>NW_028234409.1:10499654-10507154 GCF_977035675.1 Penaeus japonicus | reverse complement strand
TATCCAGTCTCTATAGATGTATGTTGGAATATCCGGAAAGGTCTACAGTAGTTCCCATGTTGATCACATAGATGCTTAAAAATCTCTTTAAGTTAAAGATATCATTATAGAGGCAGGTTATAGTTGTAGGATCGTCATGAATTAAGTTATGCATTGTTTTAGGAATTTGTTACTTTGACTTAGTTTGGGAAGCCTTCACTCTTCTCTTTTCTTATCTCTTCTCTTTTCTTCTCTTCTCTTCTTTTTTCTTCTCTCTCTCATAAACACGAACGAATCTCTATAACTGACCAGAAATTTTATAGATATATCTACTCCCACACTGGTGCACAAAACAGAAATGATAAATTGATATCATTAGTCACCAAAGATTATCACTTTTCAGCATTGCTTTTCTTGCTTCTTGCAAAATTAGATAAATCTCCTTTAATATCATACAAGACCAGGTTTCTAACTAGGCAACTTTCTAAAAGCTTACAGCAATATTTAGATAATATTTAGATAAGATTAAGACTACTTCCAGGCTTGGCTGATGTTGCGATCCTGCATGGAGTCTTTGCATGGTTTGCCGAAAAAATGTATTCATATCTATTGTTTAATCTTTGTTTTTATGGCCTAGATAATGAGATTTGGAAATTAACCTTATTTTTTATGTAAAATAATGGTCCAATCTGAACATTTTCATTTTCACAAGGTCTGATTAAAAACAACTTATGAGTAATAAATTACAGGTATTCATTCTTAAGTTACACAAAAATGAAATTAAAATATTTGTAATTAGTTCCTGAAGATTTGCGACTGTAATATATATTATGGAGAATTCAACAACTTTTAAAAAATGTCCTTGATTTTTTGTAAGATCTAAATAAAATTCTATTAGCTACAAAATCTACCTGGAATGGTCTGAAAAATAAATTTGAACATTTTGTTACCCAGGTTGCAAAAGCATAGTTTGAGTAAATATGTCAGCCTTTTCCATTCATATTAAGCATATGCAGCTGGGAAATAACACCTTTTGGACAGGGACAAAAAATGTACAGATTTTGTTACATAGTACATTTGTTTAGAGCTCTGAAACAAATCAGATTTTTTAAAAATCATATTTTTGGTCGTGGTACATGCCTGGTCTGAATCATGATAACACAATGGTGTCCTTGATTGCATGAAATATAGGAAGAATTATTACGATACATATATATATATGTGTATATATATATATATATATATATATATATATATATGTGTAAATATAATATATATATATATATATATATATATATATAATATATATATATATATATATATATATATATATATATACATATACTTACACACACAACACACACACACATGCACACACACACACACACACAACACACACACATACAAATATATGTATATATGTATATATATATATAATATATATATATATATATATATATAATATATATGTGTGTGTGTGTGTGTGTGTGTGTGTGTGTGTGTTTGTGTGTGTGTGTGTAGGTGTGTGTGGTTGTGTGTGTGAGTGTATGTGTGTGTGTGTGGTTGTATGTTTGTGTGTGTGTGTATGTGTGTGTGGTTGTGTGTGTATACATATATATATACATATATATATATATATATATATATATATATATATATATATATATATATATATGGGGGGAGGGGTGTGCATGTTTGTACTTGTGTGTGTGTATGTGTGTGTTTAGCACATTTCCATTTTCATTTCACAATTTCTCTTACAGTAATGCAAAAAACAGCACAGATTTTTGCAACAAGAACATAATGAAACGTCATAACCGGTCCGCACAGTTACTTCTTTTCATTTTGCTCCAAACTTCAGAACTCACGGCCCGGTTTCCCTTTGCTTTCGCGTCTCGAGTGGCGGAAAACTGGTTGAGACAGTAAGGGGAAAAAGATATGATTTTTTTTTTTTTTTTTTTTTTTTTTAGGAGAGGAAAAAGGAATTTTGACTTTGTTTATTGTTTTTTTTATGTACGTTTGATTAGTAGACTGAGAAAGGGACATGGATATACGTAAATAGCATACGTACAGGCGCATGTACACACACACATACACGGACAAACACACACACACACAGATACACCCACACACGCAGGCACAAACACACACACACACACACACACACAGATACACCCACAAACGCAGGCACAAACACGCACACCCCCCCCCCACACACACACACGCACGCACACACATACACACACAAGCAAACAAATACATACACACGAACACACACACATACAAATACACAAAACACACACACACATACAAACGAACAAACAAAAACAAAAAAGAAAAACACGACAAAGAATAACAAATAAACAAACAAAAAAGCAAAACGTTAATTTTCCTCTTCCCGTGACTAGGAGTTCCCTTGATGACTGACACTGCGTGACGTCATCTGTCTTATGATAGAGGGAGGAGGCATCCATGTGTTTGTTTATTTATTTTGTTTGTGTGTACGTGTGTGTGTTTGTGTGTTTGTGTGTGTGTGTGTGTTTGTGTGTGTGTATGTGTTGGAGAACCATTTTTGATATATCAATTATAATCATTATCATTATTATCGTGGATATTCTCTGTGTGATGATTGTAATTACTTAGCATTACTATAATTACTACTGCTATTGCGATCATGAAGTTTGGAGCTTGATGCCCATAGTAATAGTTGCTGGTTTTATCATATCATTTTTTTTTTCTTTTTTAAGTACATTCAGTAGCGGCAGACATTAAAAGTCATTGATTATATTTACAGATATCATCTTTACCAGCATCAGTGTTATTATTATCATCACTGATTTTATGATTATCTCTATTACTCCGTTTATTCACGTCTTCGTTTTTTGTTTGTTTGTTTGTTTGTTTTAGAATCTTTCGTTTTTTTTTTCTTCTTTTAATTCGTCATCTTCTTCTAATTCTTCTCTTTCTCTTCCTCCTTTTCCTTGTCTTTCTTTTCCTTCTGTATCTCCCTCTTCCTCTCTTTCCTCTTCTTCTCCTTTCCCTTGTCCTTCTTTCCCTTCTCCATCTCCTTCTTTCTACCCTTATCCTTCTTCTCCATGGTTCCGTCTTAAATTCTCAGACATTTGACTTATCTCGTCTTTCCTGTTCTTCTTTCTTCTTGGCTATCCCTTTTCCCCTGATAAATAAATCTCTGGCGACATCTGGTATCTCACGCTATCCTAGAACCATAACAAAAGAGTTTAGAAGAAAAAAAAAAAAAAAGATTTCAGAAAAATCATGTTTGAAAATAATGCATCGATCTTAACGGTCGGTTGACAAAGGCAGCAAGGCGAGATATGCGAGCGATTTTGGCCATTAAATACCGCTGAATTAAGGCTCGTTATCGCATGTGATTCGGTCCGGCCGTGTTTTGATCGAGAAAGAGCTCGGGAAGGGAACCAAAAGGTGGAAATGAAATGAAAATGAAAACGAAAATAACCGGGAAATGACGGGTAATGCGTAACTATTTTCCGTCTCTCTCTCTCTCTCTCTCTCGTTTCCTTACGAGGGACTTCATCACTCGGAGGGTTTTGTAGTCTATTAAGGAACGTCACAGAAATGGAGAGAGGATTTTAGAGTTTCCCGTTTTCTTTTCTTCTTCGTTTTCTACCTCTCTCGTTCCTGGAAGTCAATGTCCATCTATCTGTCTGTCCGATTTTTTTTTCGATCTATCTATTCGCTACTCTTTATTTTTTCTTATTTTTTAATTATCATGATCACTTTATTTTCTCTTTTTATTCTTTAATTATCTGCTTTATATCTCTTTCTCTACTCGTCTTGATATTGATAACTCTGTCTTGTGTCTTTCTGTCTGCGTTTTATCTTTATTGGCTTCATCTCTCTCTCTCTCTTTCTTTCTCTCTCTCTCTCTCTCTCTTTCACTCTCTCTCTCCCTCTCTCTCTTCATCTCATTATTGGTCAAATAATTATCTCTGTATCGATTCTCGCTTTCTCTCTCTCTCTGTCTTTCTCTCTGTTCTTCCTATTACATCTCTCCCTCCCTTTCTCTTCCCTTTTCTCTCCCCCCTTTTTTCTCCCTTCCGTTAGCCAACCCCCTCCCTCCCCTCCCTCACCTAAACTCTCCTTGCAACAAGAAACATGCAATAATTCTCCCCCCCCCCAAAAAAAAAAAAAAAAAAAAAAAAAAAAAAAAAAAGAGACAGACTATAAGTTTCATTTTTCAACTTCCAGAGGTTTATGACACCAATAACAGCACGGAAAAGCGCCATGTATCATAGGCTTTGTAAATTACTTAGGTATTTCTTGCGTCTTAGAAACAGGTTGGCTTGAACTCCTCCGTCGACTGGTTTCTTGGGGCGCAGGGGGGGGGGGGGGCGATGCAGTAGTCAGGAGATAAAGTTTTTTTTTTTTTTTTTTTTTGGGGGGGGGGTTGCTTGTCTGTCTGTGGGTGTGTCTGTGTCCCCGTGTGTGTGTGTGTTTGTTTGTGTGTGTGTGTTTGTGTCTGTGTGTTTGTTTGTGTGTGTGTGTATGTGTGTGTGTGTGTTTGTTTGTGTGTGTTTTTGTGTCCCCGTGTGTGTGTGTGTGTGTGTGTGTCTGTGTGTGTGTGTGTGTGTGTGTGTGTGTGTGTCTGTTTGCTGTGTGTATTTCTGTTTCTTTCCCTGTCTCGGTTTCTCCATATACCGTAGTATTGTTGTTTATTAACGTTGGAATTTCGGTAGCACATATGAATGTTTGTGTTGGGATATGTTAACAGGCATATGAACAATTGACCATACAACACACAAACACATAAATACCCACACGCAAACAAACGCTTAACCAGGCACAAACACACGCAAATTCACATACCCAAGCACGCCTACGTACCATAACACAAACACAACTACTCACATAATTTGCACACATAAACACACATAAACATATAACCACATACATAAACCCACCAATGTTCGCACACACACACACACACACACACACACACACACACACACACACACACACACACATACACACACACACACACGCATTTACACAAGCAAGTTAAAATATAAAAGGCTTCATAACCTCCTTTTCTGCTTCTCTGACAACATCAAAATTGGATGATGATGTTGGCACACGGAGAGAGTTGCGTTTTTGCTTTGATAAATCCCTTGTGATATGGGATTAAGTCTTGTGGAATCTAAAACCGATATCAGTGATGAGCGGCCGATTCTCTTCGACTTTCTCTCGCTCTCTATCTCTCTCTCGCTCTCTCTCTCTCTCTCTCTCTCTCTCTCTCTCTCTCTCTCTTTATTTATCTATCTATCTAATTATTACCTTATCTCTCTCTTTCTCTATCTATTTATTTATCTATCTCTTTATCTCTCTCTCTCTCTCTCTCTCTCTCTCTCTCTCTCTCTCTCTCTCTCTCTCTCTCTCTTTCTTTCTTTATCTATCTATCTATCGCTTTATCTCTCTCTCTCTCTCGTATACCCTCCTTTTCCTCCCTTTCTATACTCATCTATTCACCTTCTTTCCTCCCTCTTTCCTCCCTTCCCATCCTATTCTCTCTTCCCTCCTTCCTCCCATTCCTCCTTCCCTCCCTCCCTCCCCATTTTCCTATCCCTTTTTCCCTCCCCGCTACCTCTACCCTCCTCTTCTACCGTTCTCCCATCCCTCCTCCCTTTCCCATCCCTCTTTCCCTCCCCCTCATTTACCCCTCCCCTCTTCCTCCCCCTCCCCCTCCCCCCCATTTACCCCTCCCCCCCTCATTTACCCCTCCACGTCCCCTTCGTCCCCTCCCTCCTTCCCTCCCTCCCTCTCCCTCCCTTCCTCTTCCTTCCCTCCTCCCCTCCCCCCTCATTTACCCCTTCCTCCCTCCCTTCCCCCTCTCCCTCCACCCTCCAAACTCCTCCCTCCCATCACTCCCCCACCCTCCCTCCCCTTCCCTCCCTCCCCCTCTCCTCCCTCCTCATCCCCTTCCTCCTTCTTCTCCCCTTCCATCCCATCCCTCATGTGTGTATGTACATTTCAGCTTTGCCGTTTCACATAAAAGCATCGCCGCTTAATGCCTCGCGAGCGCCGCCATAAATCCAGGTTGAGTTACGTTCCGTCTCCGTTACGTTACCGAATGTCTTGCCTGCCTGCCTTCGCTTTTGGATGTCGCTTTTTCGTGTGTTTGTTTGGTTTGTTTTGTTTGGATCCGTCTCTGTCTCTGTCTGTATGTTTCTGTCTGTCTCTGTCTGTATGTCTGTATCTCTGTCTCTTTCTGTCTCTGTTTCTTTCTCTGTCTCTTTCTCTGTCTTTCTGTCTCTTTCTCTTTCTGTCTTTCTTTCTTTCTCTCTCTCTCTCTCTCTCTCTCTCTCTCTCTCTCTCTCTCTCTCTCTCTCTCTCTCTCTCTCTCTCTCTCTCTCTCTCTCTCTCTCTCTCTCTCTCTCTCTCTCTCTTTCTCTCTCTCTCTCTCTTTTAATCAGATTTCTATTTTGTAAAGTAGTTTTCAGTCAATCTAAAGGATATGAATAATTGATAAACTTTTCCTCATAATTTTGCATAAAATGATAATTCTCTCATCCGTTTCTTATCTTTATCACCTCGTATTTCCTATTTCCTATTTCGTATTACCTCATATTTTCATGGTATTTACTCTCCCTTTTTTCCCCATACGTTCTCGTATATTTTTGCGTATTTGCACGAACCTTGATATTCTCTCGTATTTTCCCGTATTTCATCGCAATTTCCCGTATCATTGTCGTATTTTCATGTTTCTACTTATTCCATATCCTTATATCTTTTGCCCGCATTACCTCCTATTTTCCTATTCCTTCGCATTTCGTTCTTTCCTTTCCTTCCCTCCCCAAGATCCTAACCCCTTCTCCCCTTTCCCCCCCCCCCCTCCCGACCTTCCCCTTCTTTCCCCCCTAAAATTCCCTTTTCTCTCTCTTCCCCTTCCACAGATTGTAAATTTTGCATTTTTCGTACTGAATAAATTTTCTTCAGAAATAGAAAGTATATTCCAAAATGAATAGATTCTTTAGAAATAGAAAGTACACTCCGAAATGAATTAATTCTTTGGGAATAGAAAGTAAACTCCAAAATGAATAAATTCTTTGGGAATAGAAAGTACACTCCAAAATGAATAAATTCATTTCATTTTTGTACTCTTGTCACTGCGTTTGTATTTTTATTTGTCGCGTGAAAGTGATGTATTAAAAGTGAGACGCAAGGAAAAGACTGACTGTCTTTTTTTTTTTTTTTTTTTTTTTTTTTTGGGGGGGGGGCAAGTATGTACCCGGGAGATTAGCTTCTTGATGCGCACACAAAACAAAGGAATTGTCTTTGAAGACTTTTTTTTTTTTTTTTTTTTTTTTTTTTTTTTTTTTTTTTTCTGCCTTTTTTTTTTTTTTTTTTTGCGCACGTGACCTTTTCAATGCGTGTGAAATATGTTCCGTGTGTTGTGGAAAGTCTGCTCCCCCTTTTCTACCCCCCCCCCCCCTCCCCGCGTCACCTTTCTCTCTGAATATTCATTTTTCTCTTTATTTTATC
>NW_028234409.1:10484654-10487154 GCF_977035675.1 Penaeus japonicus | reverse complement strand
AGACACGAAAATGAAAAATCAAACAACCTGAACATATATTAAGAAGAGAAACAGACAATAAAAATGGAACGAGGAGAGAAAGTCCGTAGAGATGATTGACTGACTACGGATTAGAAGACTGATGAGAAACAAATAACAAAGCAAAGTGGAGATGGCACATCCGGAACGGCGAAGGGATATATATGTTTATATATATATATATATATATATATATATATATATATATATATATATATATATATATATATATATATATATATACATACATTTATATCTATATCTATATATATATACATATATTTATATTTATATCTATATCTATCTATCTACCTATCTATCTATCTATCTATCTATTTATATCTATCTATCTATCTATATATCTACATCTATCTATATGCCTATATCTATATCTATATCTATCTATGTATCTATATCTATATCTATCTATCTATCTATCTATCTATCTATATCTATCTATCTATCTATATATATATATATATATATATATATATATATATATATATATATATATATATATATATATATATATATATATATATATATCAGTGTATGTATGCATGTACATATGTATGGAAAAAAAATGGACAGAGAGAAAGACAAAGAGAGAAAAAACAACGAACAAACAGAAAAAAATGAAAAAGAAATACAAAAAGAAAAATAGAGACCTATGAAAAACGAAAATAAAATAAAAATATAAAGGTCTAAAAAATGAAAAAAAAATATGAAGAAAAAAACAGAGAAAAAGAAAAAAAACAGAAAGACATCAATACAGAATTAACTAAACATACAGTAAAGGAAAATAAAATAAAAGAAAAAGAAAAATCCGTTACATGACAAACTATCTGTACTCTCTTTGCATGACGCACGCTCTCCCTGTCACCTGTTGCTTGCATGACAGCATGATGTGTCTCTTGCAATAGGGGCAGCCACTAAATGTATATTTATCTATTTGTGTTGTTTTTACTTTTTTCTGTTGTTGTTTTCTCTGTTGTTGCTGTTGTTGTTGTTGTTGTTGTTGTTGTTGCTGTTGTTGTTGTTGTTGTTGTTGTTGTTGTTGTTGTTGTTGTTCTTACTGTGCTATTCATTGTTTTGTTTGTTTGGTTGGTTGTAATTGACATAGTTATTATTGCTGTTATATTATCTCTGGCAGTTGCGGAAGAAGTTAAAGAAATTGATAAAAAAAGAAAAAAAGATAGAAGATGAAGAAGAAGAAATGAGAGAGGAAGAAGTAACGAGGAAGAAAGAAGAAGAAGGAGAAGAAACGGAAGAAGAAGAAGAAGAAGAAGATTAAATCCAACAACAACAACGACAACAGCAAAGATAAGAAACAGAAGAACGAACAAGAAGATAAAGAAAAAGAGAAAAAAAGAAGAAAAAAGAAGAAGCAGGCAGCAAAACCTCGTTCGGCGAGTGCTTCTTCCGAGGACCACAAGATGGCGCCATCACCGCTATCGCTAAACCGGATTACAGGGATCGTTGCGTCACGCCCCTTGTTTGCTCTCGGTTTAGGGAACAGAGAGAAGAAGAAGGAGGAGGAGAAGAAGAAGGAGGAGAAGGAGAAGGAAGAGGAGGGAGGGAGGGAGGGTGAAGGGAGGGAGCGAGAGTGGGCTGAAAGGAGGAGGGGCGGAGGGAGGAAGGGAAGGAGGGAGAAGGAGGGAAAGAGGTGGAGGAGGTAGGGGAGGTGATGGGAGAGAGAGTGAAGGAAGGGAGGGTGGATGGAGGAAGGGAGAGTAGGAGGAGGGAGAGTGGGAGGGAGGGAGGGAGGGAAGGAGGGAATGAGGGAGGGAGGGAGGGAGGGAGGGAGGAAGGGAAGGAGGGAGAGAGGGAGGAAGGGAAGGAGGAAGGAAGGGCGGAGGGTGGGAAGAAAAGAGAAAGAGAGAGAGAGAGAGAGAGAGAGAGAGAGAGAGAGAGAGAGAGAGAGAGAGAGAGAGAGAGAGAGAGAGAGAGAGAGAGAGAGAGAGAGAGAAAGAGAGACAGACAGACAGACAGACAGAGTGAGTGAGAGAAAGAAAAAGAGAGAAAGAGAGAGATAAGAGAGAGAAAGGGTGGCTGTGACGGGAAAGGAAGGAGGGAAGGAAGATAAGATTTGTGCCAAGGAAGTGAAGATGATAAACAGGTAAAGAGGGGAGAAGATGCCGGAAGAAGAAGAGGGGAAAGTCAAATGGGAAAGCGAGTTGGAAAAAAGGGATCTATGTATCTCTTTAACTTTTTATCTATCTATTTATCTATCTATTTATCTATCCATCCATCAGTCTATCTATCTATTTATCTATCCATCCATCAGTCTATCTGTCTGTTTATCTATCTATATACATATCTATCTATCTGTTTATCTGTCTATATAAATATCTATCTAATTATTTTTCTATCACTCTATCTATCTATTCATATGTTTATCTATCTAGCTATCTATCTAACCATTTTTTATATTTTTATATATTCATATATGTATATATTTATGTGTGTGTGTGTGTGCGTG
>NW_028234409.1:10462154-10467154 GCF_977035675.1 Penaeus japonicus | reverse complement strand
GAGAGATTAAGAGAGGGCAAGAGAGAGAGAGGAGAGAGGGGGGGAGAGAGAGAGAGGGGGGGGAAGGAGGATACTAGAGAGAGAGAGGGGGGTGGATAGCCCCCCGCGAGGGAAGAGTGATGAGAGAGAGAAGAGAGAGAGAGATCGAGAGAGAGAGAGTGAGGGGAGAGATAGATGATAGAGGGGGGCGGGATAGCAGCGAGCGAGGCGCGAGAGGGAGATCGGAGGAAGATAAAAAACGATATAGGCGTGGGATAGAAGTGAATTGAGCGAGAGGAAACGAGAGAGGAAGAGAGAGAGAGAGTGGGGGGGTGGGTGAGCGAGCCGGGAGAGGGGGGGGGGGGGATGAGAGGAGGCGAGAGAGGACTGGAGATAGAGGGAGGGAGGAGGGGGAGTAGCGCGAGAGGAGAGCGGGATAGGAGAGGAGGGAGATGGAGACGGAGAGAGAGAGAAGGGAGCTATGAGAGAGAGCGAGCGCGAGCGAGGAGAGCGGACGAGATGAGAGTGAGAGAGGAACGTGCGGAGAGAGAGAGAGAGAGAGAGAGAGAGAGAGAGAATGGGAGAGAGAGAGAGAGGACGGAAGATAAAAAAGAGATAGGGAGGTGGGATAGAAGTGACTGAGAGAGAGAAAGACAGAGAAACAGAGACAGAAAGATAGACAGAAAGAAAGAGGAAGGGAGATAAAAAAGAAAGAAAGAAAGAAAGAGTGGCGGTGGGGGGGGGGGGGAGGGAGGGTAGAAGCGAGAAATAATCAGAAAGAAAAAATAATACTCAGAGTGACATTTGAAAGGAAGAGTAGAATAACGACAATCAGAAAGAGAAAAAACCTGATAATGGAGAGAGAGAGAGACAACAGGAAAGGAGACTGATTAATGAGGATACAAAACACACCACCACCAACAACAACAACAAACACCAAATCCAAAGCAAATGAAAAAAAAGAAAATGGAAAAAGGAAGAGGAACGAAGTGAGAAAACGAAAGAGGGAAAAAATAGAAGGAAGAAAAGCCAGAGACAAACGCAGATCGAAATATAAGGTAGGAAGCGGTGAGAGCAAACCCGGCGTGGACTGGCGCCAGGTACGTCCACGAAACGGCGGCGATGGCGGACGGCGTCGGAGCGGCGTTGGCGCGGCGCCAGGGCGGACGAGAGAAGCGGCGACGGAGCCTCACCTGCCGACGACGCAACTTCCGCCGGGGGAGAGGGAGAGGGGAAGGGAGAGGGAGAGGGATAGAGGAAGAGAGGGAGAAAGGAAAGGAGAGGGAGAGGGAGAGAGGATGAGAGGGAGAAGGGGAGAGGGAGCGAGGGGGAGGGGAAGGGAGAGCGAGATGGATAAAGGAAGAGAGGGAGAAGGAGAAAGGATGAGAGGGAGAAGGAGAGAGGGAGAGAGGGAGCGAGGGAGAGGGAGATGGATAGAGGAAGAGAGAGGGAAGGAAAAGGAGAGGGAGAGGGAGAGATGGAAAGAGGGAGAAAGAGAGAGGATGAGAGGGAGAAGGAGAGAGGGAGCGAGGGAGAGGGGAAGGGAGAGGGAGAGGGATAGAGGAAGAGAGGGAGAGGAAAAAGGAGAGGGAGAGGGATAGAGGAAGAGAGGGAGATGGATAAGGAGATGGAGAGGGAGAGAGGAAGAGAGGGAGAAGGAGAGAGGATGAGAGGGAGAAGGAGAGAGGGAGCGAGGGGGAAGGAAAAGGAGAGGAAGAGGGAAAGAGGATGAGAGGGAGAAGGAAAAAGAGAGGGAGAGGGAGAGAGGAAGAGAGGGAGAAGGAAAAGGAGAGGGAGAGGGAGAGAGGAAGAGAGGGAGAAGGAGAGAGGATGAGAGGGAGAAGGAGAGAGGGAGCGAGGAGGAGGGGAAGGGCGAGGGAGATGGATAGAGGAAGAGAGAAAGAAGGAAAAGGAGAGGAAGAGGGAAAGAGGATGAGAGGGAGAAGGAGAGAGGGAACGAGGGAGAGGGGAAGGGAGAGGGAGATGGATAGAGGAAGAGAGGGAGAAGGAAAAGAAGAGGGAGAGGGAGAGGGAGAGAGGATGAGAGGGAGAAGGGAGAAGAGAGGGAGATGGATAGAGGAAGAGAGGGAGAAGGAAGAGGAGAGAGGAAGGGATAGGGAGAGGGAGAGAGGAAGATAGAGAGAAGGAGAGAGGAAGCGAGGGAGATGGAGATGGACAGAGGAAGAGAGGGAGAAGGAAAGGGAGAGGGGAAGAGAGAAGGAGAGGGAGAAAGAGAAAGGGAAAGAGGAAGAGGGAGAGGGAGAAAGAAAGAGAGGGAGAGGGAGAGGGAAAAGGAGAGGAAGATGGAGAAGGGGAAGGAGAGAAGAAGAGAGGGAGAGAGAAAGAGAGATAGCGAAAGAGAGAGAGAGCGAGAGCGAGAGAGAGAGAGAGAGGGGGAGAGAGAGAGAGAGAGAGAGAGAGAGAGAGAGAGAGAGAGAGAGAGAGAGAGAGAGAGAGGGAGAGAGAGAGAGAGAGAGAGATAGATAGAGAGAGAGAGAGAGAGAGAGAGAGAGAGAGAGAGAGAGAGAGAGAGAGAGAGAGAGAGAGAGAGAGAGAGAGAGAGAGAGAGAGGACACAGACAGGGGAAGGGGGTAGAAAAATGGAAGAGGGCATAGAGTGTGAGAAGGGGGATAAGGGAAAGATAGGTAGATAAAAATAGATATAAAAAGATAGATAGATGACTCAAATTCCGTCGGGGAAATCGATGGCGCACAAGAGGGGGGGGGGGGGGTGGGGGTGTTGGCGCCAAAGACGAGTGATAATCTCATTTATACCTACATCTCTTCCCTATCTTTTAGCAAGAAAGAGAGGAAAGAGAGTGGAGAGAGCGAGTTTTAATTAAGTATAAGATAGATAGAGTGAGAAGAGGGGTGTATAGTGACTTTATCTGATAGATAGAGCTGTTTGTGGTGAGATTGAGACAGAGAGAGTAGACGAGAGATCGAGAGAAGAGGGGGGGAGAGAGAGGTGAGATAAGAGAGATAAGAGAGAGAGGAGAGAGGGAGAGAGAGAGATGAGAGAGAGTTGAGGATAGACCGAGAGGAGAGTGAGAGAGAGGTAGAGAGAGAGAAGAGAGAGAGAGAGAGACGGTAGTGAGAGAGAGAGAGAGAGAGAGAGAGAGAGAGAGAGAGAAAGAGAAGGAGAGAGTGTGTATATATAACTATTTAATTATAAAAAAAAGTGTTAAAAGAGATCTGGAATCGAGAAAACGAATAAACAATGTAGATTCTGCAAATGACACTGTTTCTCCTAGAACGAGCTACAAACGTTTCCATTCCTCCCTCCCCCACTCCAGTGGATGTTCTTTTCATGTCTTCATTAATGAATTTGCTGCTGTGTATGCTGTAATTCTAAATGAAGATTGAAAACGATAGAAACACACTTTGGTGGATAGGCCTCATTTTTAACACATAGAGAAGTAGAGAGAGGACAAGTATGAGTAGAGAAAAGAGTAGAGAGAGAGAGGAGAGAGAGAGAGGATCTCTAGCGGCAAGCCGAGGGCAGATGAGAGGTCCCGAGCGCGCGAGAGAGAGGAGGCGCGAGCGGCTCCTCGTGGCGAGAAAGGGCGAGGAGGGGGAGAGTCGGGAGATGGGTCAGCTTGTTGCTCCTCGCGCTTTACTTCGCTCGCTCTGCTGCGCGACCTCGCGCTGCTCTATTCCGCGCTCTGCTCCTCTCTCCTGTCTCGGCTCTCCCTCTCGCTCTCTCTCTTCGTTCTCATGTGTGTTCCTTCCGCACTCCCTCCCGCGGTCAGAAACCCACTCTCCAGATAATTTTTTTTTTCCCTACTACACCAAAACCCCACCCACTCATGCGCCGAATAACCTGCTAAATCCCTCCACCCTCACGCCCTCATACACCCCCCGCACAAAAAAAAACCAACCCACAAAAAAACCCAAAAAACAATCCAGATTAGTTTCATACGTGAGCAAAATTAACTTGGCAATATCCCCCACTTACAGAAGTTTGAATATCTAACAAGGAACTTGCTTTTAGATCCAATTTCACACTACGGAACTCCTGCATTGAAGTTCATGTGAGTGAATGCATCCGAGCTTTTTTTTATTTGGGAATATCTAACTATTTATTATTATGTTCTTATTGTTATCGATATTTTCTTTATAATCTTATCACTATTTCAGTTTGCCGTTAACCTTTTTTTAAATTAAAAAGATGGTAATAATGAAAATAACTATGATGATTCGTATCCTCCATAATATAATCTTTATCATCCTTACTCTCACCATTATTGTCATTATTTCTATTACTTCCTTGCCTCTTTTATCTCATGATAGCAGGATGACTGATCTGCTACTCATAGTCCATCGAAGTTATATTATAGTAAATGGTATGTGTTCTTATGTTTTATAATCGCGATATATCATAATGTCTAACTATTCATATAGAATGTATTAAACTGTATACTGCACGTATCATATACATCATTTATCTTGTCTGTATCATATGAGGTGTTTCATAGTATACCAAATATGTATCATACATGTATTATGAAGCATGATATAATTTATACACTATCAATAAATATATCACAGTCAGATGTGGTATGATAAAGAATGTATATCAATTAAACATCTAAAAAAAGTGAGATTAGAATAGATTACGTTCGAAATGTCGCTCAAAGGGTATCATTTCTAAAAGGAATTTATAAACACCTACGTCACTTCGCTGTAAAGTTGAAATAAGACTTCCGGTAAGGGTAAAAGAGACTATGTAATTCTACAAATCAAAAGGACTCGCATCTCTAATTGGTCTCAAAAAGATATAAACAAGTCGATATCAATGACCAGTATCAAATGAAACATATCTTAAACAAATATAATAATATTAACAAAACTGAATCTCGTGAGAACAGAACCGCCAAGAAACGACCATACTTCCCCATCCATTCAGAACCTCTTTGATAATTTAGTATACAAGCTTTTTTCTAAAGACGTTCTTCCACGTGACACACCATGGACCCGATATGAATGTTTGAAATATGGGAACTATCCGTTTAGCTCTGC
>NW_028234409.1:10431822-10436822 GCF_977035675.1 Penaeus japonicus | reverse complement strand
ATGTAAATGGCTCTTCATTATCTTCGGACAAAAAGAATTTGAATAAGGATAGTGCCTTCTTCTTCTACTTCTTCCTCTGTTCCTCTCCTTTGTTGCTGCTTTCTTTAATTTTCTTCTCATCTTTTGTTATTTTCTTCGTATTCTCTTTATTCTTTTTCGTTGACTTATTGTTGTTGTTCTTATTATTGTTTGTATTCTCTTTTATTTCCATCTCCTTATTGTTAATTTTCTCTTCTAATTCCTCTCGTTATTGCTGCTCTTCATCTTATTCTCCTCCTCCTCCTTTTCTTCTTCTTTTTCTTTTTTAACTTAATAATACAGTGATGCAAACGACACAGCATAGTATGCAGAATACAGCATACTTCGAACACTATTGTTTCCATTGTGCAGTATCATCAGTGCTTCCATCAACCGGGTAGTACTTTCATCAATACAGTACTTCAAGTATAGTACAGTCCTTTAGTGTCAATAATACAGTACGCTTGTTAATACAGTACCTTCGACCATACAATGCTTTCACTAATATAGAGCTTTTAAGTGCGTTGTTATGCTTTAGACGGCACCATACAACCAAAAATACAGTGCATTCAACCATGTATACTCTCGTCAGTGCAGTACTGTCCCTGATACAGTGCTTTAAGTACAGTGCTATACTTTAGACGATACAGCACTGTCGGCAACACAACACACACATCAAAACAGTACCTTTCAGCAACGTAATAGCACTTCCATTGAAAGTACATCACGTGATCATGATATCAACTCATTTTGCTTCCCATAAAGGCTTCGAGGAACAGGCATTTTGCTTTTTTATTAGTGTCATAAAACATGTCATCACGAAGGTATGGCATTTGATCCCGCAGAGATAATGCAACAACTTCACATATTTTCACGCCATGTATTTTGCATATCAGTCTGGTTCCCCCTCGTGGACGTGGAGCCGAGGAGAATGAGGAATACATTGTAGGGGGATACGCACACGTACACAGACAAACGCACGCACAAACACATTTATACACACACAGACACACTTACACTTACACACATACACACACACACATACACACACACACAAACAAACACATTAGCAAATATGCACACATACAAACACACTCACACACCAACATACACACATACAAACAACCAACACATATACAAACAAGAAAAAACAACAAAAAAACACGTACACGCCCGCACCCAAACAACCAAACAAACACACATCCACTCTACACATATGAATAATACAGTCGACTGAGCATAAAAGGGGAAAATAGTCAATCGATAAAGATGTGAATAGAGAAATGGTGATTACCGAACCCTTTGACCTTGAAGACGAGTATAAGGGAAAAAAAGGAAAAGTGAGAAAAGGCAGTGAGGGAATGTGATAAAAATGGGGGAAGAGAAGATGAATGATAATGTTAGTGATGATAATGATGATGATGACAAGAATGATATCAATGAGGATAAAAATGATAGTAATAATCATCATAGTCCTAATGATGTTATGATGGATAATGGTGATGATAATGATAGTGATGATAACGATGATGACAGCGTGATAACAATGATGGTAAAAATAATGCTAGTAATAATAATCATAATGACAATAATGCCAATGATATAATAATAATAATAACAACAATGATAACAAATAAATGATATTGATGATACCAGTAATGAGGAAGACGGGGGGTGAGAGAAAGAGACAAAAAAAAACAAAAAACAAAGAATGTGATAGAGACAAAAAAAAAAAAAAAAAAAAAAAACAGAGAGAGAAAAAGGAAAAGAAAACCCCGGAAATAAGCTCCATCCCTTATCAAACAGCTGACCATAGATAATTAATTCCCTCTCGCCTCCGAACAGCACAGCAGCAGTTAATGCCCAGAAAATAAATAATAATTTATACGACCCCCCCTTAAGCCTCTCTGGGGGAACCACACTACACCCTCCGAATGCCGTTGTGATCACGTGACTTGCAATCATTGTTTTTTTTTATGGCGCTTCTTGACTTTGCTGTGCAGTGAGGGTCGGTGGGGACTGGGGAGTGCTGGGGGGGGGGGTATCGTTGCTGTTTCTTATTTTGTTTTGTTGTTGTTTCTGTTGGTTATTTGGTTTGTTATCATTATCACTGTTATTGTTATTAGTAATATTATTTTTTATGGTTATTCGTTATCATTATTATCAACTTCATTATCTTCATTATTACAAGTATTATCATTTTTACTGTTATTGCTATCATTATTATCATCATTATCAATGTCATTATCATTGTTGTTATCAATACCTTTTTGTTGTTATAAGCAGTTTCTTATTACTATTATATCTATTATTTTCATTATATCTATTATCTTAATTATCATTTGCATTATCATTATTATCAATATCGTTATCATTGATTATGTTATCCTTACTATTATTTTACCCTAATCATTTTTATCATTATTATTGTCAATATCATTATTGCCATTATCTTTATCATTGTTATTACCAATATGATAATTGCATTCGTTATTATGATAGTTGTCATCATCATTATGACGATTGTTATTATCATTATGATAATTATTACTACCACCATTATTATCATTCTTATCATTGTCATTGTCATAGTTGATATAATCATATCTTTACACAATGAACATCACTGAATATACATGTCTGACGCATTCAAACAATAAAATAAACAAAGATTTTAATAATGCATGGGATCCACGCCACAGACCACCGCTAGTACAGCATTGACACATGTTATGAGACTGGTGGTTTTGCATCAAAACGACGGGTTCCAGACTCTTGCTTCTTAGCTGGGTTGAGTTAGGTTGAGAATCTTACTTTTCCTTTTTTTTTTTTCTTTCTTTCTTTTTTTTTTGTGCGTGTGTGTGTTTTGAGAGATTTTTATTTGTTACTCAGTGCATATGAAAAGAATATAGGAAAATTATGCTTCTTTTGTGTGAAAATGCAATTTTACCTAATAGTTGTTATTGTTACTATTATAATTATTGTTATTTCTATCTTTATCATTATTATCATTATCATTATTATTATTATCATTATTATTATTATTATTATTATCATCATTATTTGCTTTATTGTCATTATTGTTATATTACTATCATTATTATGATCATTATCATTATCATCACCATTATTAGTGGTATCAATATTATCATTATCATTTTTATCATGATTATCATTACCATTATCATGATTATTATCCTAATTAACATTATGACTTCTATTACCTGTAGGTGCGTCACTCATTGTCATTCCTCATCACGTCTACTTCAACTATCTACTAAAATCCATCACCTATCAAAATCTTACGTAACCAAAACCCTAATTAGCTAGACTCTGACCTCCCATTGATCACTATTGCTATCAACATTGCATGGCATCTCTTCAGGAACAACCACAAACGAACTCCAGTTATAGAAAGATCGACCTGTTGTGACGTGAAGCCATTAAGGTACGAATTCTCCATATTCTGTTTATTAATGTCCCTTCCATTAATCTTCGGTGGTAATTGGGTTTTCTTCTTCTGTTGTTACTGTTATTGTTGGGTTTGTCTGTTTATTTGTTTGTTTGTTTGTTTTTTCTCTTTTTTTTAATATAGGTATTTTGATTATTTAAAATTTGTGTTATTAGGAAAGCATAGAAAGCGTAACAACAGAATTGTATGATATGTATACATATTTATAAACACAAACAGAGAGAGAGAGAGATCTACACACACGCATACGCACACACATACACATACACACACACACACATACACACATACACACACACACTGTTTGGTGTTTATGACTACATCAGTGATAAAGGCAGTACCTGTAGTAATGATAAGGATAATAACTAATACTGATGATACTAAGAATACTGATAATGATGATAATGATAATGATGAGAATAGTAAAAGTTATACGAATAATGATGATAGTAGTTATAGTGATAATGATTATGGGTATATTGATGATGCGAATGATGATAATGATAATAATAACATAATTGATTAAAATGGCGATAATGATGATAATAAGATGACGAAGACGAAGAACAATTAAAATGATAAGAAACTTTCAAACAGAAAACGGGACACACGACAGAAAACGGAATCATTCATTCATCAAATTTTACGCTACTACAAACCTGCTACTACGGCTGATCAGAAAGGATGCTCTATTGTAACACCAGACTGAATGAAGTTCAAAGGATAATGCAAGAGATAATCGGAAAGGGAAATGGTTGATAAAGAGTAGATTGAAGACGGAGAAGGAAAGAGGTTAGGTAGAGGATGAAGGGAGAAGAAGATTTGAGGTAAAAATATGGTTGGATTGAAGAATGAAAAATATATGAAGTGATTATGAAGATTATAAACATAACTAAAAAATAAAACAAATGGAAAAGAATAAAGAATAAAGAAAAAGACAAAAATGAAAGAAGACGAAAATCTTATAACATTAGAAGATCAAGAAGACTTAGTCTAATATGGAAACAAAGAGAAGGCGAGAGTGATATGGTGAAAATTATGATAAATGAGAAATAAAAAAGAAAATCGATATAAGAGAAAAGTGACAGTGGAATTAAAGAAAAAAATGGCAGTAATGATATTATTGATAACGATGATGATAATGATAATCATAATAATGTTGATAATGATAATGATGGTAACGATAACCATAATCATGACAAAATAATGATTTTTATAATAGTAAGGATGATAATAACAATAATAATCATGATGACAATACAAAAGAAGTAACATTAGTGAGGATAATGATAATCATTAAGATGATAACAATTGTAATGGCGATAATAATGATATTGATAATGACGATACCTATGATAATGGTTATAATAAGATATGATAATAGTATTAATGATAATAGGGATGTTAACTATGATAATGACAATAGTAGTAATAGTTACAATAATGCTAATGATGATGATAATAATGATAACAACAAATATAATAGCAAAACTGAAATAATAAAAATAAC
>NW_028234409.1:10401822-10411822 GCF_977035675.1 Penaeus japonicus | reverse complement strand
TCCCTTTTTTCTGGGTAGAAACTAGATTTTTTTTATTAGTACGAGAAAGACGGTAGGAAAAAAAAAATTCACGAAATGTTTCCAGACGTGTGTTTGTACAATCTTTATGTACAATCTTAATATACACTTTATGTTCTTGTATTTTCTCGTTATTCAAAAAGTCATTGTGATTGCTCTAAATCATGTGCAATAGATCGTTGTGCATTTTTTATATTCCAGTTGCATTGGGATTTATCAGTATCCCTTATTTCTACCTCAATGGAAAACGGGAGGAGAAAAAGTTCAAAATTCATTAATTCAAAAATATGTTATGATTTTTAGCGTATTTTCCTGAGGTAGCATACAATATATATCATTATGATAAAATGAAACATTAATGAAATGGAGTAATTCAACTAGAATTAATTTTATTCATGATGTTCATAACAACAATCACAGGAGTGATATCAAATGGAACTGAAGATTAATTATGACAATGGCACTACCTATCATGACACTAATTAAGATGGTAAAAGTAATTATTATAGTGAGGATGTTACTAAGCAAAGGTGATGATAGTGATCATGATTTGATAACTTAAATAATGACTTATTACTAATAAATACTTATTACTATCATTATTGACAGTAGCTTTACAATTATCATTGCCATAGCCAATATTATGATGATCTTTAACTTTATCATTATGATTATCCTTATCATCATTGCGATTATGTCTGTCATAGATATTATCACCATCATCATAACAGTAACAAAAATAATAATGATGACAATACCATGGAATAATAAGTATGAGCGTAAGGATAATGATAGAAATAGCATTTATGAAAAATAATATCAATACTAATAGGAAGGAAACACAAGGCTGTTAAACAATAACTTGTTATAATAAAGAGGACAATACCATGAAATAATGAGTATGAGCGTAAGAATAATGATACAAATAACATTTCTAAAAAATAATATCAATAATAATAGGAAAGTAACCCAAGCCTGTTAAACAACAACTTGTTGACTATTCTAAACACCACTAAATGGCTACAGTGCCTTTAATGTCTTGGGGGAAAATATAACAGAATGACTCTCGTTAAAATTTGGAGGAGACTGTCGCATGAATTGGTACTTTGTCATGTGTGTGCTTGTGGGCGTTTGTGTAAGTCCGGGCGTTTGTGGGTATAGAAGTGGAGGTTGGTGTGTGTGTGTGTGTGTGTGTGTGTGACTGTATTTTACATATAGTTCTATATTTTGTGTTAAAAAGTGATGGTTTAAAGAGCTGGGATTTTTTTTTCATATATCTATTTATTTGCTTTACCTTTTTTCCTATTATTATATTTTGGTTTCTACTCTCTAGTTCTCTCATTTTAATCCTATCATATTTTATGTTTGCTTGCACTATTTTTGGTCTGTCATTTTATTGTTCTCCTTCTTTTTCTCCATCATCTTCCTCGGCTTCTTCTTTCTCTTCCTCTTACTCTTCCCCCTTCCTCATTACGTCATCCAGTCCTCTTCCCATCCCCTGATCTATCACCTCTTCCCCCTCCCTACCACCACGCCTCTTCCTCCTCCTCTCTACCCCCTACTCCTCCCCATCATAATCCTTTCGCCCCTTCCCCTTCCCTCCCCTCACCTCCTCCCCCTTCCTTTTTTTCTACCCTTCACTTTGGCTCCTCCCCCTCCCTCTCCTATGTCTCTTCCTCCCCATCCTCTTCCTTTGTTTCCCCTCTCCCCTTTCCTCCTTCCTCTTTCTTTCTCCTCCCGTCCTCTCCCTTCCTTTTAATCCTTCTCTTCTCTCTTCTCCCCCCTCCCCATCTCCCACTTACTTTTTTTCTTCCCACACCTTCCCTTTCCCCTCCTTTCCCCTTCCTCCTCCTCTCCCTCCCCTTCTTCCTTCTCCTTCTCCTTCTCCTTCCCTTCCTCTTTCTCTTCTCCCTTCCTCTTTCTCCACCTCAACCTCCCCTTCCCTCTCCGCCCTGACTCTTTAACCTTCCCTCTTCCCTCTCCTCCCCTTCACTCCTCTTTCTCCTCCCCTTCACTCCTCTTTCTCCTCCTCTTCTCTTATCTCCCCCCCCTCCCCTTCCTCTTTCTTCGCCCATCTCCCCTTCCCCCTCCCCTCTACCCTTCTCTCTCCCCTCTCCCCTTCCCTCTCCCTCTCCCCTTCCTTCTCCCCCCCTCCCTTTCCCTCTCCCCCTCCCCTTACCTCTTTTTCCTTTCCCTCTCCCTTTCCCATTTCCTCTTTTCCCCCTCTCTTCCTCTTTCTCCTCTCCCCTCCCCCTCTTCTCCTCCTTCCTCTTTCTCCTCCCCCCTCTTCTCCTCCTTCCTCTTTCTCCTCCCCCCTCTTCTCCTCCTTCCTCTTTCTCCTCCCCCCTCTTCTCCTCCTTCCTCTTTCTCCTCCCCCCTCTTCTCCTCCTTCCTCTTTCTCCTCCCCCCTCTTCTCCTCCATCCTCTTTCTCCTCCCCCCTCTTCCTCTCTCTCCTCCCCCCTCTTCTCCTCCTTCCTCTTTCTCCTTCCCCCTCCTCTTCTCCTCCTTCCTCTTTCTCCTCCCCCCCCCCTTCTCTCTCCTCCCTTTCCCCTTTCCTCTTTTTCCCCTCTCTTCCTCTTTCTCCTCCTTCCTCTTTCTCATATTTTATGTTTGCTTGTACTTCCTTTTTCTCCTCCCCCCTCCCCCTCTTCTCCCGCTTCCTCTCTCCTCCCCCCTCTTCTCCCGCTTCCTCTTCCCCCGCCCTCTCGTCACCCTGTTTCTTCCCTATAGCCCCATAGATCCCTGAGTCACGTCAGCCTGGCATCGAGAACTCATGAGCAGCAATCTGGCCTGGTTGTGAGGAGACTGGATAAAGCTCCTCATGTTTCCCTTGCCTCCTCATCACTTATCTTCTGTACGTCATCCCTATCCCCCTCCCCTCTCCCCCTTTCCCCTTCATTCCCCTTTCCCCTTCTCCCCCTTAATCCCCTCTCTCCCCTTCATTCCCCTCACCTCCTCGTCCACCTCGTTCTGGTATCCGGTTTCTTTTGTTGTTTTTAGTTTACGTGTTCTATTTTGTTTTTTTTTTTTCTTATTTTTCGTGTTTTTGTGTTGGCTTTCGTTTTCTTCAGTTTGTTCTTCTTGTTTTTTTTCCCGTTCTATGTTTATTTTTTTCACGTTTTCTTTCCTCTATTCTTTTGTATTCCACTTCTTTTTTCACGTTAACTGTTGTTTATTGTTTTTCCGGATTCTTTTTCAATCCCTTTTTATTCTTACTCTTTATTCATCTTCTTTTTCCTCTAATATATCTTCCTTTCTTTATTTTCTTCCTCCCTTTCTCTTTTTTATTCTCTTGTATCATCTTTATCCTCTGATCTCTTATTTTTCCATTTCTTTCGCCCTTTCGTCTTTTTTTATGATGTACCTTGATATCTTCTTCTTTTTTTCTTAGATATAGATAGATAGATAAATTAATGAATAAACAGATAGATCAATTGATAAATAGACAGATAGATAAATTGATAAATAGACAGATAGATAAGTCGATAGATAGATAGATAGGTAAACAAATAAAAAGGTAAATAGATACCCTGATAGATAGACAAATGGGTGCATAGATATACAGATATAGAAATGGATTGAAATGAAGATAGATAGATAGATTGATAAGCAGATAAATAAACAGATAAATAGACAGAGAGATAAATTGATATAGAGATAGACAGGAAGATAGATAAAGAGATGGATAGAAAGATAGATAAATAGATACACAAATAAATAAATAAAGAGATAAAGAGATAGGTACAAAGATATACAGATACACATATTTCACTTAAAGACAGAGAAACGGATAGACAGGAAGATATATGAATAGATAGATAAACAGATAGATAGATTTGCAGATAAGCAGATAGATAAACAGATAAATAGATATATAGGCAGAAGGATAGATAAATAGATCGATAGATTGATAGACAGGAAGATAGATAAAAAAAAAGATACATAGACAGATGGATAAATAAATAGATAGACATAGATAGACCAATTGATAGACAGATAGATCAAGAGATGAAATAAATAGATAGATAGATAGATAGATAGATAGATAGATACATAGATAGATAGATAGATAGATAGACAGATAAATAATTACACAGACATACAGACAGACATATATTTCAATTCGAGAACGTAATTAAATAACTGAGCGAGATAGCACCTTTTTTCCGTATGGGCGTGCAGAGGGAGAAGGAGGCGGAAAACATTTTGATGGGTCGGCTTATAGGCCTCGTTTCGGATGGGAAGTAGGCCTCCAGTCGCCCGGTGTAGGTCGATGGTTCTCTCGGCTTTATTTTTCTTTAATTTTATTTTTTTTTTTTTTTACTATTATTATTGTTGTTGTTGTTGGTGTTATAGCTGTTCTTATCATTTTTATAATTATTATCATTATTTCGGTATTATTATTGTCGTTGTTGTTGTTGTAATATCATCATTATTATCGTTATCATTATCATTACTACAACAACTGATACTATTATTGGCACTATCATTACTACTATCACTATCGTCATCACTATCATTACAATCACTATCGTTCCCATTACTACTATGATTATTATCCATGTCGATATCATCATTATCATCAAAATAGTATCACCTTGATTATCATATAATGAAAATCCTGTTATCTTAATTACTGAAAAAAGATCAACAGTAATATCGCTGATAATCAAGACAATATTGTTATGATTGATAAAGATAGATTTAATCAATTAATAAAGTCAAGTAATGAAGAAATGAAAATTAATAAAAAACACAGTCATATGTATGAAATAAATATGAAGATAACAAATGAAGAATAAAAATAATTTTAATGATAATGAATAAACAATGGCAACCGAATCAAAATAATAATCTAAAAAAAAGGGTCTTTATGAGAAATCAAAACATCAATAAAAAACAATAATATACATCAAATGGACAAAATCAACCAATCAGTTAAGCGAAACCCAATCAACAATCTCGAATCTAACGCTAATACAGTTTTGGATTCTGAACACCCGAACGAAAATGAATTTGGAAATCATGTAAACTCACGAGGAAAATTATTTGCTTTGATATGAAAGCAAATTATACCACTACTGATTATCTTTCTTTTTCTCAAAGTGTCTCGTTAACATATTGAAATGTTCATGAATGTCGAATCAAAGGTGATATAGACAGACTGACTGATGAAAGGACAGGTTGATTAATCGGTTGAATGATGAATAAGTAAGTAGAGAAACATGTAGAAAGGTAGATCGATAGACAGAAATTAGATTGATAGATGGAAAAAAGGTAGACAAATAGACAGTAAATTGATAAGCAAAGAGGAAAAAAAAAAAAAAAAAAAAAAAAAAAAATATTATATATAAATATATATATATAAATATATATATTATATATTCATGTATATGTATATATACAAAGAGAGAAAAAATTAATTGCCAGATAGATAGACATAACAAATACTGAGAGAAAAGAATATACCAATTGCTCTTCACCAGTTTGTCAGTGTTCTCCTGTTGTTATACTGAGAGCTGGTACTGACTCCAGCTTATCCATGTCGTTATATAGTCTGATTACTGTGATCATTGTGCTGTAGTGTTACTATTTTTTGTGCCTCGTGTACCTTAACGTAAGCTAGTTATGTTTTGGAATAGACCTAGAATAGACTTTGTCAGGTATTACTTTTTTTGCTGTTCTTTTTTTTTTTGGTGTGTGTGGGTTCTTAGTTTTAACATACTACGACACCCATGACAAACTGGCGGCATAACTGATATCAGGCAAGCAGAAGAATAATCACAGGCAAACAAAATAGACTAGTACAAACTCATTCAATCAGTTATATAATCAAACAGGTACTCATTAAAGGTACAGCTTCCCAGTCATCATATACATATATATGTATACATATATATGCATATATGTATATATATACATATACATATACGTATACATATACATATACATATATATATATATATATATATATATAATATATATATATATATATATATATATATATATATATATATATATTATATATATATATATATATATATATATATATATTATATATATATATATATATATATATATATATATATATATATTATATATATATATATATATTATATATATATATATATATATATATATATATATATATATATATATATACATATATATATGTATATATATATATATATATATATATATATATATATATATATATATAAATATACATGTGTGTGTGTGTGTGTGTGTGTGTGTGTGTGTGTGTGTGTGTGTGTGTGTGTGTGTGTGCGTGTGCATGTGCATGTACGTGCCCGTGCGTATGCATGAGTGCATGCAAACATACACATCTGCAGATACATAAAGCCAAACTGAGAAGCCGCAAGCCATGTAAAGCAGCGACCGTCCCAAGCCGAGCAATCCCTTGGACACGATCATCGGCGGCGAGCTCACGGAATTCCTAATCAGAGCCGTCTCGGGAATGGGAATCAGCTCGGATTCGGGAACAGAATCCGTCGCCCTTCATCTCGAGGGCGGAAAACACATCCTGAGGGTGTTGGTGTTTCGAGGGAAGCATCTGAAGACATCTGAAGGTATTTTTTGTGTGTGTTTTGTTATGGTTATCAAATGGAGTAATTATTTTCGCGATTCAGAAATGGGAAATTGATTCGGATGAAAAGGATGTTGCAGATACAAAGTGATCAATAAATAGGATATAAGGAAAGGGAATCCTACAAGCATCGTTAGATTTTTTTTTTTTTTTTTTTTTTTTTTTTTTTTTTTTTTTTTTTTTTTTTTTTTTTAAGACGAAACAAGACGTGATTTTGTGTAAAAAAAATCATTGATATACACATGGGTTTTCCTCGGACTACCTAAGGCCAAAAGTGAATTTTGAGAATTGATGTGGCGGAATCGGACCTGAAGGGGAGAAAGGAAGAATCAGCGTGCAATTGCATATTAGCCTAATAAGCAATTATTTAATCACGATTTTTTTTTTTTTTTTTTGTATGGTATATAACATGCCAATATTCCCAAACAGAAAATCGTGCAATTTATAAATCAGTAAGACGATAAAAGGGCTATGATTGTCAATTAAAGATATATATAGTGCAACAGCAGCAGTAGTAGAAGTAATGAAAGCAGTAATAATTATGGTAATCACATTGGTAATGAAGATATTAAAACATGATGATAATTAATAATGTTAATAAAAATGATCATGAGAGTGACAATAATGAATCATAAGTATATATGATAATGATGATGATGATAATAATCATAGCAATGACTGATAATGATAATGATCATAACCATAATGATAATCTATTGACAATGATAATAATGATAATGATTATAAACATAATGGTAATCTAATGACAATGATAATAATGATAATGATAATTATTATGATGATGAAAATGATAATAATGATGTTAATAAAGATAATGGCGATAATGATAATGATAATGGAAATAGTAATCACACATTACAAAAAAGATGATAACAATGATTATGATGATAATGATAAGGATAAGGATAATAATAATCATGATGATGATGATATTGCATAACAATAATAATAATAAAAAACAGTGATGACAGTAATAATAACGATAACAACGATAAAAGAAAAGATAACATATCAGCTAACCATAACAAAATTTACGACAATAACAATAATGAAAATAATATGTAGCTTACTCCCGCCCAGTCCCCCCTCCCCTCCCCCTCCACCCTTCTCCTTTTGAACTCATACAAAATTTACAATTAATGATCATAAGGTGAATGCAAGTTCAAAATTACATATTAGAGGAAGCATTCTCAACCTTCGCCCGAACCGGATTTTTAATTAACAATATCATGTAAAGTGAAATGTTTATATAATTTACGTGTTGTTGACTTATTTAGTTCATACAACCTTTCTTCCTTAGAGTTTAATTGTTGTTATTAAGATCGTTTTCTCGTTTTGTGTTTTCAAAAAAATAAAAGTGATTAAAAATGAAAATATGTGCATATGATAAAAAATGAAAGAAGTGATGATTAAGAATAAAAAATTGTGTATATGATAAAAAGATAAAGATAAAATAATAAAAGTGATTCAAAAATGTGTATATGATAGACTTTCAGGTTATTTTACGCTCTGAAGAACAAAATTATAATAGCATATCCGTGATGTACTACCCAAGCTTTACGAGAGTTAAAAAAATAAATAAATAAAATGAAATAAAAAAATGTTGCGTCATCGAAATTCCTAATTGTCTTATTTTGTGGCAATTATAACGAGAGTTTTGCGAAATGATTTTAATGAGATGTGTTGTCTTATTAACAAAAATATAAGTTTCCATCTTTTTTATTTCGAGGCTAATTATTGCCTGGGACCTCCCCCCTCCCCCCACCCCCAAATTCCCTGAGACGCCCCCCCCCTCCCTCCCTTTGACCCCCTTTCTAAACCACTATGACCTGTGACCCCTTTACAGAACCTCATGACCACCTGTGACCCCTTTTCAGACCCCCATGACCACCAGGGACCCCCTTTTCAGACCCCTTTTGTACCCCCTGAGACCCCACCCAGGCTGAGAACACAAATGCTTACGTAAGGCGAGGCTTCACCTCCTCGAGGCTCTGGAATTTCCAATAATACTAATGTCACTTACGCAATCTCCGAAATATATTGTTATTGGGTCTCTCTTTAGTAATAGGAATTTTATATATTTATGAATTTATTTATTTCTTAACAGAGTTAAGAGATTATGTAAATACTAATAGTGATTTGTCTGTGATAATTTTGTCTGAATAAATATGATTAGAATGGCAGAGCCAGTAATGATAAGATAATGATTATGATATTAATGATAGTAACTATGATTATGATTATCATTATCATAATTTATTGTCATTGCTCCTTCTGTTATCATCATCATCATCATTACTGCCGTTATTATCCTCATCATTATCAAAGCATTAAAATAATTACTGTTATCATCATCATCGCCATCATCATTACGTGTGTCTTTCATTTCTTTCTCTAATGTCCGAAGTCCTTCATTAGATATCTATAGAGGTGAAAGGATATGCCATTCTAAGTGCGAAATCGACTCTACGGGTGTGCAGTTTTCGAATTTCCTTCGGCGCGATAAGGATTTTTTTTTTTTAATCCTTTAGGTATGAGGTGGAGTACTACTACTATTGTTGCTGCTGCTACTGCTACTACTATCACTGCCACTACTACTACTTCTACTACAAAATACTATTCCTACTCCTACTATTGCTGCTACTACTACTACTGCTGTTGCTGTTGCTGCTACTACTACCACTGCCACTACTACTACTTCTACTACAACTTCTATTCCTGCTACTACTATTGCTACTACTACTGCTATTGCTGCTGCTACTACTACTACTACAACTACTATTCCTACTACTACTATTGCTACTACTACTACTACTGCTGCTAGTACTACTACTTCTATTACAACTACTATTCCTACTACTACTACTGCTACTACGACTACTACTGCTACTGATGATGATGATGATGCTACTACTGCTACTGTCACTACTACAACTTCTACTACAATTACTACTCCTACTACTACTACTGCTACTATTACTGCTGCTGCCGGTACTGCTATTATTACTACTACTGCTGCTGCTTTTACTACTGCTACTTCTGTTGCTGCTGCTACTACTACTATGACTACCACAATAGCTACTACTACCATTTTTTTTCTTTGTTATCATTACCATTGAAATTATCAAAATTGTTTCTTAATCAATCCATCATTATTAAAAGAAAAAACATTCCCCCCCCCCCTCTTCCCTCCCATCCCTTATCCCCACCCACTCCCACAAATCTTTTCCCCCTCCACCACTACCCTCAAAGCCCACCTCGCCCAACACTACCACCCACCGCCCACCCACCACGCCCACCACTAACATCCACCACGCCCACCCACTACCACCCTCAACACCCATTCACCCACC
>NW_028234409.1:10361816-10366722 GCF_977035675.1 Penaeus japonicus | reverse complement strand
TCCCCCCCTCTCTCCTCACTCCTCTCTCCTCCCTCCTCACCCTTCAAAGCCTTTACCCCTTATCACAGTTGTTTTGCTCTTTCTTTTAAAAAAACATCTCTCCTAATTACGACCTGAAAAACACACTCATTGAACAGGTCCAAAATAGTTCAACACAAAAGGCAGTCAAAAAATTCCAAGCAGAGTTACCACGAGGAAGGGAAAAAGCAGCGGTCCTTTCGCCATGCCCGTTAAGCACCTCCCCACTCGGGGCTCGTCTATCCACTTCCCCTTTTCCTTCCCCCTACCCACTTCCCCTCCTCTCCCCGAAAAACCTTCATCTCTTTGTCGTCTTCTCAAAATATATTATATATATATAATATATATATATTTTAATATAATTTGTATATTAATTTATATATATATATATATTTATATATAATAATATAAAAATTTAAATATTATATTAAATTTATATATAATTTATTCATACATATATTATATATATAAATATAAATATATAAAAATTATATATAATATATAAAATTTAATATATATATATATATATCCCACTCCTTTTTTTCCCCCTTTTTTCCCCTTTTTCTCTCTATCCGATTCTCTCCCCTCTCTCTGTCTCGTTTTAACTCCTCTCTCTCTCTCTTCTTCTCTTCCTCTCTCCTCCTCTTCTTCCCCCCTCTCTCTATATCTATCTATCTATCTCCCTATATGTCTCCCTATATTTCTCTCGCTCTGCATATCTCTCTTCCTCTCTGCCTTTCCCTCCCTCCCTCCCTTCCCCCTCTCTCTCTCTCTCTCTTCTCCCATCTTCCTTATTCTCTTCCGCTTCACAAGCACTTTCATCACAAAAGCGTGCAACTTCGCGCATTTCTGCCGTGCGTTTCGCGTTGCTTTGATCAAATGCAGAAGTAATACCACTATTTTGGCTGTTTCCCGTTGCAAAAAGCGAGTTCAGCCGAATTCCATCACTCCCCTCTGATGCGAAAGCACTCACACCCCATTGTTGCTTCCAGGGCAAGCAACCTGACCAACATTCCATCTTTTTCCCTCCAACTTGTTTTTCCCTCGTCTCTCTTTCACCTCCCTTCCCTCCCCTCCCCTCCCCTCCCTTCCTCCACTCCCCTTCTCCCCTTTCTCCTTTTCGTCGCCCAAAACACCTACCTACCTCTTCCCCCTCCTCTCCTCCCTCCCCCCCCCCATCCCGGGCCCCCCTTTTTCTCCTCTTTCTATTCGTTTTCGTCTCCTCTCCTCCCTCTTCCCCCTTTCTTCCCCTCCCTCCCCCTCCTTCCCCCTTCCCTGCCCCCCTCATCTCCTTCGTTCTACTCGCCTCCTCCCTCTTCCAACCCCCTTCCTCTTTTTTGCCCCCCCCCCCCCTTCTCCTCCTCTTCTACTCGCTTTCCTATGAACTCTCCCCCCTTTCCCCTTCTTCTTCATTCATCCTTTTCCCCTTTTTTCTCCCTCTCTTTTCCCTCCCCTACCTCCTCCTCCTAGTTTCCCCTTCCCATTCGCCCCTCTTCTTCCTCTTCCACGTCCTTTCACCTTCCCCCTCCTCTTCTTCCCTTTTCTACTTGCATTCTTACTCCCCTTTTCCTTCCTCCTCCCTCTACTTACCCCCTACTTTCCCCCCTTCTCCCCCTATCTACTCCCTTTTCCCCATCCCCCAATCCCCCCCCCCACCCCTCTCCCTTTCTACATTTTCCTTTCGCTTCTTCTATTTTGAAACCAAAATAAAAACTCTTTTTCATTTATTCTGCCTTTTATTTAAACAGTTTTATTTTTATTTTTTTATTTTCCAATGTAATATTATATGGAATATATATATAAATAAAATTTATATATATAATATATATTAATAACTGAAAAATATATATATATACATATATCATATTATATTATATATATATATTTTTTTCCTTTTTTCATCACGCTCTGTTCTTTCCTGTGTTCTGCTTCGTCGTGACTGACATTTATATCTATTTGCTTTATAGCCTTTTTCCTTTTATAGCTTTCTCTCCTATATTTTAGTTGGCTTTCTTAATTTTCTTTCTCTCTCTCCTTCAGGAAAAGAGGAAAATAGAAAAAAAAGGGGGAAATAGGAGGAAGAGAGCCAAAAAAAAAAAAAAAAAAAAAAAAATGGGAATAGAGGAAGAGAAGAAAATGAGAAAAAAAAGAAGACGGAAAAGAGGAAAATTTGGAAATAAGAGGAAAAAAATGCAAACAAGTGAAAAAAAAGAAAAAACGGAAACAAGAGGAAAAAAAAGAAAAATTGCAAACAAATGAAAAAAAAATAGAAACACGAGGAAAAAAGGGGAATAAATCAGACAAGAAGAAAAAGAGGAAAATTTGGAAACAAGAAGAAAAAAGAGAAAAATCCGAAAACAAGAAGAAAAAAAAAAAAAAAAGGAAAATCTGGAAACAAGAGGGTAAAAGTGCAGAAAATAGGAAACACACTAAAAAAAAAAAAAAAAAAAAAAAAAAAGGAAACAAAAAGGGGGAAAAATATAGAAAGAAAAAAAAATATATATAAAAAAAAAGAAAAAAAAAATCACCCTCCGGGCATAATCGCCGGCATGAATCTCCCGAAGCAGTTATGCCCGGAGCAAGCTGGAGTCTGGAGGGCGAGCTTATCACTTACAATTTCCGGGCTCCAAGAGGCTCGCGACTTTTATATCCAGCGTCGATCATCGCTGACGCACAAACGCACACATATACACGCGAGAGAGAGAGGGAGGGAGAGGTGAAAGGAGGAGGGGTTGGGGGAGGGGGTTGTAAAGGAGGGGGTGGGGGTGAGAGGGAGAGGAGGAGAGGTTTGAGGAGGAGGAGGAGGAGGAGGGGTGGGGGGGGGGGTTGTAAAGGAGGGTTTAGAGAGGAGGAGGAGGAGGGGGTTGTGGAGGAGGAGGAGGAGGAGGGGTCGGGGGAGGGGGTTGTAAAGGAGGGGGTGGGGAGGAGGAGGAGGAGGAGGAGGAGGGGTTGGCGGAGGAGGAGGGGTTGGGGGAGGGGGTGGTAAAAGGGGTCGGGGGAGGAGGAGGAGGAGGAGGAGGAGGAGGAGGAGGGGGTTGTAAAGGAGGAGGAGGAGGGGGTTGTAAAGGAGGAGGAGGAGGGGGTTGTAAAGGAGGAGGAGGAGGAGGAAGGGTTGGGGGAAGGGGTAGGGGTGAGAGGGAGAGGGGGTGGTGGGGCTGGAGGTGGTAGGAGGGAGTGGGGTTGGGATGGGGGAGGGGGTGGTAGTAGGGAGAGGGGGCGGTTTGGAAAGGGGGTGAGAGGAGGGAGAGGGGGTGGTAGAAGGGAGAAAGGGTGGAAGGAATGAGAAGGCGTGGGAGAGAAGGAGAGGGTTGAGAAAGAAGGTGGGGAGGGTGGAGGAAGGAAGTGGAGAGGTTGGAGGAGAAGGGTGGTGGAAGAAGGAGGAGGGTGTAGAGGGGATTTGTAGGAGGAGAAAGGGGGATGAGGGAAGGGGGTTTTGAAAGGAGGAAGGAGGTGGGGGAGGTTGTAGAAAACGAGGGGTGGGTAGAGGGGAGAGAAAGGGGGGGGGAAAGGCCCACAGTAGGAGGAGGAAAAGGAGGTTGAGGGAGATCTGGAGTGGATTGGGGTTGGGGGGGGGGGGATAGGTAGGGAAGGTGAGGGAAGAGAAGAAGACAATAGAGAGAGAAAGAAGAGAAGAGAGAGGGGTGTATCATACATACAAAACCCATACTAAACGCACACAAGTACACACCCCACACATAACGCCCCCCAAAGAAAAAAAAAGAAAAAAAAAAAAAAAAAAAAAAAGAAAAAAAAAAAAAAAAAAAAAAAAAAAAAAATATATAATAAATATATATAAATATATATATAAATATATATAAATATATATATATATATACAACATACAAACAAACAACACAATTTTAAAAAAACTCAAACGCACCTAAACACACTAACACAAAATCTTCCATCTCCATCAACTCCCTTCTCACCACCCCTCCCCTCACCCCTCCAACACCAACCCCACTCACCCCTTCGCCCTCCCTCCCTTCCCCCTACCATCTCCATCTCTCCCTTCCCCCTCCCACCACCCTCCCCTCCCCCTCCCTTCAACACCTCCACCACTCATCCTTTCTCCTTCCTACCCTTCCCCCTCCCATCACCCATCCCCTCCCCCTCCCTTCAACACCTCTACCACTCATCCTTTTTCCCTCCTACCCTCCCCCCTCCCATCACCCATCCCCTCCCCCTCCCATCACCCATCCCCTCCCCCTCCCTGCAACACCACCACCACTCCTTCCTACCCTCCCATCCCCCTTCCCCCCTCCCCCCCACAAACACCATTCCGAGAAAAGCTTCTGTTTCTCCAATAACATGTAGTTAACGAGAACCCTCGCCTTGTCTCCTTAATCACGGAAGTTTGTCATCCGTGGCTGACTCTCACGCTCGCCCTCCCCTGCTCACTTTCCTCCCACTTCTTCTTATCATTTTCTTATCTTATCATCATTTTCATCTCTCCTGCTCACTTTCCTCATCTTCTTCTTATCATTTTCTTATCTTATTATCATTTTCATCTCTCCTGCTCACTTTCCTCCTACTTCTTCTTATCATTTTCTTATCTTATTATCATTTCTATCTCCCCTTATCCTTTTCCTCATCTTCTTCTTATCATTTTCTTATCTTATTATCATTTTCATCTCCCCTGCTCACTTTCCTCCTACTTCTTCTTATCGCTTTCTTATCTTATCATCATTTTCATCTCCCCTGCTCACTTTCCTCCTACTTCTTCTTATCATTTTCTTATCTTATTATCATTTTCATCTCCCCAGCTCACTTTTCTCCTACTTCTTCTTATCATTTTCTTATCTTATTATCACTTTCGTCTCCCCTGATCACTTCCTTCATATTCTTCTTATCGCTTTCTTATATTATTATCATTTTCATCTCCCCC
>NW_028234409.1:10338827-10343827 GCF_977035675.1 Penaeus japonicus | reverse complement strand
TATATATATTCATTTATATATGAATGTATGTATATAGATAAATAAATAGATAGATAGATGGATAAATTGATTGATTGACTGATAGACAGATGGGAAGACAGGGAAGAGAAATATATAAGTAGAAAGGAAGGATGGAGATGGGGATAGATAGAGATATAGATATACTAATGTATATAGGTAAGTGGAAGGATAGATCCAGATCCAGAAAGATGTGCATCAGTTTCAATATATATCTAATCTGTATCTGTTTGGCATTAATCAATTTTACAATCACAATCACCCCAACTGTTTGGTCTACCATTATTTCATGATACTACAAATAGAACATTGAAATCAAACAAACAAAATAATGATAAAATAATGACAGGAATTGGTTTAATAATAATAATAATAATAATAATGGACGAAAACAGGAGAATAACTGGGGGGGAGAATATCTGTATATATTTACTTCATCAGTTTTCCTGCACGTAAAGCCAATCTTCAACGTATATGTTTTACCTCATCGTTGTTTGTACCTCATTTCCCTTATAATTATTATTTCCATTATCATTGCTAGTATGGTTGTTATTAGTATTAGTATTATTGTTATTATTATCAGTAGTAGAAATATTATCATTATTGCTATTATTATCATTTTTGTTATTTTTATTGTTTTTATTTTTTTTTTTTGGTATCACTATTATTTTTATCATAATTTTCTTTATCATCATTATCATTGTTGTCATCACCATCACTATCATTACTAATGTTCTCATTCTCGTTCTCATCAATATTACTGTTATCATTAATATTCTGCTGATTATTGTTATCATCATTATCAAAAACAACACAATAAATGAAATGAAATAAATCAATATACCTACATGTATGTATGTATACAAGTATATAACAAGAAGAAAACAAAAAACCCAGACACCAAAATAACCCCCCCCCCAAAAAAAAAAAAAAAAAAAAAAAAAAAAAAAAAAAAAAAAAAAACAGATTCAGGTGTTGCAGCTGCAGACACTGATCAAGAGAGAGAAAAAAACGTGAGCGAGCGAAAGAGGCAAAAGAGCTAAGTGGATTAAGGAGGACCAGACGCTAAGCCGCTTAAGTGATTCCTCTCCACCCTCGGCCAATCAGGAAGCCGGAGGAACACGCTAATTATTGGAAGGAGAGAGAGAGAGAGAGAGAGAGAGAGAGAGAGAGAGAGAGAGAGAGAGAAGGAGTGAAAGGTGGGGGAAGAGGGGGGGAGAGGGGGATAGGTAGAGGGAGATTGGGAGTGGGGGAAGGGGAGAGGGAGAGTAGCGGAGAGGGAGAAAGGGAGAGGGAGAGAAAGAGGGAAGGGAAGAGAAGGAGAGGGGAGGATGAGAGGGAGAGGGGGTTGGAGGGAGGGAAAGAGAAGGAGAGAAGGAGATAATAGGAAGTGGAAGAGAGAGAGAGAGAGAGAGAGTTAGAGCAGGAAGGAGGGAAAGATAGAGAGAGAGAAAGAAGGAAGGAGTAGAAGGGCGGAAGAGGGATTTAGAGGAGAAATAGAGATAGAGAGGGAGAGAAGGAGATGAAGATGATGGGAAGGTGGATGGGAGGTGGAATGGACTAGTGGAGGGAAGGATGGATGGAGAAGGAGGGAGATGAGGGTCAGAGAAGATGCTGGGGGGGGGTGAAGGGAGGGAGGGGATTGAAAGGGATGGAGGGAGGAGAGTAAGAGAGAAGTGTGGCGATGAAGGAGGATGGGAGGAAGAGGAAGGAATATGGAGAGAAGAACTGATATAGAGAGGGGGATGGAAGGTAGGAGGGAGGGAGTGGAAGTAGTCAGGAGAGAAAGTGGGAAAGATAGATGGAGCGTTTTCCATTGGCCTCACACTGACTCACCTATTGAATAATAAATGCAACTTGCAACATTCAGGACTTAAACGGTGGCACAGCATTATATGACTCTCCTCACTGTTTTAAATTTGGTAATCAACAGACAGGCATAATTCTACGGTCACTTCAGTCACCGCGAAAATGAGAACGTATTTCAAATTTATAAATTACAAACTTCTCCTTCCCCCTGTCTCCCCTCCTTCCCTGCCTCCCTCCCTCCCTGCCTCCCTCTCGCCCCTCCTTCCCCCTTACTTCCTCTCGCTTCTCATCCTTTTATCCTCTCTGTTTAGTGCCACTGGAAAAGCTTTACAAACTCACTGGTGTTGTATAATTGATTCGAGTTTTGATGAACTTTACTTACAGTTCTAATTACCCTTCAGGCTTTTACAGGCTTTGAATTTATTTCTTCTTCTTCTTCTTCTTAAGGTTTTGTTTATAATTGTAATACATGTGCAGAATCAATGTTTTTTATTGTAGTGAAAATTACTCTTACTCTAATAAGTATTACTCATATTCTTATGCCCCCCTCCCCCTCCCATAATTATTTGACCCAAAGCCTAAATTAAAATTTGTTGCGAGGCTCCGTCTGTATTTCATGTTATCCTTCTCTCCCTTAGAGTGTTTTCAGTTATACATTTTTTTGTCACATCTTTTTTTTACATTTCTATTTCTCTCCTTCCTCTCTCTCTCTCTCATTCTCTCTCTCATTCTCTCTCTCTCTCTCTCTCTCTCTCTCTCTCTCTCTCTCTCTCTCTCTCTCTCTCTCTCTCTCTCTCTCTCTCTCTCTCTCTTTGTCTCTCATTCTCTCTCTCTCTCTCTATCATTCTCTCTATCTGTCTATCTGTCTATCCATCTATCGATCTATCTATCTCTCTCTCTCTCTCTCTCTCTCTCTCTCTCCCTATATATATATATATATATATATATATATATATATATATATATATATATATATATATATATATATATATATATATATATATATATATATATATATATAAATTCTCTCTCTCTCTCTCTCTCTCTCTCTCTCTCTCTCTCTCTCTTTCTCTCTCTCTCTCTCTCTCTCATTCTCTCTCTCTCTCTCTATCATTCTCTCTCTCTCTCTATCTATCTATCCATCTATCTATCTATGTATCTATCTCATTCTCTCTCTCTCTCTCTCTCTCTCTCTCTCTCTCTCTCTCTCTCTCTCTCTCTCTCTCTCTCTCTCTCTCTCTCTCTCTCTCTCTCTCTCTCTTCTCTCTCTCTCTCTCCTTTCTCTCCTTCTCTCTCTCTCTTTCTCTCTCTCTCTCTCTCTTAAAGAGTTAATGAGCACACACATAAAGAAATATAAAAACGTTCAGGTACTTTATCTCCAGAAAACATGATTAGAAGAATTAACATAATCATCTCGCCGGAACTGAATCTTGAAAAATCAAATTATCGAATGAAAATTAGAATATGAATCCGCAGAGGATTAGATAATTCCTTCCCCTCATAGTGTTTCTTAGGCCTGGCGAGATGCTGACGTGACGAAAAGGAGAAAGAAAGGGGAATAGGGGGAGGGGGAAATGGGATAGAGAGAGGGAGAGGAGGTGAGGGGTTGAGGGAGAGAGGGGAAATGGGATAGAGAGAGGGAGTGGGAGGGGTTAAGGGGGAGAAGGGAAATGGGATAGAGAGAGGGAGAGGAGGGGAGGGGTTGAGGGGGAGAGGGAGAGGAGGGGAAGGGGAAAATGGGATAGAGCGAGGGAGAGGAGGGGAGGGGTTAAGGGGGAGAAGGGAAATGGGATAGAGCGAGGGAGAGGAGGGGAGGGGTTGAGGGGGAGGGGTTGAGGGGGAGAGAGGAAATGGGATAGAGAGAGGGAGATGAGGGGAGGGGTTAAGGGGGAGAAGGGAAATGGGATAGAGAGAGGGAAAGGAGGGGAAGGGAAATGGGATAGAGAGAGGGAGAGGAGGTGAGGGGTAGAGGGGAGAGGGGAAATGGGATAGAGCGAGGGAGAGGAGGGGAGGGGTTGAGGGGAAGAGGGGAGAGAGAGAGGGAAAGGAGGGGAAGGGGAAAATGGGATATAGAGAGGGAGAGGAGGGGAGGGGTTAAGGGGGAGAAGGGAGAGAGAGAGGGAAAGGAGGGGAAGGGGAAAATGGGATAGAGAGAGGGAGAGGAGGTGAGGGTTTGAGGGGAAGAGGGAAAATGGGATAGAGAGAGGGAGAGGAGGGGACGGAAAAATGGAATAGAAAAAGGGAGAGGAGAGGAGGGAGGGAGTTGAGGGGGAGGGGAAAATGAGATAGAGAGTGCGGAGGAGGGGGTGGGGTAGAAGGAGGGGAGAAATGAGATAGAGAGAGAGGAAGGAGGGGATGAGTAAAGGGGGGAAGGAAAACAGGATATATGGGAAGGGGACAGGAAAGGCGAAAAGGAGACAGACAGTTGAGAGATAGGGGAGGGAGAGGGGGAGCTGAAAGGTGGGGGTCATTTTTGTGCAATCACCCTCTAATTTCTGCCATCGGTGGAGATAAATGCCGCCAACATCTATTGTCTCTTCGTTTATATATTCGCATTTGTTCTTTTTTTATTTATATTTCTCTCTCTTTGCCTCTCTATCTATCTATCTATCTATCTATCTATCTATCTATCTATCTATTATCTATCTATATATATATATATAATATATATATATATATATATATATATATATATATATATATATATCTATATATACTATTATATCACTACTTATCTATCTATCTATCTTCTCTCTCTCTCTCTCTCTCTCTCTCTCTCTCTATCTATCTATCTATCTATCTATCTATCTATCTATCTATCTATCTATCTATCTATCTACCTATCTCTCTATCTACCCATCTTATCTTTCTCTCTCTCTCTCTCTCTCTCTCTCTCTCTCTCTCTCTCTCTCTCTCTCTCTCTCTCTCTCTCTCTCTCTCTCTCTCTCTCTCTCTCTCTCTCTCTCTTCTCTCTCTCTCTCTCTCTTTCTCTCTCTCTCTCTCTCTCTTCTCTCTCTCTCTCTCTCTCTCTCTCTCTCTCTCTCTCTCTCTCTCTCTCTCTCTCTCTCTCTCTCTCTCTCTCTCTCTCTCTCTCTCTCTCTCCTAAACAGTTAATGAATATAATCATTAAGAAATATAAAAACGTACAGGTACTTTATCTCCAGTTCTTCTTT
>NW_028234409.1:10303827-10311327 GCF_977035675.1 Penaeus japonicus | reverse complement strand
CACAAACACACACACACACACACAAACACACACATAATATATATATAATATATATATATATATATATATATATATATATATAAATACATATATATATATATATATATATATATATATATATATATATATATATATATATATTATAATATATATATATATATATATGTATGTATGTATGTATGTATGTATGTATGTATGTATGTATATATGTATATATATATATATATATATATATATATATATATATATATATATACATATACATATATATACACACACATACAGTTATTTCAGAGATCTTGTTTGAACAAAAGCTCTTGCTCCTTCTCTGGCATTTCCGCAGTTCTTTTAGAAATTTATCACGCACCAGATTACGGCAGTGTGCTTGCATGTGCTTGAGAACAGGCTTTCCACAAGCATAGTCATTGCATACAAGGTTTCCCAGTGTCTCTAAATAAAAAGCTGAAGAGTCCTTAGAACCCCTGGGAAAGGAAAGAAATATACGTTCTCTAATCCTGTTGATGGAGGCAGCCCGAGGGAAATTAATTAGTTAATGACATTTTACAAGGTACAAGTTTTATCGTGCTTGAGGTTTGCGTCTTTTGTGTTGCGACTGATGTATGAGGGGGCGAGGCGCTCTCGGACCCGTCTCGGGCTGTGGGCGTGTGTTTTGTACGTACACACGGATTTTTATGTGTGTTTGCATGGACTGCTATTGTGTATAGAGGCATACATACGTACTCGTTCTCTCTGACATACATACACACGTACATATACATATACACATACACATATACACATACACACATATACATACACACACGCACATACACGCGCACACATACACACACACACGCATACACACACATACACACAGAGACTAACACACACGTACATACATACACCTGCAACAACACACACAAACAATTTCACTTTTCGAGTGAGACTTTTCCGACCAGAATCATGAATTTCTCAATGTCTTGTATTTTCGGAGTCTGTTTCTCCTGTTTCCTCTTCATGGCACTAAATCCACATGTCTAACTCGCCCGACTAAAAGTTTATATTTGATCACCCTCTCCTTGTTTTATATATTTTACATTCGCGCTCCCTTTCACCGCACCCCTACCCTTTTCCCGCGTCCATCTATCTCTTAATTTTCCCGCGGTGCATCTGCGAATTCACTTGTTTCTATTTATCCTCCCCTTTTCGCTGCGATTTAACACCCTTTTTACACCACTGTATACCGGCGAGACTGCGGTAGTTTTGCACACACTCTGAAAAAAAAAGAATAAAAAATAAAACTAAACTGCATGGGAAGAGAACATTAAAGACTGGATCCACTCTAGACCACTCAGCGCTTTACGAGGTCGCGTCTCGGAGTCTAACCGCCCGATTGTTTACCGAGATCAATAGTATTGCTTCAAAAAGACGTCTAGATTCTTTCTTTTGCGGTCTTGGATGCGATTAATGAGGCGATTAGGATGTTGACTGAAGGAATCATGAGGGTGTTTGATTCCCCGCGTGACATCTCGAGAGGATGAAAAATGAGGTGGTGGTGATTAAAGAAGTAGGAGAGGAAGATGAATGAGGAGAGTCGTGGTAATGATAAGAATTAGGGTGGTTACGAAGGCGATGGAATGGGTGTTATTATAAAAATATGATAATAATGATGATAATGGTAATATTTATGAAAATTATCATTATTTTTATCATCATTATCTTTGTTATTGTCATTATCATCAGCATCATTATCCTTATTATTTTTATCATCATTATTATTGCTATTATTATCATTATCCTTATTATCACTATTATCAATGTTATCATTATCCTCTCTATCATTATTATTATTATCCTCATTATCATTATCATTGTTGCTGTTGTTAATATTCTTACTATAATCGCAATTAATTATGATAGAAAAGTAATTTCAACATCAGTGTTCAGCACCATTAGGACTGACAGAATTATGAGCTAATACTGATCACGTATTATTCAGAATCATGAATATAAATGACTTCTAATGACTGATAGTTGAAAGTGAATTGTATTGTTTTTACTACCATTATTATTGCTGTTATTACTGTTGTTCTTGTTGTTGTTGTTTGTTATTATATCATGTTTATCATATCATTATCATTATCTTTTCGTAATTATTATCATTATCATTATTATTATCAATATTACTTACAGTATTATTAGCATTAGCATTAGCATCTTCATTATAATTATAATTCTCATCATCATAATCATCCTTATTATTTAACGAAAAAAGATCCTCCCATACCGACCATTGCAAGAATGTAATTTGCAATATTTTCAGCCAAACAGAGGACAAACTTAGGACAACACAACAATAACTTAAACTTCTTTATTCTTCATTTTTTTATCTTTCCTTGCTGACCTTAAGAAAAAGATGATGGTGATAATGATGATGATGATGATAATCAGGTGTGATGATGATGATGATGATGATGATGATGATAATAATAATCAGCAGTTATAATGATGCTGACGATAATCAGGTGTGATGATGATGATGATGATGATGATAATCAGCAGTTATAATGATGCTGACGATAATTAGGTGTGATGATGATGATGATGATAATCAGGTGTTATAATGACGATGACGATAATCAGGTGTGGTGGTGATGATGATTATAATGAAAATCAGGTGTTGTAATGATGAAGATAATCAGGTGTTATAATGATGATGATGATAATCAGGTGTGATGATGATGATCATGATAATCAGGTGTGATGATAATGATGATGGTGATAATAATGGCGATGCTTGTACTACTAATGGTAATGGTGATGCACATAGGAGTACAAATATGATAATGATAATAATAGTGATAGCTATAGGAAATAAGATAAATGATGATAATGATAATGAGGGTATTAACAATCACTCTAGTGATGATGATGATAGTAATAATCATGTCAACAAATACTGCAGAATCATCATAATGATATTTAACATATTATTCAGTTATTATCATTATCATCATTATCACTGACAGAATTATCTTCATCCCGTCAACCTCCTCCATCGGCCACCCCTACCCCCTCCCCCTCCCCCACCCCCCAGTCTCGGAATCTCATGCTGGGAATCGGACAAAGGATTCCGATTCTGCTCCAAGGAACTGGAATCTCCTTGGCTTCCACTTGGCCGAAGAGGGAGGAGGGGGGAAGAGGGGAGAAGGGGGAGGGAAGGGGGGGAAGAGGGAGGTGAGAGGTGGGGGGAGGGGGGAGAAGGGAAGAGGAAGGGGAAGAGGGAGGGGAGAGGTGGGGGAAGAGGGGAGAAGGGAGAAGGGGGAGGGGAAGAGGGAGGTGAGAGGTGGGGGGAGGGGGAAGAGGGGAGAAGGGAGAAGGGGGGAGGGAAGGGGAAGGGGGAAGGGGGAGAAGGGAAGGGGGGACGGGGAGAAGGGGGGGAAGAGGGGAGAAGGGGGAGGGAAGGGGAAGAGGGAGGGAAGGGGAAGAGGGAGGTGAGAGGTGGGGGGAGGGGGGAGGTGGGGGAAGGGAAGAAGGGGGAAGAGGGGAGAAGGGGGAAGGTGAAAGTGGGAATGGGAAGAGGAAAGGGAAAGAGGGAGGGGAGGGAGAGAGAGAATAGAAAAAGGGGAAGGGAAAAGAAAGGGGAGAGAGGGGAAGACAAGAGAAAGGGGAAGGGACGAGAATGATAAAAAAAAATATGAAGGAGAGAGAAAGGTGAAGGGAAGAGAAGAGAAAGGAGAAAAGATAAAGGAAAAAGAAAAGTAAATGGAAGAGAAGGGGAAGGCCAAAGAAAAGGATAGGAAAGAGAAAGATGGAAAAGAGATATGAAGAGATAAAAAAAAAAGAAGGAAAAAAAAGCAAAGGAGGGAAAAAAAAGAAAAACAGCGAAGAAAAGTTAGAGGAATAGATAGAGAAAAAATATATCCCCATTAAAAAAAATAATAATAAAAAAAATAAAAAAATAAAAAAACGAAAAAAATGCCTAATACAAATAAATTAAACCGAAAATTCCGTTCCTTCCTCCAGGAAGCCTCGTCGATCGAGTGAACGAACATTCGATAGATTCAGATGCCAGTGCGGGAATTCCCCGATTACGACCCTGGCGATTAATTAGGCTAATAAGAGACAGAGGAGATTAATCCTGCTGGCGGGAGATAAAAGAAAAATATAAAGGGGAGGAAAGATATAGGAAGAGAGGAAGAGGAGATGAGCGGGGTTGGGGTAGAGAGAGAGAGAGAAGGAGGGAGGGAGAGTGGAATGAGAGAGAGAAGGAGGGAGGGAGAGTGGGATGAGAGAGAGAAGGAGGGAGGGAGAGAGGGAAGGAGGGAGGGAGAGTGGGTTGAGAGAGAGAAGGAGGGAGGGAGAGAGGGAAGGAGGGAGGGAGAGTGGGATGAGAGAGAGAAGGAGGGAGGGAGAGTGGGATGAGAGAGAGAAAGAGAAGGGTGGGAGGGAGGGAGAAAGAGACAGAGATGGATATGAATGGAGGAGGCATAGAGAATGAGAAAGAGAAAAAAAAATGATGATGATGAGAAAGAGAGAGAGAGAAAAAAAAAGATGGGGCTGGAGGGTGGATACAAAAGAGAGAGAAAGGGAGAATAGAAAGAGAAGAGAGAGAGAGTAATAGAGAAAGAGAACGAGGATGAGAGAGAGAGAGAGAGAGAGATGGGAGTGGAGGACGGGCTGGACAGAAAGAGAGAGAAGAAGATGACAGAGAGAGAGAGAGAGAGAGAGAGAGAGAGAGAGAGAGAAAGAGACATAAATATAGATTCGACAGCCACTGTTGCCAAGTCGTTTCCATTTCTCTCTCTCTCTCTCTCCCCCCTCTCCCATCGCTCCACCCCCCCCCCCTTTCCCCTCACCTCCCCCATACCCCTCCTCATTCCTCCCCTCTCCAGTCCTCCACTCCCCCCACCAACTTCCCATAATCGCCCTCCTCTCTCTCACCAAAGACTCTCTCTCTCTCTCTCTCCAGTTCTTTCTCTCACTAATATCCTCCAAAATGACCACCTTGTCCTTATTCCATTGTCTTAACCCTTTATTTCATCCATATCTATTGTCTCCATCACTTTCCCTTAATTTCTCTTTCTCGAATATATATCTTTCACTCTTCATAACCCTGTCTTCATTCTTCTCCTTCTCTTCTTTCTTCCTTTCTTCTTCCTTCTTCGTTTCCTTCTCCTTTCTCTTCTTTCTCCTTCTTCTATGCTATATGTCTTCCCTTCTCTTTCTTTCTTTTTTCTTCTTTTCTCCTTTCTTCCTTCTTCCATCTTCCTACCTCCTTCTTCTCTCATTTTCTTTCCTCCTCATTCTCTCGTCTCCCTTTGTCCTCCCTCCCTCATTTTTCTCTCCTTTATCTTTCTCCTCCTCTCGCTTCTTCCTCCTTCTTTCTCCTCCCTTACTCCTCCCTCTCTTCTCCCACATATCTCCTTTTACTCCTTCTTTCTACCTCATCTTCCTCTTTTCTCGTCCTACTTCATACTTTCGTCCTCCTTCTTTACTCTCCTCTTTCTTCCTACTTCCTCCTTCTCTCTCCTTCCCTTCTCCCCTCCCTCCCCCCTCCCTTTCCTCCTCCCACCAACCCTTCCTCTTCTTCTTTACTCTCTACGCCTCCCTACCCGCCCTCACTACCATACTCATACCTCCATACCTCCCTCCTTCTAACCCCCTTCCCTTCTCCACTCCCTCCTTTCCCTCTTCCTACCTTCCCCTCTTCCCTCCTTCCTGCCTCTCCTTTCTCCCTCCCTTCCCACCCTCCCCCCTCCCTCCTCCTCTTACTCCTCTTCCTCTTAAAGGACATAAAACGTCGACGTCTCCTCCCCCCCATCCCCCCAAAAAAAAATGAAAATAAAAATGAAAATAGAAATAAAAAAAGGCAATTATAAACAGCAAGGAACGCGTGACGAAGTTATGATGAAGATTACGCATTTACTTTTGTCTTTGTCTTTTGTTTGTCTTGTGTCTTTCTTGTCGCATCTTCTTCCTCCTCTTCCGCTTCGGTTCTTCTTTCTATTTCCTCTTCATCCTTTTCCTTTTCTACTATTCCTCTTCTTCATCTTCTTCCTCCTCTTCCTTTTTTTATCCTTTTCCTCTTCATCCTCATCTGCCTATTTTTTCTTCTTCTTTTTCCTCCTCCTTTTCTTTACTTTTCCTCTTCTTCTTCCTCCTCTTCCTCTTCTTCCTCCTCCTCCTTTTCTTCTTCCTCCTCCTCTTCCTCTTCTTCCTTCTCTTCCTCTTCTTCCTCCTTTTCCTTCTATTGTTCCTCTTCTTCCTCCTCTCTTTTTTCTTCTCCTTCTTCTCCTCTTTCCTTTTCTGTTCCTCCCTCTTTATTTTATAGTCCCTCTTATTTCCTTCCGCCTCCTCCTCTTATTCCCTCTTTATCTTCACCTCTTTTTCGTCTTTACCGCTAAAACATTCTTCTTCCCTCATCTTCCTCTTGCCGCCTGTTTCCTTTCCAACTTCTTCTCTCTCCTCCTTTCTTCATCCTCTTACCTCCTATTCTTCATCTCCTTCTACTTCCCCTGTTACTACCTTCTACTTCCTCTTTTCTTTCACCCTTCTTATTTTTCTTTTCCTTTCCCAAAACAACCTCCTCTTTCTCCTCTTCCCTCCTATCCCTCTTATCCTATTCCTTTCTATTTACCTTCCTCCTCCTCCTATCACTCTTCTTCTTCCCCCTTACTCTCATCCCTTTTAATCCACCTTTCCTACACCTTCGATTATTCTTTACTCCTGCTACTTCTCTTCTTCTTCCTGCTTTTCTATATTTTCATCTTCCCTTTCCCTCTTACTCCTTCCTCTTCCTCCTCTCACTTCTTCTTCTTTTTCTTCCTTCTCCTTCCTACACCTTCCTCTTCCTCCTCTCACTCTTCTTCTTCTTCTTCTTCTTCCTCTTCCTTCTCCTTCCTACATTTTCCTATTCTTCTTCTCAATCTTTATCTTCCTCTTCTTTCTCCTTCTTCACATTTTTCCTTTTTCATACCTCTTCTTTTTCCTTATTCCTCCTCCTTCTTATCATTCTTTCTTCTTTTATTCTTCACCTTCCTTCATCCTACTCTTCCTCTTGCCTCCTTTTTTCCTTCCTACTCCTTCTAGACCCCTCTCTCTCTCTCTCTCTCTCTCTCTCTCTCTCTCTCTCTCTCTCTCTCTCTCTCTCTCTCTCTCTCTCTCTCTCTCTCTCTCTCTCTCTCTCTCTTCTTCTCTCTTCTTCTCTTCCCTTTTTTCCCTGTTTGCTCTCCTCCCTCCTCATTCTCCTTCTTTCTTTCCCCGCTACCCACTTCCTCTCTCCATATCGAGCTTCTTCCATTCCCTCTCCCCCTTCCCCTATACTTCCCTTTCTTTCTCCCTATCCCTCCCCTCTTTTTTCCTTCTCCCCCTTCCCCTCTACCCCCTTCCTTTCTCCCTATCCTTTCCCTCTTCCTTTCCCACAAGCAAATATCCTGATGGGTTACACTCCAGCAATCATCCCACCCCCCCCTTTTCCCCTCCCTCCCCTATCTCCCC
>NW_028234409.1:10296327-10298827 GCF_977035675.1 Penaeus japonicus | reverse complement strand
CTCTCTCTCTCCCCCTCCCTCTTCTCTCTCTCTCTCTCGATCTCTACTCTCTCGTCTGTCTTTCTCCTCTCTTCCTAACTGCTTTAATCCACTTCTTTTTTGTGTACAACCTACTCAACCCCCACACACACCCCCCACACCACCACACCCCCCAACACATCCCCCCACACACACCCAAACAACACACACAATATATATATATTATATTTGTATGTATGTATGTGTATGTATATATATATATATATATATATATATATATATATCTATTATAATATATAATATATTTATATGTGTGTGTGTGTGTGTGTGTTGTGTGTGTGTGGTGTGTGTGTGTGTGGTGTAGGGCATATGTATATAATATATATATATATATATATATATATATATATATATATATATAGATATATATATATAAACATATATATTACATATATATATATACATTTATATATATTGAATATGATATATATATGTATTATATATATAGGTATTATATTTATAGAATATATATATATATATATATATATATATATAATATATCTGTGTGTGTGGTGTGTGTGTGTGTGTGTGTGTGTGTGTGTACTATATAATGCATATATATGCATCTATATTTATATATTATATATATATTTATATATTATAGATATATTATATATTTACTTAGATTTAGTACATATATTATATGTAGATTTTAATTTTATATATATAATATATATATATATTTGGAGATATATATATATTCATATATTTTAATATATGTATGTACAGACTATATCAGTGTGTTGTGTTACTTACAATATGTAACAAACATTATGTATATCACTCATAATATATATATAACAAAACAACTATATATCTCATCTAAAAATAACTACACAATATTCAAGTATGTGTATATGTATATATAATAACTAACATAAAACTCTTATATATATCTTATATATACATAAATCTATCACACACACTATATGTGTGTGTGTGTGATTGTGTGTGTGAGTGAGTTTGTGATAGTGTGTGTGGTGTGTCTCGTTGTGTGTGTAAAATATCTATAGCGCACTTTACCATAAATACATATTATATATAATATATTAATAGATATATATATATATAATGTATATAGATATGTAATATCTACCTATAATAACAAATAATATATAGAGAGAGAGAGAGAGATAGATAGAGAGAGAGAGAGAGAGATAGAGAGAGAGAGAGAGAGAGACAGACAGACAGACAGACAGATTGACAGATGGATAGATCAATCAATAGAAAGATGCAAAAACATTCACAAATCCCTGTCTACACACATACACACATAATGGAACAATTTAACAAACAGCAAGCCCTGTCGTCAACATTTAAACAACTATTCCACAAAACTAAGAAACTTTGTTTGTTTGTTGTTCCTCTTTTACTTCACAGTTTCATGCACTGAAGAGCTCCAGTTTTTTGTTGTTTTTTCAGTGGTTTGACTGGTTAGTATAAATTCACTTTGTCTTTACAAAAAGTGTTTGTATTTAACTTTAGATTATATCAGTGGTGGTTCGTATATTTGTATGAGAGGAGGAGGGGTGTGAGAGGGGTGGTGTGTATGTGTTAGTGTGTGTGTGTGTGTGTGTGTGTGTGTGTGTGTGTGTGTGTGTGTGTGTGTGTGTGTGTGTGTGTGTGAAGTATGTGTAAGTTAGATATTCATTTCCTCTCTCTCTCTCTCTCTCTCTCTCTCTCTATCTCTCTCTCTCTCTCTCTCTCTCTCTCTCTCTCTCTCTAAATACATCTCCCCCTCTCGCGCAATCTCATCTCATCGCCTCTCTCTCTCTCTCTCTATCTATCTATCTATCTATCTCTCTCTCTCTCCAAACAGTGTAGAATGTTAGTCCCATTGATTCCCATCAAGAAAGAGGAAAAATAAGCGAACAGAGATCTAAAAATCACATATACGAAGAATATACATCAACATCCCTAGGTCTCTCGTTGCTTCACATCCACGAGAGGATCCTCGTTCGCAAAAATGCTTTCCGAAATTTTGAATCTCAAAGAGACAAAAGACAATACTCTTTTGTTGTTGTCTACGCATTCTGGATCCGGACACATTTTGCTGAGATTTATGACAGATCGTGAGGGTTTTGTTTGTTGAGTGTTTCCGATGTTGTTGTTTTTATTTTCTTTCTTTCTAAAGAAACTGGGAGAGAGTAAGTTAGAATACTACTTTCTTGATATCAAATAAATTCGTCATGATATTGATATGAAAATGACGAAGATAGGGAGATGAATACGTGGCTAGTTTGATAAAGAAATATGCATTCAACTCGTTCACATCCGTCACCGAATATTTGAAAAAAAGTTGAATAGATAGAAACAAATCTTTTAGAAATAAACATAAATACAAAGACGGTTTCAACAAGTATACGAATTAAGTTAATTCACATCCGCCACTATTATCTATATAGACAGACAAAGGCTTATAGATATAGAGATCAAGGTCGGTTAAGTAAACAAACCCAGG
>NW_028234409.1:10281592-10284092 GCF_977035675.1 Penaeus japonicus | reverse complement strand
AATTGTGGCTGCTTCTCGTAAAATGCGAGAACCCTTTTGCGGAATGGAAAAGCGCCCAAGTGACAAGGAGACAGATCTCTGAATGCCCGAGAAGAAAGAGAGAGAAGAGGAGGAGTTGAAGAAGAAGAGGGGGATGACAAGGGATAAGAGGACAAAGAGGAGGATGAGAGGTAGTAAGAAGAGAAGGAGGAGGGGGAGGGGAGGGTAAGAGGAAATTGAACGAGAGGGAAGAAAAAGGAGGAGGAGAAGGAATAAGAGAAGGAAGGTATGGAGAGGGGGAGAGGAAGAGGAGAAGATGAAGAAGGAAGATGAAGAGATTATAACGAGGAGGAGAAGGAGGTGAAGGAGGAGGAGGATCTGCTGAGTAGGTGGAGAAAGAGAAGGGTGACAAAGAGGAAGACAAAAGAAGAGAGAGAAAAAGTATTAAGTCAATAATATGATTTTTTTTTTTTTTTTTTTTAAGGTAACGGTATGGCAAAAGGAAAGAGGAAATAGAATTGGAAGGAGAAAAGGAGACAAGAAGAGAACGTTGGAGTTTGGAGGAGAGAAAGAGGAAGATATTTAAACGAAGAGACGGATGAAGAGTAAAGAACGAGAGGGAGAGCAGGCAGACAGGAGCAGAGAGTGGAATGAACAGCTGCACCTGAGAGAGAATTACACACACGTGGTCTAGACACTAACGGTAGGTAGGGGATCATTGCCTTGAGTTGCTGAGATGGCTTTCGCTCTCTCTCTCTCTCTCTCTCTCTCTCTTTCTCTCTTACTCTGTTTTTTTTTCTCTCTCTCTCTTTTACTCTGCTTTTCTCTCTCTTTTTTTCTCTTACTCTGCCTTTCTCTCTCTCTCTCTCTCTCTCTCTCTCTCTCTCTCTCTCTCTCTCTCTCTCTCTCTCTCTCTCTCTCTCTCTCTCTCTCTCTCTCTCTCTCTCTCTCTCTCTCTCTCTCTCTCTCTTTCTCTCTTACTCTCTTACTCTGCCTTTCTCTCTCTCTTTCTCTCTTACTCTACCTTTCTCTCTCTCTCACACACTCTCTCTCTCTCTTACACTCTCTCTCTCTCTCTCTCGCTCTCTCTCTTTCTCTCTTACTCTCTCTCTCTTTCTCTCTTATTCTGCCTTTCTCTCTCTCTTTGTCTTACTCTGCCTTTCTCTCTCTCTCTCTCTATCTGTGTGTGTGTGTGTGTGTGTGTGTGTGTGTGTGTAGTAAGATACCACATACAAAAAGAATAGCGACTTATGTCTTTGTATGAATAATCAACATAAGTTCTAAAAAAAAAAAAAAAAAAAAAAATCGTATAACAAGAAAAAAAAAAGAAATTTATATAGCACAGAGAGACAAAGGGTTTACAGGAGCGTTGCAGATGTGTCTTGCGACATCGACAGAAGAATTGTAATGACGTCGCACTCAAATAATTTAAGAGATAAAGGAAAGGCCTTACAAAATAATATCTTGTTCTTTCTTCCTCTCTCTCTCTCTCGCTCTCTCTTTCTCTCTCTCTTTCTCTCTCTCTTTCTCTTTCTCTCTCTTTCTTCTCATATCTCTTCTTTCTTCTCTCTCTCTTTCTCCCTCTCTCTCTTCTCTTATCTCTTCTCTCTTCTCTCTTTTTTTTTCTCTCTCTCTTTCTCTCTCTCTTCTCTTATCTCTTCTCTCTTCTCTCTTTTTTTTCTCTCTCTCTTTCTCTCTCTCTCTTTCTCTTTATTTCTCTCTTTCTCTTTCTCTCTCTCTCTCTCACTATCTCTCTTTCTTTTTTTTATTTATTTCTTTTTCTCTTTCTTTAGCTCTCTCTTTCTCTATATCTCTATCTTTACCTGTCTATTTGTCTCAGATCAAGGATTTGGAAAAGAGAGGGATTTCAGAGCATTAAACTTTTTTCTTCTTTTTCGTAATTTCGAATTAGGATCTCCATGAATCTTGATATAACTTTATGTTCTTGATGTGATCTTGATGTTTTTTGCTTACCTTCTTCAGATGGTTTATAGGATTTCATTTCTTCTTGTTTGTTTGTTTAGATTACATACAGAAATAAGATTACATCATCCGGGAATCTACAAAGGAAGCACACTTCGAACCTTAAATCCGGCCTTCATAATCGAGAATTTGGCGGGAATTTGTCCGAGCTCTGTAATTTCGTCCGAGTGAAACGCTAACACCTCGCTAACCGTTACTTATTTTCCGATAATGAGCAAAATGTTTCGTTTTATGATCGATTCGACATTTTCTGTGAATCGACCGAGATTTAATATGGATCTAATTCGCGTCCATGCGTTGATTGCACGCGCTAGGGGTGTGACTTTGTAAATCCGGGTTGTATATTCGATGGCGCGAACTCGCTTGTTCCGACAGACGCTGCTGAATACCGACTCGCTTTTGTGGAATAAGGTCACGTAATTGAGATATCAAGACAGGATGATAAGGATTTGGCGACAGGCGCTCGTGAATCGTAATTCAGTACTCGTATAACGTTCGTAGGCCGAGGAGAGGCAGGGAATTGTGTCGGTGTCGAAAG
>NW_028234409.1:10270392-10272892 GCF_977035675.1 Penaeus japonicus | reverse complement strand
GAGACAGAGACAGAGACAGAGACAGACACAGAGTGAGAGAGAGAGAGACAGAGAAAGAGAGAGACAGAGAGAGAAAAAGGCAGACAGACAGAAATAGACAGAAAAAGAATTACGAGAAAGAAATAGAAAGAAAGAAAAGTAGATCGAAAGAACAAAAGAACAGAAAGAAAGTAAAACATAATCATCTAGCGATAGAATGAAAGCGCGAGAGGAAAACAACAAGAACAACAACAACAACAACAGAAATAAAGACATCGAGGAGAGAAAGAGAGAGAGAAAATAGTCGAAACTTATTATAATAACGAGACAAGATAAATAACCCGGACGCAGCCCTGAATGGAAGACGGTGATGGCGCCTGAGGCAAGATAAATCGCGCCTTGAAACACTTTTCCTAAAGGAACGATAAAGTATCATTTCACTCGGAAAGACTAAAAGAACGCTTATGTTATATCGCCAAAAAAAAGAAAAAAAAGGTAATATCGCAAAAGAAAAAAAAAAAAAATTGCGCTTCAAAGGTGCTTATTCTCTTTTTTTTCTTTTTTTTTTTCTTTTGGATGAAATGCACGGATTTACTTTGTTTCTCGAGCAATATTTGTGTTGGTTCCTTTAGGTAATTTTTATTATCCTTTTTCCGTGAGTCAATATTAGGAGAAGGAAAATTATTCGCTTTTCTGAATATATACTCGTTTGGCTTGAACTGTTTACTTACAGAATGTTTTCTTTCGGAGATCAAAGTTACATAATCGACAATTTCGTCGAAACGTAAAAGGAATTGAAATTATCATGCTAGCGATAACTACGATAATAATGCTAATTATAGCATTGATAATAATGCTAACTATAGCGTTAATAATAATGCTAACTGTTTAGTTAAAGGATTTTTTATTTCTTAGATCAAGGTCACATAATCAATTAAACAATTAAACAATAAGAATTCAGTTGAAAGGTAAAAGGAATTGATATTATCATAATAAAGATAATGATAACTATAATGATAATGCCAACTATAATAAAAACAATAATGATAACATTGCTATTGAGATTGATAATACTTACGATGATAATTACAAAGACAATGATACTAACAATAATAGTTAATGAAACAATTACAATAGCAATAATAATAACCAAACACAGTGACAAAACCATTGCAAACAAAGACAATGACAACAACAATAACAGCAATAAAACAATTACAGCAATAGCAATGCAAATAGCAAAACGACAAATACAAACTACAAACATCCTTTTATACTGTTCTAAAACCACCGAAACAAACAGCGATAAAATAAGAAAAATGAACGACCGTTGACAGACTAATATCTGACATGTGATCATATCCGTGCGTGGGAGTCTATGCTCTCACGCACGCACGCACATGACAGTCAGAGAGAGAGAGAGGGAGAGAGAGAGAGAGAGAGAGAGAGAGAGAGAGAGAGAGAGAGAGAGAGAGAGAGAGAGAGAGAGAGAGAGAGAGAGAGAGAGAGGGAGGGAGGGGAGAGTGAGAGGAGAGGGAGAGGAGGGAGACGAGGAGGGAGAGGGAGAGAGTGAATGAGAGAGAGAGGGAGAGAGAAAGAGAGAGAGAGAGAGAGAGAGAGAGAGAGGAGAAAGCGAGGACAAGAGAAAGAGACAGAGAAGAGATGGAGAGAGAGAGAGAGAGGAATGGGAGAGAGAAGAGAGTCTGAAGAGAGAGAGAGGGGAGAGAGGAGAGAGGAGAGAGGAGGGATGGAGAGAGAGAGAGGAGAGAGAGAGAGAGAGAGGAGAGAGAGGAGAAGAGAAGAGAGGAGAGAGGAAAGGACGAGTGAGAGACGCGATGAGAGAGAGAGAGAGAGCGAGAGAGAGAGAGAGAGAGAGAGACGAGAGGAGAGAAGAGAGAGAGCGAGAGACGAAAGAGAGAGAGAGAAAGAGAATGAGGACGAGAAAGAAGAGAGGCAGAGAGAGGAGAGTGAGAAAGAGAGAGAGAGAGCGGCGAAGAGAGCGAGAGGAGAAGATAGGAAAGGCCAGAGAGCGAAGGAGAGAGAGAGAGGGAGAGGGAGAGAGGAGAGAGAGGGAAAGAGAGAGGGAGGAGAGATGGGAGAGAGAGAGAGAGGGCGAGAGAGAGAGAGAGAGAGATGAGAGAGAGGAGAGAGAGAGACGAGAGAGAGAGAGAGAGAACGAGGAGATTGAGGAGGCGAGAGGAGAGAGAGGGAGATAGGATGAAGAGAGAGAAAGAGGAGAGCGAGAGAAAGATATTATATATATATATATATATATATGTATATATATATATATATTGTATATATATAATATATATATATATACATATATATATATATATATATATATATATATATATATATATACATATATATATAGAGAGAGAGAGAGAGAGAGAGAGAGAGAGAGAGAAAGAGAGAGAGAGAGAGTTGTTACAGGCAGGCGTGCGACATGCAAGATAAAGTCATTATTGGCGCCTGTCTTACTCTCTCTCTCTCTCTCTCTCTCTCTCTCTCTCTCTCT
>NW_028234409.1:10265477-10270292 GCF_977035675.1 Penaeus japonicus | reverse complement strand
TATATTATATATATATATATATATATATATATATAAGTATATATATGTATATATATATATATATATATTATATTTATATATACATATACAATATATGTATATATATGAATATATATATTATATATATATATTATATATATGTATATATATATATTATATATATTATATTATATATATATATATATAATATATATATATATATATATATACATATACACACACTGGCGGGAACAAAAGGAAGTGATCTCAAGTTAAACTGTTTCAGGAGGAAATGTCAAAAGTTTTGAGACGTCGACCGAAATGCAGCAGTCCCCCCCCTCCCCCCACCTCCCCCCTTCCTTCCTCCCCCATCCCCCCTCCCCCTCCTACCCCCCACCCCTCCTTCCCCCTTCTTCCACCCCCTCCCTCCCAACGCCGGGAATGATTAGATTATATTGGAATATATTTTCTTCAAGAGGATCCAGAGTGGAGTGATTAGGAGGCCTCGGGTTGTGTCACGGAGGAAAGAGAGAGAATCAGGCGCGTGAAATGCACGTCTGGGGGGAGAGGGAGGGGGAGAGGGAGGGGGAGAGGGAGAGGGAGGGGGAGGAGGAGGGGGAGGGAGACAGTGGTGTGTGTGGGGGGGGGGCTGAGGGAAGAGTGGGGGGAGGGAAGGAGACGGTGGGTGTGTGGGGGAGGGGTTGAGGGAAGAGTGGGGGGGGGAGACAGTGGGTGGGGAGGGGGGGCTCAGGGAAGAGGGGCAGGGAGACGATGGGGAGGGGGCTGAGGGAAGAGGGGGAGATTTGTATCTCTCTATGTCTGGGTTTCTGTCAGTCTGTCCGTCTGGTTCTTGTCGTCTGTTTTTTTGTCTGTGATGTTTTTTTCTCTCTCTGTTAGTCTGTTTATCCCCGTCTTTTTTTCTGGGTGTGTCTGTGTGTATGTTTGTTTGTCTGTCTTTCTGTTTCTTTGTCTGTCTGTTCCTTTGTCTGTCTGTTTCTTTGTCTGTCTGTTCCTTTGTCTGTCTGTTTCTTTGTCTGTCTGTATCTGGTTGTTCCTCGACCATCTGCAATCTTAAGAGCATTTTTTAAGGTCGTAGATATCAGTCTGTATTAGTCTGTACGTCTGTATGTCTCTCTTTATGCACGAATGTATTCATGTGTAAGTGTCTATGTCTACATGTGGTCGTCCTCCTATGTGCGTATGTGTCTACATGTGAACTTTCGTCTATGTGCGTATGTGTGAGTATGTATCTAAGTCTACATGTGGGCGAACTTCTATGTGCGTATGAGTGAGTATCTAAGTCTACATGTAGGCGTCCTTCTATGTGCGTATGAGTGAGTATCTAAGTCTACATGTAGGCGTCCTTCTATGTGCGTATGTGTAAGTATCTAAGTCTATATGTAGTCTTCCTCCTATGTGCGTATGTGTAAGTATCTAAGTCTACATGTAGTCTTCCTCCTATGTGCGTATGTGTAAGTATCTAAGTCTACATGTAGTCTCCCTCCTATGTGCGTATGTGTGAGTATCTAAGTCTACATGTAGTCTTCCTCCTATGTGCGTATGAGTGAGTATCTAAATCTACATATAGTCTTCCTCCTATGTGCGTATGTGTGAATATCTAAGCTGCATGTAGTCTTCCTCCTATGTGCGTATGTGTAAGTATCTAAGTCTACACGTGGGCGTCCTTTTATGTGCGTATGAGTGAGTGGCTGCAGCGTCCCCTCACAATGGCGGGTTATAACCAGGCCATCTATACGTGTCACCATGAGGGAGTGAGGGAAGCGACCCTAACACATCGTCTGGAAAATCTTCTTGAGGCCAGGCGGCGAAGACGTGGAGGAGGAGGGAAGGGGGTAGGGATGGGAGGGGGGTGAGGGCGTGAGAGAGGAAGAAGGGAATTCAATCCGTCTTTTTCTCTTTTTTTTATTTTATTTTATTTTTTTTTATTTTTTTAGAAATTATTTTACTCTTCTCTTTTTTTCCGTTTGTGTTTTCGTTATTTTTTCTGTCGTTTTTTCTGTTCGTTTTTTTCGTGATTGTTATTCTTATTTCTTAAATTCTTATTCCGCATATTCTTATTACGAAACAACAAACAAATACACACATATACAAGCACCCCCCCCTCTCCACACACACACACCAATCTATACGAAAAAAAAAACGATTAAAAAACACGATAAAACACCACACATTACATCTACAACCTATTAATCAAGACAAACTTAATCTATCAACCCATTAGCGATTGGTTAATTGTTATTATGATGTTGTTGCTAAGACGTGCAATTATTATTTTGTTTTACTGTTTTCATCATGATCTGTTATCATTTCTTATATGACAGTAGGCCTACTGGAATTAATTTTCTTTCCTTTTATCACTTTTAAAAATCAAAACAATTTCATCATTCACTGTCACCATCTTTATCATCATCCATTTTCTCTTCTCCTTCATAAATATGTTTCTCTTTAGGATGCGCCATTACTGATGAAATAATAACTTTTCCCGTAACGTAATGTACACGATATAAATGGTGTTCAAAAACCATGAATTTAAACGAAAAACAAGAGAAAAATTATAGCGCCTGCATCTCATTAGCATAAGCAGGATAAACATCCGCTTTTTACGAGAATCGTGGAGAACAATTAAAAAGGGAACACATGAACAGAACACTGAAAAACAAGACTTTTTTTTTACTCACATCCCCCCCCCCCACACACACGCACACACATGTTCACACAAGTATACACACACACAATCAGAAGAAGAGATAGAGGATAAATAGAAAGTTTCCTCATGTCTGATTCACTTTATATTTGCACACACGTTACCGTGTTTGTGTCTTTTGCTCAACACACAACACACACAAACACACACAAACACACACAAACACACACAAACACACACAAACGGACGAAAACAAGCACAGGTGTACAAATACCCTCGCACACTCAAACAGAAATGCAAAAAAAAATGTCACACTCTAATGATATTAAAAAAATACGCACAACGCAACGAAAACACACACACACACTTACACACATTTACACACACTTACACACACTTACACACACTTACACACACACACACACACACACACACACACACACACGCACAAACAAACACTCTCTCTAGTAAAATTACTTCAACGAAAATACAAACACACACTCTTACACTAACAGAGAATAAACTCCTACTCTAATAAAGTTACAAAAGACACACACTTCAACGAAAATATACACACACTCGAACAGAAATACAAAACCACACACACTCTCTTAACACCAATTCTAGTAGAGTAAAGTGTGACGTTAACAGGAGTGACTGAATTACCGTTAGCTCGCTTGGGATATCATAATGTCACACAATTCATACTACGGTGTTTCTCGTCCTCTCCCCTCCCACATACGCCACCTTCACATGCCTATCCTTTCCCAAGCCCACCACGCCCCCTTCTTTTCTTCCTCTCTTTTCTTCTCTCCCCTCCCCCTTCTCATCTCCCCTCTCCCCTCTCCCTTCTTTCTTCTTCCTCATCCCCCCTCTCCTCCTTGCTCGCCTTTCCCTTCTCCTTTTCTTCTTTTCCCTCCTCATCTTCTTCCCTCCCTTTTCGCCCTCTTCATCTCCGCTCCCCCCTCTCCCTTTATTATTATTCCCTATTCTTCCTCCTCACCTATCCTCTCTCCTTTCATCACCATTCTCCCCTCCTCACCCCTCCCTTCTCCTTCTCTCTCTTCAACCTTCCCTTTCATTTTCCCCTAAACCTTCCCTACCTCTTCCCTTCCTCCCGCAACTCCTCTTCCCTCCCCTCCTTTCCCCCTGTCTCCCCATCCTTCCTTCCCTCCTTCTCCACTCCTCCCTGCCTCTCACTTTCCTCCTTTCCCTTCCTCTCTACCTCTCCTCTTCCCTTTTCCCTCTTTCCTGTCCCACCCTCCCCTCTTTCCTCTCTTCCCTCTTCCTCGTCCCTTCCTCCCCACCACTGCTCTTCCTTCTCTCTTCCCTCCACCCTGTCCTTCCCCTCTTCAGTCCCTCTCCATCTCTCCCTTCCCCACCCCTCCCTTTCTCATTTCTTCCCGTCCCTCTTTCTCTCCCTTCCTTCCTCCCCTCTCCCTTCCCCACCTCTTCCCTTCCTTCTTTCTCCCCCTTCCTCCCTCCCTTCTTCCTTCCCTACCCCTCCCTTCCTCATCTCTTCCCTTCCCTCCTTTCCCTTTTTTGTCTCCCTCCCTCTCTCCCTCCCTCCCTCCCTCCTCTCTTCCTTCCCCATCCCTCCCTTTCTCACTTCTTCCTTTACCTCTTTCTCTCCCTCTCTCCCTCCCCTCTTCCTTCCCCCCCTCTCCCTTCCTCAACTCTTCCCTTTTCTCCCTTCCCTCTTTCTCTCCCTCCCTCCCTCTCCTCTTCCCCTCTTTCTTCCCTCCCTTCCCCTCCCCTCCTCCCTGCCCTCTCCTCTTCCTTCCCTCCCTTCCCCTCCCATCCTTCCTTACCCCTCCCTTCCCCACCCATCCACTCTCTTCCTTCCCTTCCTTCCCAACCCCCCCTCCTTCTCCCCCTTTCCTATTCCTTCCCTTCCTTCCCCTCCCATCCTTCCTTACCCCTCCCTTCCCCACCCACCCACCCTCTTCCTTCCCAACCCCCCCTCCTTCCCCCCCTCACCTATTCCTTCCCTCCCTTCCCCTCCCATTCTTCCTTACCCTTCCCTTCCAATCCCATCCTTCCTTACCCCTCCCTTCCCCACCCACCCACCCCCTTTCCCTCCCTTCCTTCCCCACCCCTCCCCCTTCCCCCCCTCTCTTCTTCCTTCCCCACCCCTCCCATCCTTCCCCACCCCTGCCCCTTTCCCCCCA
>NW_028234409.1:10257977-10260477 GCF_977035675.1 Penaeus japonicus | reverse complement strand
ATCATTATCATTATGTGCTATTTACTATTATTATTACTATTATACTAATGCTTACTAATCTTATTAGGATTGCTTTTATTATTATAATCATTTTATCATTATCATCATTATTGTTATTACCCTTACTGTTATCGTCATTGCTCTTACTAATATTACTACTATCTTGATTAATATCGTTATTACTATTATCATTACTGTTATAATTGATATTACTATTATCTTTAGTTTCATCATCACTGTTACTATCATTATCATTATCACCATTACTAATACTCTCATTATCTATATTAGTACCAATATCATTATCCATATTGTTATTAATACTGTTATCTTTACTTTTACACTGCTTATCAGCATAACAGAAAAAGTGACAGTTATCCGTATCATTATCATCGTTATCGTTATCTATCCCCTTTCCGCTCCTTATCTCCTTATCTCTTCCTCTTGCGATGTGTCTTTCATTCCCTTTATCATATATATATATATTTTTTTAATGTTATTCTGAAATTCTCTCTCCTTATGATTCACTATATTTTCTTCATTCACTCCTCGTTACCATTTCATCATTATCGTTATCTATCCCCTTTCCACTTCTTATCTCCTTATCTTTTCCTCTTGCGATGTGTTTTTCATTCCCTTTATCATATAATTTGTTTTGTTTTGTCTTATTCTGAAATTCTCTCTCCTTACGGTTCACTATATTTTCTTCATTTAATCCTCGTTACCTTTTCATTATTATCGTTATCTATCCCCTTTCCACTTCTTATCTCCTTATCTTTTCCTCTTGCGATGTGTCTTCCATTCCCTTTATCATATAATTTGCCTTTGTTTTATGTTATTCTGACATTTTCTCTCCTTACGTTTCACTGTATTTTCTTCATTCACTCCTCGTTACCATTTCATCATTATCGTTATCTACCCCCTTTCCACTTCTTATCTCCTTATCTCTTCCTCTTGCGATGTGTCTTTCATTCCCTTTATCATATAATTTGCCTTTGTTTTATGTTATTCTGAAATTCTCTCTCCTTACAATTCACTGTATTTTCTTCATTCAATTCTCGTTACCATTTCTTCACATAAGCGCAAAAGCACGTCCTTATACAAAGGGACTGAATCAACTAAACGCACATACATACATACATACATACATACATACATACACACATCCTTCCCGGAGTTTAGTACCTCTTTACTACCCCCCTCCCCCCTCTGTATCGCCTCCTTTCCCCCCTTCTTTCTTTCTTTCTCCTTCTTATCTTCCTTTTTTTTCTTCTTTTTTCTTCTTGTTCCTGTTATTTTTCTTCTTCATCTTCTTCTTCTTTTTCTCTTTCTTCTTCTCCTCCTCCTCCTCCTCCTCCTTATTCGCCTTCTTTTTTCGTCTATTTCTTTTTGTTTATCTTTTCCTTCTTACGATTATTCGTATTCTTCCTCCTATTTTCCCTTTTCCTCAACTTCATCTCCTCCTCCTCTTCACCTTCCATCCTTTCTTCTTCTTCCACCCTCCTCCTCTTCCTCCTCCTCTATCTTTTCCCCCTTCCTTTCCTGCTCTTACCCCCCCCCTCCTTCTCTCCCTTCTCCCTCCCTTCCAGCCCGAACAGCAAAGTGGTTTATGATAACTGCTTATGCAAATGATTGTCCTGAAGGGTATGTCGTACCGCCAGGGATCTCATTCTGAATGCCAGATACATCCCCGCCGCCCCCTCCCCCCCTTCCCCTCCACGCGACTCAATAGTCATGATTATGTTTACACGCACGCATATGCATAAGTAAACGCTCACACACACACGCGCATGTGCACACGTACATATATGCACACACGGACATGCAAAAGCACATACACCAGTTTAGGCGTCTATACATTTTTAAATATATATTTGTAGATACTGAGCTTGTTCTTTTATGTCAGGGAGATGTGGCTGTGGTCCTATTTATATAAACAGTATTTCATTTTTATCTGTCTCTCTATTTACTTACCTAATCTGCCATTTACTTACATATATACATATTTATCCGAATATCTTACTGTCTAGCCTTCGTCTGTCTTGTTATTTATCCTTCCATCTATCTTATCTGTTAAATTGTTTGTTTGTCTGTTCGATTATATATCGATCTTTCTACCTACCTATCTCTCCATCCAACGTTCTGCCATGACTGATGTAGTGAAATGATCGTACTTTACCCGTAGACTTTACACAATACTTTAGTAATCATAAGTAAATGTCGGAAAAATGTCCTCGATAATACTGTCTAGAAAATGACGAAAAATAGTAATATCATTGAATCATCGCGTGACGAGTTTAAATTTATTCATCTCCATTAATAACTCATAGATTAAGAGAGATGAAAAATACGACCTGAATCCATACTGAGTGCTTTGATAGGTGAATGAGCTGCTGGTTGTATGATACAATATTCAGACCATCATATATGGAAATGAGCGTTCCTTCAATATGATATGTCGATAAAATGACCATTATCTTCGTGTTCATTGCTATAGAGG
>NW_028234409.1:10247502-10250002 GCF_977035675.1 Penaeus japonicus | reverse complement strand
GGGGAAGAGGAGAGGGAGGGAGGGAGAGAAAGAGGGAAGGGAGGAAAGGGAAGAGTTGAGGAAGGGAGAGGGGGGGAAGGAAGAGGGGAGGGAGAGAGGGAAAGAAAGAGGTAAAGGAAGAAGTGAGAAAGGGAGGGATGGGGAAGGAGGAGAGGAGGGAGGGAGAGAAAGAGGGAAGGGAAGAAATGAAAAAGGGAGGGGTGGGGAAGGGAGAGATGGAGAGGGAATGAAGAGGGGAAGGACAGGGTGGAGGGAAGAGGGAAGGTGGGGGGAGGTGGAGAGAGAGAGGGAAGAGGAGTGGTGGGGAGGGAGGGACGATGAAGAGGGAAGAGAGGAAAGAAGGGAGAAAGGGAACGAGAAGAGGAAAAAGGGAAAAGGAGAGGTAGAGAGGAAGGGAAAGGAGGAATGTGAGAGGCAGGGAAGAGTGGAGAAGATGGGAAGGAAGGATGGGGAGAGATGGGGAAAGGAGGGGAGGGAAGGGGAGTTGCGGGAGGAAGGGAAGAGGTAGGGAAGGTTTAGGGGAAAATGAAACAGAATAAGAAGGTTGAAGAGAGGGAAGGAGAGGGGAGGGGTGAGGAGGGGAGAATGGTGATGAAAGGAGAGAGGATAGAAGGTGAGGAGGAAGAATAGGGAATAATAATAAAGGGAGAGGGAGGAGGGGAGATAAGGAGGGAAAAGAAGAAGAGGAGAAGGGAAAGGCGAGAAAGGAGGAGAGGGGGGATGAGAAAGAAGAAAGAAGGGAGAGGGGAGAGGGGAGATGAGAAGGGGGAAGGGAGAGAAGAAAAGAGAGGGAAGGGGAGAGGACGAGAACATCGTATGTTGTGACATTATGATATCCCAAGCGAGCTAACGGTAATTCAGTCACTCCTGTTAACGTCACACTTTACTCTACTAGAATTAGTGTTAAGAGAGTGTGTGTGGTTTTGTATTTCTGTTCGAGTGTGTGTGTATTTTCGTTGAAGTGTGTGTCTTTTGTAACTTTATTAGAGTGGGTTTTTTTTCTCTGTTAGCGTAAGCGTGTGTGTTTGTATTTTCGTTGAAGTAATGTTACTAGAGAGTGTGTTTGTTTGTTTGTGTGTGTGTGTGTGTGTTTGTGTGTGTGTGTGTGTTTGTGTGTGTGTTTGTGTGTTTTCGCTGCGTTTTTGAGTTTTTTATTATTATTATTATTATTATTATTATTATTAGAGTGTGATATTTTTTTGCATTTCTGTTTGAGTGTGCGAGGGTATTTGTACACCTGTGCTTGTTTTCGTTCGTTTGTGTGTGTTTGTGTGTGTTTGTGTGTGTTTGTGTGTGTTTGTGTGTGTTTGTGTGTGTTGTGTGTTGAGCAAAAGACACAAACACGGTAATGTGTGTGCAAATATAAAGTGAATCAGACAAGAGGAAACTTTCTATTTATCCTCTATTTCGTCTTCTGATTGTGTGTGTGTATACTTGTGTGAACATGTGTGTGCGTGTGTGCGTGCGTGTGTGTGCGTGCGTGTGTGTGTGTGTGGGTGTATGTGAGTAAAAAAAAAAAAAAAAAAAAAAAAGTCTTGTTTTTCAGTGTTCTGTTCATGTGTTCCCTTTTTAATTGTTCTCCACGATTCTCGTAAAAAGCGGATGTTTATCCTGCTTATGCTAATGAGATGCAGGCGCTATAATTTTTCTCTTGTTTTTCGTTTAAATTCATGGTTTTTGAACACCATTTATATCGTGTACATTACGTTACGGGAAAAGTTATTATTTCATCAGTAATGGCGCATCCTAAAGAGAAACATATTTATGAAGGAGAAGAGAAAATGGATGATGATAAAGATGATGACAGTGAATGATGAAAGTGTTTTGATTTTTAAAAGTGATAAAAGGAAAGTAAAGCAATTCCTGTAGGCTTACTGTCATATAAGAAATGATAATAAATCAAGATGAAAACAGTAAAAAAAAAAAAAAAAAAATCATTGCACGTCTTAGCAACAGCATCATTAACCAATTACTAATAGGTTGATAGATTAAGTTTGTCTTGATTAATAGGTTGTGGATGTATGTGTGGTGTTTTATCGTGTGTTTTTTTTTTTTTTTTTTTTTTTTTTTTTTTTTTTTTTTTTGTATAATTTGGTGTGTGTGTGTGGAGGGGGGGGGTGCTTGTATATGTGTGTATTTGTTTGTTGTTTCGAATAAGAATATGCGGAATAAGAATTTAAGAAATAAGGATAACAATCACGAAAAAAAGAGGAACAGAAAGAACGACAGAAAAAATAAAACGAAAACACAAACGAAAAAAATAAAAGTAAAATCATTTCTAAAAAAAAAAAAAAAAAAAAAAAAAAAAAAAAAAAGAGGAAAAAAATAGAGAAAAAGACGGATTGAATTCCCTTCTTCCTCTCTCACCTCCCCCTATCCTCCCCCCTCCTCTCCTCCTCCACGTCTTCGCCGCCTGGCCTCAAGAAGATTTTCCAGACGATGTGTTAGGGTCGCTTCCCTCACTCCCTCATGGTGACACGTATAGATGGCCTGGTTATAA
>NW_028234409.1:10227055-10229555 GCF_977035675.1 Penaeus japonicus | reverse complement strand
GAGGAGAAAGAAGATGATGAAGAGGTAGAGGAGGAGGAAGGGAAGAGACGATCGTGGAGGGGGAGGAGGAGGAGAGGAGAAAGAAGAAGAAGAAGAATAAGAAGAACAACAACAACAAGATATGAATAGGAGAAGGTAAAAGAAGAAAGAGAAGACGAAGATGATGAAACAGAAGAAGAAATAGAATGAAAGGAAGAGAGAGGAAGAAGCAAGCCACCGGCGAAGAGGAAAGACCAAAGGAAGAGATTCAGATGAACGACTTTGAGAATAAATTTATTGCAATATGTAATATATAATATTTGATATATGCAATGTATAATATATATGTATACGTATATGTATATATATATATATATTATATATATATATATATATATTATATATATTATATATATTATATATATAATATATATAATATATATATATATATATATATATATACATACATATTTATATATGTATATATATATATATATATATATATATATATATATACATACATATATACATATATATAAACATATATATATATATATATATATATATATATATATATATATATATATATATTATATATATCTGCATATAATGTGTGTGTGTGTGTGTGTGTGTGTGTGTGTGTGTGTGTGTGTGTGTGTGTGTGTGTGTGTGTGTGTGTGTGTGTGTGTGTACATATATATGTATATGTATATATATAGAGAGAGAGAAAGAGAAAGAGTAGATAACATACATGCTTGAATAGATAGATGGACAGATGAATAAGATTATCCCAAGTCACAGCCAGCCATCTACAGAGCCGCAGAGAGCCACACAAACTGCACACGCGAAAACGTCACTGATGAGTCACACCGAAGCGGGTCTGGTCTTCCCCCTCCTCTCCCTCCCTCCCTCCCTCCCTCCCTCCCTCCCTTCTTCTCGTCCTCCTGCCTCCCTCCCTCCCTTCTTCTCCCTCATTAATCTGTACATTATCCTCCTTAACGTCCTCTTATTCCCCTATTTCAGCTCCCTCCTTCCTCCTGACTTCTCTCGCCTTCCTTCCTTCTCTTCCTCTCCAGCTTCCGTTATTGGCTTTATCTTGTGCCTGGCTCTCTCGCATTTTCTTTCTCGTTTTCTTTTTTCTCTCTCTTTTTTCCTTTTTATTTCTTATCTTTTCTCTCTTTTTTTTCATTTTGATGTTTTTCTCTTTTTCTTTTTAGTCGTTTATTTACTGTCTGTTGTTATTTTTGTTCGTATTCTCCCGTTTTTGTTTTTGTTTTTGTTTGTTTTTTATCTTTTTCCTTTTCTTTCTTTTTGTTCTCTTGCGTTTTTCTTTTTTTTTTCTCTCTCTCCTTTAATCTCTTAGCTTTTTTTTCTTCTTCTTTTGTGTTTGTTTGTTTACTTCTTCATCTGTTTCTATCTTTCTTTTTCCCTAATTTCTTCCTCTTTTGCTTCTCTCTCTCTCTCTCTCCTCCTTTCCCTCCCCATCCCCTCCTCCCTCTACCCCACCCCTCCCCTCCTCTCCCTCCTTTTCCTCCCCTCCCTTCCCTCCCCACCCCTCCCCACCTCTACCCCACCCCATCCCCTCCCCTCCCTTCCCCTCCTCCCTCCCCACCCATCCCCTCCTCTACCCCTCCCCCCCTTCCTTTCCCCTCCCATCCCCTCCCTTCCACCCCCTCCCCTCCCCTCCCCCACCCCCTCAGGATCGAGTTAGGGTCACACTCATGAATATAAACGAATTGTTAATGAGAGAAAGTTGAGAGAAGGCGACTTGCGACTTCGCTGTTGCTGTCCCCGCCTCTTGTTGCGGGTCACGTTGTCGATGACGCTCGGTTATATCCGGATGGTGTACGAGAGGTTGTTGGTGTCGTGTTTATTGTTGTTGTTGTTGTGGTTGTTGTTGGTAGATGTATTAGTGTTGGTGTTGATGTTGTTGTTGTTTCGTTTATTGTTTGTTGTTGTTGATGTTGTTGTTGTTTCGTTTATTGTTTATTGTTGTTGATGTTATTTCGTTTATTATTATTTGTTGTTGTTGATGTTTTTGTTATTTTGTTTATTGTTTATTGTTGTTGTTGTTATATGTGGCATTGTTATTGTTTTTGTTTTTGTTATGTGTATCGTTATTATTACTATTTTTATTATTGTTATTATCATTGTCGTTGTTATTATTGATGTTGTAATTATTATTATAATGATTACTATTACTATTATTATTACTATTATTATTATTATCATTATCCTTATCTGTTACTATTACTATTATTATTATTATTATTATTATTACTATTATTATTATCATTATTATCATCTTTATCATTATTTTCTGCGTTCATGCTATATTCATTATCATAACTATTTTTCTTAGCATCATTATTGCTTTTATCATTGCTATTGTAATTATCATTAACATTATTTTTGTTATTATTAGTAGCATCATTATTGTTATTATCATTATTATGATTGTTACTATTATTATTATCAATATTTTTGTATTCTATTACTATCATCATCATCATTATTGTGT
>NW_028234409.1:10212055-10214555 GCF_977035675.1 Penaeus japonicus | reverse complement strand
GAAAAAAAACAAAAAAACATTATAATGAATCCTATATGTCACACACACACACGCGCACACACGTACATACACACACACACAGGGAAGTGTTCTTCTTAAGCATAAAACGTATGTTAGGAACCCTGCTTTGTCGACCACTTGTCTCCCAGACGTCGTCTCCTTCTGCGTCGATAAACCAGACGTCTCCCTTTACGTCGTCAGCAGCCCAGACATCAGCTTGCTTTTTTTTTCTTGGCGTTGTCGGTAACACGGACACCTCTTTCCTTTGCGTCGCCGGTGACGTAGACGTATCCCCCCCTCTGCGTCGTTAGGGGCCTCGACGTCTCGACTCGGACACCTCTTTCCTTTGCGTCGCCGGTGACGTAGACGTACCCCCCTCTGCGTTGTTAGGGGTCTCGACGTCTCGACTCGGACACCTCTTTCCTTTGCGTCGTCTGTAACGTAGACGTGTTCCTGGGCGTCCACATCGTCGACCTACGTCTCCTTGCGTCGCCGCCATACCTCAGCCGAAACCGCATGGGAATCTTCGGCTTTCTCGATGCATTATCATCATCATCATCATCATCATCATCATCATCATCACCAGCCACCACCACCATCGTCTTTTCCCTCTGTGCTGCATTGTCACCACTCTTGACATTATAAAAGTTCCTCGCCCGGGGACACACGGAGGATTATATATATATATACACACAAACACACATATATAAACTAATAATAGAATAGAAATCTGTATTCCTCATTCTGCAGCGCTGGGCGACCGTGGCGGCGTCTATCCTCTAGCTCTATCGGGTCACCACGGCGACGACCTCGACGACGACGACGACGATGATGACGGTGATGATGACGTGTTAAAATGAGCTCTACAATACTCTGTCCGGCGTGGCGTGCATACATACACCCTTTCTCTAAGAGCGGCTAACGGAGGAGGGGGGGTGGGGAGGTTTCCACACAAGCAGTTTTCCCTTAATTATTCCGTCAATAAATATGAACATACAAAATTTGGTGCTAATTTGCGATATGAAAATACAATATATATATTCAGCATAGTAATCAAACTTCATTTCTCTTATTTTTTTTTTTTAATTATTTTTTTTTCTTAAATTCTTCAAATCTAATCCTACCATTTCTCTTGTATTTTTTTAATATATTCTAAACATCCTTACACAACTTCACAGTCCAACCTTCTTGGAGAAACTGAAGATGTGGCTTCGTTTAAATTCTCTATGTAAAGGATATTCACAGAAAAGCAACTGCAGGGGAGAGTACCTACAGACAGACAGATAGACAGGCATACAGGCAGGCAGGCAAGCAAGCAGGCAGACAGGCGAACAGACAGGCAAGCAGGCAGGCAGGCTGACTGGCTGGTCTGCTTGCATGATGCTGCTACCTGTGCCTCTCGACCCTGGTATTCCACACTGGCACTTCGACCCATCCTTGTCCGAGCGATGTCATGCACAGGTCATGCGCTGCAGTTCATTCTATCTCTCTCTCTCTTTCTCTGTCTCTCTAGAAAGAGGAGAGGCGCAATGTTTAACACTTTTTATTTTGCTGTTTCCTCTGTGGAACCATCGTTGGTGCTTCACTCTTACATGTTTATGTACATATTTTTTTACCTTGTGTATTTTACCTTAACAAAGATAGAAAGTGTTCGTCACACACTGGAAGGCTTCTTGATCTTCACTCTCGGTCTCCGCGGGCGGGGGAGAGGGAGTGGGAGTGGGGGTGGGGGAAGAAGGGGGGAGGGTCTGCGAGGGGACAGGGGGAGGGGGAGGGAGAGGGAGCAGGGGGAGAGGGACCTCGCCGTCCGTCGGCCACGCGCGTTCTGGCGCCGTCCTCACCTGGCGTCGCGTCTCCGCACGCTCGGCACTTGGCACCGGCGATGCTGGCCTGGCGCCGCGTCTGCTCAGGTCGCGGTGGCGACACGGCGCGGGGCGGGACGGGACCGGGCGGGGCGGGCGGGTGGGAGGCGTGGGGTAGCGGTCGGGGCCTGGCGACGGCGCCGCTACACCCACTCCAGGCCATCGTCGGGGCTGCTGGACACTGCCTCGCTGTCGTCATCGCTGGTGACGCGCACGCCGCCGTGGACGCGGGGCGCGCGGGGTGGCGCGACAAGGGCTTCGCCGCGCGGTGAGTCCCCCCTTCCCGGCGGGGGCGCTCCCTCCCCTCCCCCCTCCCTTCCTCACACCTCCGTGCCGTCGGGCCCCTCGTCCTGGAAGGTGCGGCCGTCGCCCGCCAGCGCCGCCTTGCGCGAGTCGCTGGCGGTGGAGGCCACGGACAGCCGCTTGGCGCTGGGCTTGGGCGGCGGCTTGGGCGGCACCTTCTTCGACGCCGTCGAGCCCGTCGACGCCACGCTCACGTCCAGCTCCTTGGCCGCCTTGCCAGGGGTGTTGTTGTTGATGCTGTGGCTGTTGTTGTTGTTGTTGTAGAGCGCCGAGGAGTCGAGCGTGGACTCGCTGCTGGAGGCGAGGGGGGAGCGGGAGGGCGCGGCGGCGGCGGC
>NW_028234409.1:10198739-10206955 GCF_977035675.1 Penaeus japonicus | reverse complement strand
GGAACGGGACTCGGAAGAGAGGAATGCAGTTGCTTGCCTCTCTGGGGAAGCAAAGTTATTGTCTCAGACTCTCCGTAGGATTCGCAACTCGTGTGTTTATTTGTGAGTGTCTGTTAGTTTGTTGATTGTTGTTTTGTTTTATTGCTCTATGTGCACGCTTGCAAGATTCCGTGTCGCATATTGGTGGAGAGCGAGCATGTGTCCTGCGTGGGCCGTAGGGAGTGTGGGGCTAGGGGCGGGGGGGGGGGGGGGTAGGTGTAAGAAGCCATTTCCAATCACTTTTTTTTTCTCTTTATCTTTCATCTGTGGGTATGAAAGTACGTTTTTTTTCTCTTCTCTTTTTTCTCTTTCTCTCCTCAGTTTCTTTGGTTATTTCTTTCTCTTTATAGCTGATATTTTATCTATGTGTCTATTTTTCTCTATATATTTGTTGTTTTTGTCATACGTTCGTCCCTATTTATTTATTATTATTTTTTTTTTTTGCCTATCGTCGCTTTAACTTTTTGATTTTGTGTTTCCTTCCTTATCGTCTTTGTCTTATTCGTTTTCTTCTTTTCTTCTTTCACATTCTATTTCCATTCCTTTCTCGTCCTTTCCCCTCCCTTCCTATCCCCCTCTTTCTCTTCATCTGCCTCTTCCTCTATCCCTCCCCTCTTCACTTCCATTGTTGTCGGATTCTGCTCTTTATCAACACCACCATCAAGTGGTGAGGGCGTTGCCACTGCGTCGGTTGTACGCACTCTGCACACACGCACATACACACATACACACACACACGCACGTATACTGACGCACACACGCACACGCACATACACACACGCACATATACTCACGCACACACGCACACGCACATACACACACACACACACACACGCACGTATACTCACGCACACACGCACACGCACATACACACATAGACACACACACACATACTGAGAGAGAGAGAGAGAGAGAGAGAGAGAGAGAGAGAGAGGAGATGAGAGAGAGATGGGAGACGAGAAGGAGAGAGAATGAGGATAGAGAGAGAGAGAGTGTGAGATGGTAGATATCGTTAGATATAGGTAGATAAATAGATCTAGATACACACACACAAACACACGCACGTATACTCACGCACACACGCACACGCACATACACACATACACACAGAAAAAACACAAACACATACACACAACACACACATACAGAGGGAGAAGGGAGGAGAAGAAGAGGAAGCGAGAGAGAGAGAGAGGAGAGAGAGAGAGGGAGAGAGCGAGAGCGAGAGAGAGAGAGAGGAGGAGAGGGGAGAGGAGAGGAGAGAGGAGCGAGAGAGCGAGAGAGAGCGAGAGAGCGAGAGAGCGAGGGAGAGAGAGAGAGAAGAAGCGTCGACGTTAGAAGAAAGGGGACGAGAGAGAGAAGAGAGAAGAGAGAGAGGGAGAGAGGAAGGAGAGAGATGAGGAAGAGATGAAGAGTGGAGAGGAAGGAGAGTGGAAGGATGAGCGAGAGAGAGAGAGAGGAGAGAGAGAGAGCGAGAGAGAGAGAGAGAGAGAGAGAGAGAGAGAGAGAGAGAGAGAGAGAGAGAGAGAGAGAGAGAGCGAGAGAGCGAGAGAAAGGGTAATAGAAGAAAAGAAATAGTGAGCGTACGAGCGAGGCGCGTTGGATGCAGCAGGTAAATGGAAGGTCAGAGAAAGAATCCAGTTCGGGGCAGACAGGTGGAAGGGGAGGGGGCAGGGGGTAGGGGAGAGGTCACCGGATAGGGTGTTTGGGGGGTCATAGGATAGGGGGAAGGGGGGAGGGGGAGGGGTAGGGGGATAAGAGGAGGGTGCACTGGCAAAAGGAGGTCATGAATGCTACGGGAGGTGAACGGCAGACCCAAGGAGGGTGGGTGTGATAGGGAGGTGTGGGTGGGGGGGGGGGGGGGCAGGAGAGTTGGCGAGCACAAAGAGTACCTCTCCTGACCACTCCTCTTCCTCCTCCTCCTCCTCGCCCTCCCCAGCCGTCTCCTCTTCTCCCTCTTCTTTTTCTCTTTCTTCTTTTCTCCCTTTTATCTTCTCCTCCCCTGGATTTTCTCTCTTTTCTCCTCCTCCCTTTTTGCCCTCTGCCTCCCACCTTCTCCCCTTGCCCCTCCCACCTTCTCCCTTACCTCTTCTACCCTTCCCCATCCCATCTTCTCCCTTCTCCTCCTCCTTCTCTTCATCCTTCTCTTCTCCACTCCCCCTTGTCCCTTCTCGTTATTCTCTCCCCCTTCTTTTCTTCACCCTTCTCCTCGTCCTTCTCTTCCCCCTTCTCCCTCTCTCCATCTCCTCTTCTCTCTTCTCGTTTTCCTCTTCGCCCCCCTCGCCCCCCTCTCCCTTCTTGTCCTCCTCTCCCCCCACCCTCCACTCCTATCCCCCACCCTCCACTCCTATCCCCCCCCCCACCTCGCCACCAGACAAAGCACCCGTACTTCCCGCGAGGCACGATTTCGCGTAAGCCATACGCACAGCTTGCACGGATGCTTGCTCACACGCACGCACGCAAGCACGCACACACTTGCATTCCATCTCTCTTTTGTTCTTACCCCACTTCTCTTTATCTCCCTCCCTCGTCTCTTTTCTCTTCTCTTCTCTTCTCTTCTCTTCTCACTCCGACTCCTCATATTCCACCACCTTTTCTCTTTCCTCCCTCTTCCTTTGTCTCTTTCCTTCTCCCTCTCACTTTTCCTCTTATTTTCCTCTCCACCTCTCACTCTGACTCTCTTTTTGTATTCTTTTCCTCCACCCTCTCCCCTCCCCCGCGTATTCCCTCTTGTCCATTCTCTCATCTCTATCGGCCCACGCAAGTGGGTACGGGAGAATTCCCGCTCTGGGCCGTTCCACCAGCACTCCTTCTCTTCTCCATGTTCCTCTCAACCCCTTTCATTTTCCTCACAACTCCACAGGCACGCACTCCTTCTCTATTACTCTCCACCTCTTCCCTCTCACTCCATCACCACTCCTTATTCCTCTTCTCCTTACAATACCTCTCTTCCTCCTCTCTATCCCACCGTCTACCCTTCTCTTTGGTCCCCCTCTCCACTCTTGGTCCCCCTCCATTCCTCTGCCCTCTCTCTCCCTCTCGCGTCTCTATTGCTCTCCACTTCGCCTCTCTCACTCCCTCTCCATTCCTCTCCATCTCTCCCCTCTCTATTCTTCCCACTCTTATTCCTTCTCCGCTCCTCTCCCCTCCTCCTCCATCTCCCTATCCTCTCCTCTCTCTCCCCACCCTCTCTTCCTCTCTCTTTCCCTCTCTATTCCTCTCTTCCTCTCCCCTCTCACTCCCTATCCCCCGCCGTTTCTTTCCCCTCCCCTCCCCTCCCCTTTCCTCTCCCCACTATCCCTATCTATTCTCCCCTCTCGCTCCCTCTCCCCCACCGTTTCTCTATCCACTCCCTCTTCCTCTCCCCTCTCCTCCCCTCTCCCTCACCTTTTCTCCATCCCCTTTTCCGAAAGCGTAGCGAAAGGGCGAAATATATAGCCGAATGTACCTGGTGCTCCTGTCTCCATCCATCACCTGCCTTTGAATACATCCAGCACACATTGCTTCTCTTCTATGTCTCTTATTTTCATTTTTTTTTTTTTTTACTTTTTTCATATTCATTACTTTTTTTTAGTTTTTTTTTTATCTTTTGTTTTTGTTTTGTTTTGCTTTGTCTTGGGATTCTGATTTATCGTGTTTTCTTCTGTCCTCGTTGGTTGATTGTGAAGTTCGTGTGTTTTGTTTCGTGTTGTGGTGTATTTTCTTTTGTGTTGTAGGAGTGTTGTAGCGAAGAATGCGTTGTCGTATTTTTTTTGTACGTTGATTTATGAAGTTGCAGCTTTTTGGGGATATAGTGGCATGATATATTTATATATTTTTTAAACATTTTTTTGAGCCATTTTGACAACTTCATGTCGTGTTTGAAGTATCGTTATTACTTTGTGATGTCGTCTTCTAACCTCACTGACAACTTTAGTGCGGGGACTTTATAAGTTTTATGACTGAAGTATGCCGTACGTAAATCATGTTTAACTTTTCGTAAGTTTTATAACTCGTAGATAATTTCGAGTCTTCAGATTTTTATTTTTTTTTCAACGCTGGTGTCTCATACGTAAAAGAATCCTTTTTGAAATACAAAAAGAAAGTCCATCTACTTATTCAAACAGTAATTTATTGAATAATTAGTATAATGTCTTCGCGATTTTTTAAAAATCTTTCTTGTAATCTGAATTGCATGGGTCGATGATTTTATGACATCCCTAACGCTGCAACAGGAAGCGCCCAGTCTAGAAGGGACCTTTCGGCTTTCTAACGTGAAAACTAACTATCTAACTTTCTAACTTGAAAACTATACAGATATATCTCGGGAACTTTGGCTATGACCTCAAGGCACCATCGTCCTTTGCATCACAGAACGGATTCGTAGCGGGACGAACACAGGACGTAACTTTGACGTGGTTACTGTATTTGTTGTATTATTTCTTTACTTGTTTTTGTAGTCCTTGTTTTCTTCTTATTGTGAAGCTTGGGTTGAAGTCATGAAGTTTGCCTTTTCCCTTTTTTGCGAGGTTTTCTTGTTGAGTGTCTTCACCTTTGTTTTTGATGTGTGATATTCTCTCTCCCCCTCCCTCCCTCTCCTTCCCCTCTTCCCCTCCTTTCCCTCTCCCTCCTTCCCTTCCCCTCTCTTTCCTCCCTTCTTCCCCTAATCCTTTCTCTCCTCCCCATTCCTTCCCTTCCCTCTCCCTCCCGTCCTCCTTCCTTTCTCTCTCCCTTTACCCCCCTCACCTCCTCCCCCTCCCCCCCTCCCCCTCCCCCATCTACACATCCGAACCGCCGCATCGTATCCCGACAACCCAATTTTAAAAACAAACTGTCGACGGGGAAAAAAAAAAAAAAAAAATGATAGATTAGAAAAATGGCTGTGCTGTGTTTGGCGAGGTGAAAGGAGAGAAAATGTATCCGGTTAATTATTCCAGCGTTTTGGGGTGGTTGATATTCGGGAGCAGTTAGGCTGGCGGAGTGGGGATCTCGTAGGCGGGGAGGCAGACTGTCTGTCAGTGGGCACGTGACGTCAGACGGTGCGAGCTGACAGGGACACGCATGGAAAACGGGGGAAGATTTAAACTTGGGGTTTAGCTGGACAGGTCTTCTTCTTCCTCCTCCTCCTCCTCCTCCTCCTCCTCCTCCTCCTCCTCCTCCTCCTCCTCCTCCTCCTCCTCCTCCTCCTCCTCCTCCTCCTCCTCTTCTTCCTCTCTCTCCCTCTCTTTTCCTCTCTTTTGCTATCGCTCCCTCTCTTTCTCTTTTCTCTTTTCTCTTCCTCCTCCCGCCCCTCTTCTTCTTTCTCTTCCTCTCTCTTTCCCTCACCTTCATCCTCACCCTCTCCAGTCCCTATCCCTTTCCCTCTTTCCCCTCTCCTTCATGGCGTACGTGCATGACGGTACGGGAGTGGGTGCCTGCGCCTCCATGCACGTGTAGAAAGGGTCATGCGAGCGAGCGGGCGGTTACGGTACGTAGACAGGTGGGAGAAGTGGTTAGCTGTGCATGACGACGAGACAAATCCGACAGGCACGTGCTCGTGGTCCTTCGGTGGTGGGGGTGGTGGGGGGTGGGGGTGGGGGTGGGGGTTCTCCTCGCTGTCTTCTTAGCTCTCTTTTCCTGCACTCTTCCGTGTCGCGTTTCCTCCCCTCCTATATCTATTCCTATGTTCTTTCTTACTTATCTTAGCTATGTTTCCTCTCTTCTCTCTTTCGTCTCTCCTCCTTCGTTTCTTCTTTCCCCTCGCATCCTTTTCGGTCACACACACACACACACACACACACACACACACACACACACACACACACACACACACACACACACACACACACACACACACACACACAAAATAACACCCCCGCCCCACATAAACACACATGCGCACACTACCTCACCCCCTCCCCTCCCCTCCCTCCCCTCCCCTCCCCTTTCCACCTGCCCAAACAGGTTCTGTGGCAGGTAGGCTTACAGTCACAACTTCCGGTTTTGGGGTAGCGCTTGCACCTGCGTTTTCCCTTCCTTCTTTTCTCCTTTCTCTCTCTTTCTCTTTCTCCTTTTCTCACTTATACGTTCTCTCTCTCTCTTCCTTTTTGTATTTTTCTCTCTCCTTGTTTTTTTTTCTCTCCTTATCTCTCTCTCTCTCTGTCTCTCTCTCTCTCTCTCTCTCTCTCTCTCTCTCTCTCTCTCTCTCTCTCTCTCTCTTTCTCTCCTCTCTCTCTCTCTCTCTCTTCTTTCTCTCTTCTCTCTCTCTCTCTCTCTCTCTCTCTCTCTCTCTCTCTCTCTCTCTCTCTCTCTCTCTCTCTCTCTCTCTCTCTCTCTCTCTCTCTCTCTCTCTCTCTCTCTCTCTCTCTCTCTGTCTTTGTCTCTCTCTCTCCCCCCCTTCCTCCCTCCCTCTCTCTCCTCTCTCGCCCCCTCGCCCCCCCTTTCTCTCTCCTCTCTCTCTCTCTCTCTCTCTCTCTCTCTCTCTCTCTCTCTCTCTCTCTCTCTCTCTCTCTCTCTCTCTCTCTCTCTCTCTCTCTCTCTCTCTCTCTCTCTCTCTCTCTCTCTCTCTCTCCTTTTTCCTCTCGCTCTTTCTCTTTCCTTTTTCTTACTCTTTTGATGAACCTTTTCTATCTCTGGTTTTCTCCTCAATACTTTTCACATATTTCATGTTTTTCCACTTTTTATTTTCCTCTTAGTATTTCCCTATTCTCTTCATCTCCTCTTCCGGTTTCTTCTCTTAATTTTCCTCATTTCCTTGCTCTTTCTTTTCGTTGCATTTTTCTGTTATTTAACTGTTTGTTGTTTTCCCTTTACCTTTCCTCCTTTCTTTTCTTCTATTTTTTTTCTAGCTCTTGTCCCCTACTTCCTCTCCCTCTTTCGCCCTCCATTGCTTCCGGTAAACAGCTGTTAGCGTTTGTTTGCTTTTCTTTCGTGCGTTAATGCGGCTCGCTCCCCCTCCCTCTCTCTGTCTCTTTCTCTCTCTCTCTCTCCCTCTCTCTCTCTCTCTCTCTCTCTCTCTCTCTCTCTCTCTCTCTCTCTCTCTCTCTCTCTCTCTCTCTCTCTCTCTCTCTCTCTCTCTCTCTCTCTCTCTCTCTCTCTCTCTCTCTCTCCTCTCATATATATGTGTATGTGTGTGGGTGCATGCCGGTACGTGTGCGTATACTCCTACTGATTTGAGTAACAATTTCCATTGAGGTTATATTTAAAAAAAAAAAAGAAAAAGATTTTCCCAGCTCTGTCTTCCGTATTTTTTATGGTTTTATTTTCCTTCCTCCACCCCCATCCCCCCATTCTTACCCCCCCTCTCCCCTCCCCCCTCTCCTCTTCTCTCCTCCCCGGGCGTATAATCTTCTTATGTTCTTAATTCAAGAGGGAGAGAAAACAAAATGAAACTTACACGGTCTGTTTATTTATTTATTCATTTATTTATTTTTATTCATTTCATTTATTTCGTTTCATTTTTTTTTCTTAGGATTAGTTGGTTAGCTTTGGTGTGCTTATTATATTTACGTCGTTCGGTTTCATTCTGTCGTGGTGTCTAGCCCCATGGATTGGCTTACTCACTTACTCATTTCCTTTCGCTTGGTTTGGTCCCATGGATTGGCTTACTCGCTTACTCATTTCCTTTCGCTTGATTTGGCGGCGGCTTGATACTCATTTGGGTCACTCAGATCGGTGGAGAGTCATTAGTTTATTCGTTCATTCATTGAGTTATTCAGGTAAATTAGTCCGGCAGGCAGGCAGTCAATCAATCAGTCAAACAGTCAGTCAGTCAGTCAGTCAGTCAGTCAGTCAGTCAGTCAGTCAGTCAGTCAGTCAGTCAGTCAGTCAGTCAGTCAGTCAGTCAGTCAGTCAGTCAGTCAGTCAATCGGTCAGTCAGTCAGTCAGTCAGTCAGTCAGTCAGTCGTTTATTCAGCGATTTTATTCCTTCATTCAATCATTTTTATCATTCGGTTATTCAGCAAATGGGTTTGATTCAGAGAGAAATATAGAATTTGAACTGAACGGATTCCGCCGCGCTCAGTCCAGTACCGCATAGGAATGAGTCTTTTATGGCCGAGATTTTTTTATATCACTCAAAACCTCTTCCATTAGTTTGAAGGAAAAGGAAAAAAAACGGTGATTTGCATACGGAATATAGGGAGAGAGTGTGAGTGTGAGTGAATGAGATGGTTATGTGATTTATTTATTTATTTATTATTGTTATTATTATTATTACATAT
>NW_028234409.1:10188739-10193739 GCF_977035675.1 Penaeus japonicus | reverse complement strand
AGGACGATAACATTGGTGTGTATGGAAGCGGGCGCGGGCGTGTGTGTATATATCGCGTAATGCAAGAGAAATCGATGGTCGTAAACTTACGATGTCGCTGTCCTTTGGGTCCTTCTCCCCCTCCCTCTCTCCTGCCTTCCTCTCTCCTGCCTCCTCTTTCCTCCTCCCTCCTGCCTTCCTCTCTCCTGCCTTCCTCTCTCCTGCCTTTCTCTCCTCCTCCCTCCTGCCTTCCTCTTTCCTACTTCTCTCCTGCCTTCCTCTCTTTCTCTCTCTTGCCCTCGCCTCCCCTTCACCTTTTCCCTCCTTCTCTTATTTTTTTCATCTTCTCACTATCCTTTCATTTCCTATCCGTATCATTTCTTTTCCTTTCCCTATCCTTTCTTTTCCTCTCTTGTCTCGTCTCCTCTCCTCTCCTCTCCTCTCCCTTTCCCCTCCCTCACCCCTCCACTACTTTCTTTTCCTTCTCTTTCCTCTTGTCTCATCTCTTTCCTCCTCTCCCCTACCTTCTCATCCGCTCCCCTCCCCTCCATTCCCTCCCCTCTTCACCTCTCTCTCTTCCCCTCCCCCCCTATATCCTCCTTCCTCTTCACTCTCCCCCCTCACCCCTTACCCCTCTTCACTCTCCCCCTCACCCCTCCTCACTCTCCCCCTCACCCCTCTTCTTTCTCCCCCTTCCCCCTTTCCCTCCCTTCCCCCTTTCCCTCCCCCCCCATCTATACGTCGCTTGTGTGATATTAATGTGCGGATAAATATCGGGAAGAAGGTGCAGTCGCCATGTGTGTATGTGTGCTCAGGCGGGGTGTTGGGGGGGGGGGGGTAGTGGCGTTGTAGTGGTGTGGGAGATTGGGAGGTGGGGGAGGGGGGAGGTGTATGTGGAGAGAGGTGGCGTAGTGAAATGTTTGTGTGCGTAATGTGTTGTTTGTTTGTATATTTGCTTTTTTTTCTGAATCTCTCTTTTATTTTATTTTTTATGTGTTTGTGTGTATGTATGTATGTATGTATGTAGGTGTTTGTCTTTCTTTCTTTTTATCTTGTATTCCTCTTTTGATGTGCGCGTATATGTATGTATATGTGTATTTATTTTATCTTTTTTCTTCTTTTCTTCTTGTTTGTGTTTGTGTCTGTCTCTGTTTCGTCTGTTATTGTTTTCAGCCGTTTTTACTTCGGTCCGGATACACATTTCACGATATTTTTTTTTTTCTTTTCGTTTGTCATTCCACTGTGTATCGTTCGCAAATTGATACGGATATAGCCGATTTCTGATCGGTTTATCTCTTAACATTTTTATCTCTGCTTGGTGGAACATTTTGTAAGACTGATAGACAGAGAGACGGGCTGATTGATAGACTTATTTTTATTTATTTTTTTAGTTTAGTTTGTTGGTTAGGTACGGACTTGCGTAAAATATGTATTTTTCTACGTTATTGTTGTAATATGATATTGTCATTGTTGGTGTTGTTATGATTATGATAATTGTTATTGTTATTATTTATATTATTATTATTATTTATTATTATTATTATTATTATTATTATTGTAATTATCATCATCATCATCGTTATTATTATAATTATCATGATTATTATAATCATCATGATGATTATTATTACTATTATTACTATTACTATTTTTATTATCATTATCATTATTATTGTTTTATGATTAATTTATTCTATGCACTCATTAACGTCTATATTTTTTACAGGTATGTACGGCAGTGTTCACGTGTGCAACTTTAGCAACAACCGAGTACGTATAGTATGTGATATCATCTGTTGAAGTGTATGTGTATGTGTTTGTATGTATGTTGTATGTATATGTATTTTTGTGTTTAGAAATGTGTGTGTGTGGGGAGGGTGAGTTTCTTTTTTCCTTCTTCTGTTTCCTCTTTCTCGGTCTGGTCTCTCTTTCTCATTTTTCTTCTTTTTCTTTCTTACATGGTGGGCGTATGTGATGTGTGTATATGTATACAAGTCTGCGTATGTGTGTGTTTATATGTATGTATGTATGTATGTATGTATGTATGTATATGTGCGTTTGATGCCCCCCCCCCTCCCTTTAACTCTTCTTCGTCGTTCTACTCTTTTTTTTTCTCTTCATTTCTCTTCTTTTCTCTCTTTCGTTGTCCTACTCTTGCTTTCTTTTATTTTCTTTGATTTAATTTTCTCTCTCTTTCACTATTTATTACTTCCTCCCATGTCCTCACCCTCTCCTCGCTTTCGCGTGTTCCTCTCGTCGTGTCGTTTATCATGTTTTTCCTTTTCTCCTTATGTGTCGTCATCGCTCACTCGCTATCCCTCGTTTATCTTTTTTTCTTTCTTCTGTTTTCTTTGTTTACACACCCATTCTTTAGCGCGGCTTGTATCCTCCTCCTTTTAGTCGGATATTCTCTCCCTCCTATCTCTCTCTCTCTCTCTCCTCTTCCTATACCGCGACCTCCAACACCGCTACCTCCTCCTCCTCCTTCTTCTTCTTCTTACCTACCTCCTCCTCCTTCTCCTCCTCCTCCTCCTCCTCCTCCTCCTCCTCCTCCTCCTCCTCCTCCTTCTTCTCTTCCTCTTCTTCCTCCTTCATCTTACCACCACCTCCTCCCTCCTTTTCTTCCTCCTCCTCCTCCTCCTCCTTCTCCTCCTCTTCCTCCTCCTCCTCTTCCTCCTCCTCCTTCATTTTACCACCACCTCCTCCCTCCTTTTCTTCTTCCTCCTCCTCCTCCTCCTGGCGACAGTCCAGAGTCCGTGCGCGCGAGCGAGTCCCGGCCATTTGTTTGTATCAACCAGAGCCGAGATACTAATTTTAGGCCTAACTAATTTAAAAAGTTGGGATTCCATCTATTAGGCGACTCCCTGTGAGAGTTTTATGGCGACGGGGCACGTATTTCCGATTGTTTGGCGGGGGGGGGGGGATTGGAAAGGAGGAGAGAAAGAGAGGAGGAGGGGTAGGAAAGGGGGAAGGGGAAGGGGAGTGATAGGAATGGAGGAGGGGTAGGAGAGGGAAAGGAGAAGAGGAGAAGGGGTAGGAAAAGGGAAGGGAAGGGAAGGGGGGATTAGCAGAGGAGGAGTGGTAAGAAAGGGGATGGGGAAAGAGGGGAGGGGGGGGGGAAGGGGGGGGGGGGGGGGGGAAAGGGGGAAAAAGGGGAGGGGGGGGGGGGGGGGGGGGGGGGGGGGGCGATAGGAAAGAGGGAAGGGAAGAGAGGTGGACTGGTAGGAAAGAAGGGTAGGAAAGGGGAAGGGAGGAGAGGAGGAGGGGTATTAAAAGGGAAGGGAGGAGTGGTAGGAAAAGGAGAGGGGAAGGGGAGGAGGGGTAGGAAAAGGAGAGGGGAAGGGGAGGAGGGGTAGGAAAAGGAGAGGGGAAGGGGAGGAGGGGTAGGAAAGGGGGAGGGGCGTTGAGGCGGCGGAGCGGCGTGTCGTGCTCTCCTGGTGGTTCTCGGCCGCATGGCGAGGACGTCTGGCTGGAGAATGCTGTGGGGTTGGTTGGGGCGGGTCATCAGCTGAGAGAGGAGGAGGAAGGAGGGGAGAAGGGGGGAGAGGGAAGAAGATGAAGTTTTCTCATGATTATTCTTCTTCATTCTATTCCCACTCCCTTCCTCCTCCTCCTCCACCACCACCTCCTCCTCTTCCTCTTCCTCTTCCTCTTCCTCTCTTTTTTTTTTTTTTTTTTTCCTCTTTTCTTTTTTTTTTCTTTTCCTATTTTTTTTTCTCTTCCTTTTTTTTTTTTCTTCTTCTCTTTTTTTTTTTTTTCCTCTGCTTCCTTCTCTTCCTCACTTCTTTTTTTTTCCTCCAGCCATCCTCCGCCTCCTCATCCTCCTCCTTCCCACCGCCACCTCCTCCTCCTTATCCCTCCTCTCTTTTTCCCCTCCTCCTCCTCCTCCCGGGTTCCTTCCCCCCTCCTCCTCTTCCTCCTCCCCCCTTCCATCCTCCTCTTTTCCTCCTCTTTTTTTCCCCCCCTCACTCTTCCTCTCCCCCTCCTCCTCTCCTCCTCCTCCTCCTCCTTCTTCCACTTCCCCCCCCTCCTCTTTTTCCCCTCACCTCCTCCTCCTACCTCCTCCTCTCCTCCTCCTCTCCTCCTCTCTCCTCCCCCCCTCCCCCCTTTTCTTCCTCTTCTCTTCTTGCCTCCTCCTCCTCCCCCACCTCATCCCCACTCAACTCCTTTCTCTATTTCTTTTCCTCCTCCTCCCCCTCCTCCTCCACTCCCCCCTTCGCGATTCCATCCTCTTCCCTCTCCCCACCCCTCCTCCTCCTCCTCCTTCCCCCTCCCCCCCCTTTCCCTTCCCCCCCTTTCTTCTCCCCTTCCACCTTCCCCATTCCACACCCCCTTCCCCCCCCTTCTCCTTCGCCTAGCCTTGCCTTGGCCGCGTGGATATTGAAGAAGGTCAAGTGAATAGATTATACCCATGTAATTAGGGCCTTCTCTCTTTTTTAAGTATCTCGTACCGATAGGGGCCGAAAAGGAAGAGGAGAAGAGTAGAGTAGAAGAGAATAAATTAAATTAGAATAGAGTAGAGTAGATTAGGGATGATTCGAGGAGAGCGGAGGAGATGAGAGACGAAGAGAGAATTGAAATAGAATGAAGTGAAATAAGGTAAATTAAATAAGGTAAATTATTAAGTGGAGTATCCTGTGACCCCCCTCCCCCTGTTCCTGCTCCTCCTCCTCCTCCTTCTCCTTTTCCTCCTCCTTTTCCTCCTCTTTCTCTATCATCCCCTCCCCCTTTCATCCTCTCCCACCCCATCCTTCCACCTCGCTCTCTCTTTTCTCCCTCCCTTTTCTCTTCATTCCCTTCTCCTCCCCTATAACCAACCCCCATGAAAACCCCCCCCTTCCCCCCTCACCCACACGCCGCCCGTTCTATCTTCCCTCGCCACACTAAACCAATCCAAAACTCCAACCCTCAACCACCACCCACCCCCCACCTCCCAAAACCCCCCCCTCTCAAAACCCCCACCACCCCCCCATCCCTATTTTTTCCCTCTCCTACTACCGTCCTACCCCCCCACCCACTCA
>NW_028234409.1:10173739-10183739 GCF_977035675.1 Penaeus japonicus | reverse complement strand
CCTTCGCCTTGAATAAATCCTCCGTGCATGACGTAGCTACCGACCGCTGAAGTTTGCATGAAGACGATGATGAAGAAGAGGGGGGGAGGAGAGGGGGAAGGAGAGGGGGTGGTGAGGGGTTAGAAGGATGGGGGATTTGATGAAGAAGGAAGTAAGGAGAGGGGGATTGGAGGGGTGGAAGGACGGGGGGAGGGGGTGATGAAGGAGGAGAGGGGGAGGGGGTGGAGAGGTGGAAGGTAGGGCTGGGGGGGATATGAGGTGATGTGATGCATTCATGAGGTTCAAGAGGTCACACTGGCAGCGGGGGAAGTGGAGTCATTGGGGTTGACGGACGCTGGGCGTGGGGGGAGGAGGGAGAAGTGGAGTTAAATATGGGCGATCGAGTAGTTGGAGGGGGGGGGGGAGAAGAGGAGAGGATAGGATGGGATAGGATAGGATAGGATAAGAGAGGAGAGGAGAGGAGAGGAGAGGATAAATGAGGAGAGAAGAGGAGAGAAGAGAAGAGAAGAGAAGAGAAGAGAAGAGAGAAGGGAGAAGAAAGGAAAGGAAGAGAAGGGACGGTGAGAGAGGGGAGGGGGAGAGAGAGAGAAGAGGGGAGAAGGGGAGGGGGGGGAGAGAGAGAGAAGAGGGGAGAAGGGGAGGGGAGGGGGAGAGAGAGAGAAGAGGGGAGAGGGAAAGGGTGGGGATAGAAATGGAGTCAAATATGGGCAGTAGAAGTCGAACGGGGAAGGAGGGGAGGAGTGGGAAGGAGAATGGAGGGTGAAGGAGGGGAGGTGTAGGGGTAGGGATAGGGGTAGGGGTAGGGGTAGGGGTGGGAAGGTTGTGATTAATAAGGATGACGTTGGGGTTATTTCTTTTTTTTTTCGAGGTTGTGGTTTTGTTCACCGCTTGATGTCCCTCGGCGATCGGCGGTGACGGAAGCGCCGGAGGTCCTTTCGTCCTACGCGCGCTCGAGTGAAGTGACGCACCCGTTCACACACGCACTCGGTCGTCCACTCACTCGCTCGCTCCGCCACATGATTATTATTTACTCGTTCAGCTCCCTGGCTTGGTCGCTCGTTCATTTGCTCACTCACTCACTCACTTAATCATTCACACCCTCCACATTCTATTCTCTCTCTCTCTTTCTCTCTCTCTCACTCTCACTCACTCACTCACTCACTCACTCACTCACTCACTCACTCACTTATTCAGTTACTCATTCACTCACCCACTTACTTACTCATTCACACACTCACTCATTCACTCACTCACTCACTCACACTCACCCACCCAACCACTTACTCTCACTCATTCACTCACCCACTTTCACTCACTCTCACTCTCACCCTCACCCTCACCCACAAACCCACTGATTCACTCACTGGCTGACTGACTCATTCGCACATCTGATTGTGCTTTGAGTAGGCCACTCGCTCCTTGTAGGCCGCCCGAGCATTCGTTTGTTTGTTTGTTTTCCCTTTATTTTCTACTTTTCCTTTTTTATTTCGTTTTTCATTTCTTTTTCGTTCTTTTTACTCTTTTTTTCTGAAATTCGTTTTGCGTTTATATGATTAGAGAAGCGCCTGTGGTTATAGAATTATAATATCAGCAAACAAGCAAATTAAGACATGCGGTTGATGATATTGCGGGAGTTTAGTCGCAGTCGATTCGCTTGTTTGTTTGTTTGTTTGTGTGTTAGTTTGTTTGTAGTTTGTATGTGTATGCAGATGAAACACGATAAATGAAGATAAAGAAGGGAAGAAGAGAGGGGGGGGGAGGAGAGAGAGACAGAAAAAGAGAGAGATAGAGATAGAGATATAGAGATAGAGACAGACACAGACACAGACACAGACATGTAGAGCCTAGAAAAGAAAAAGATGGTGGGGAGGGGGGGAGGGGCCCAAGAGGGGAAGGAAGGTTTATGAGTGTCAGCATTAAGTGGCTTTTATGGGTCCGGAAAGCGAGACACATCTCACTTAACCGGCGTATTAAACTCGGGTTTCATCTCGCCTTTGATGCCGTTTCCTCTTTATTGTGTTAAGGATGTTTTTCTCTTTTTTTTCTTTCTTTTGCTTTGTTTAATAGGCGCGTTCTTCTTCTCTGTATTTCTGTTCTTTCTTTTTTTCTTTTTGTTCCTCCTCTTCCTCAATCTCCATGTTATCATCTTCTTTTTTATTTTCCTCCTCCTCCATCCTCCTCTTCCACGTTCATCATCCCCCTCTATACTCCCCCTTCCCCCTCCATCCTCCTCCTCCATCCCCCTCCATCCTCCTCCATCCTCCCCCTCCTCCATCCATCCCCCTCCATCCTCCTCCTCCATCCTCATCCTCCATCCTCCTCTTCCACGTTCATTCTCCCCCTCCATCCTCCACCCTCCTCCTCTACCCTCCTCCTCCTCCATCTTTATCATCATTCCGACGGCTACTGCGAGATAACAAAGAAGCCGGACATGAATCGAGTGAAGGAAATGTCTTTGTTGTTTTTGTTGTGGTTTTGTTTTGCGCATTCCTTTCCCTCTGTTCGGCCGCTAAAATGGGGTTGTGTAATGGATAATGAGATTTGCATGTGTGTGTGTGTGTTCTAAAGTAGCTATCTCTCTGTCCCCTCCCTCTCCCTCCCCCTCTCCCTCTCTCTCTGTCTTATTCTGTCACTCGCTTTCTCTCTTTCTGCTGTTCTCTCTCCTCTCTCTTCTCTCGTATCTCTTATCTCTTCTTTTTTCTCTCTTCTTTCTTCTCACTTCTCTGCACACTCTCTTCTGTACTCTCTTCTCTTTACTCTCTACTCTCCACTCTCCACTCTCCCTTTCCCACTCACTCTCTACCTTCTATCCTCTTCTATCTATCTATCTGTCTTTCTATTTATCTTTCTATCTCTATCTCTCGCTCTTTCTCTCTTTCTCTCTTGCTCTTTCAGATCTCTCTCTCATTTTTAGAAGAAGTTTATGATTCATTGAAAGAACGAGTAAACTTTGGCAAAGAATTTAAAAAGTTGAATTTCTAACAAGGAAGAGAGGCCGAGAGAGAGAGAGAGAGAGAGAGAGAGAGAGAGAGAGAGAGAGAGAGAGAGAGAGAGTCGGGGTGGGTCAAATATAAAGGAGGACATTTTTTAATTATCTTTTTCTTCCCCCAACCAACTCGCACAAGAAAAAAAAAGGTTTTGCGTTTACTCTGAGCTATGAGAATATTCTAAGCAGAAGAAGAGGACGATGAAGTGAGAGGAAGGGGAAAGGGAAGGGAAAGGGGAAGGGGAGGGGGAGAAGGAGAGGGAAAGCGAGAAGGAGAAGGGAAAGGAGAGGGAGGGGGAGGGGGGAAAGAGAGAAAGAGAAAGGGAAAGAGAGGGAGAGGGAGAGCGAGAGCGAGAGCGAGAGCGAGGGATTGAAATTGGGGAAGGTGGGAAGTTAGAGGAAGGGAGAAGAAATGGAAAGGCAGGCAAGCAGGCATGCATGCAGACAGACACGCAGACACGCCGACAGTTGGACAGACACCCAGGCAGAAACCAAAAGACAGAGACACAGACAGAAATAGAGAAAGAAAAAGAAAAAAAGTAAAGAAAGGGAGGGAGAAAGAGAAAGAGTTAAAAATAAAAGTTCCGTTCGCACTGAAAGGTAAAAGTGGCCAGTGTTCACGGCCTATTTTGGGCGTTGGGCTGGACACCTCTGAATTACAGGCCCCTCCCCCTCCCCCTTCCTTCTCCCTCTCTGATCCTTCTCTGTCCCCTCTCCCCCTCCCCTCTGCTTCTCTCCCTGGCTTCCTTGCGCGCCCTGTCATTCTTCTCTCCTACCCTTTTGCTCTTCCTCTTGCCCCTTCCCTCCTTCCTCTCCTCCCTCTTTTCCGCGTTCCTTCCTCCGCCTTCCCCTCGTTCATTCCTCCCCCCTTCCCCTCGTTCCTTGCTTTACCCTTCTCTACCCCATTTCCCAACTTCTACACCCCCCCCCCTTACACCTTACATTCCTCCTGTGCCCTTTACCCCTCCCCCCCTCTAACCCTCTACCACCCTCTTATCCCCCTTTCTCCCTCCCCATTACTCTCATTTTCCTTTTTCCTATACCTTCCCTCTCCTCACCCTTTCTCCTTTATCCTCCTCCTCCCCCTTTCTCCTTTACCCTCCTCCTCCCCCTCCCCCTTTCACCTGCTCCCTCTTTTCCTCCCCCTCCCCCCCCTCTCCTGCCCCCTTCCCCCCAAGACATCGTCCAGACAGGCGTGTCTTGTCTGGCCATGTCTGCGCCGCCTCGCCCTTTGTTTGCCCATCTTGGCAGACGGTGCACTTTCTTTTTTTATCATTTCTGTTATTATTCGCTTAATATTCAGTCGTTCATCTCGGCCTGCTTGCTCTCCCGTGATTGTGTGTCTGTGTCTGTGTGTTTGGGTTGGTTTTGTGTCTGTCTGTGTGTGTGTGTGTTTGTGTCTCTTATGTTCTGTTGTTGTGTTCTGTTTCTTCTTCCTCTTCCTTTTCTCTTCTTGTTCCTTTTCCATTTTCTTCTTGTTCCTTTTCCATTTTCTTCATGTTCCTTTTCCATTTTCTTCTTGTTCCTTTTCCATTGTCTTCTTCGTTTTCTTCCTCTTCTCTCTTCGTTTTTCCTGAACGCGAACAGATAGCCAAGCACCTGCCCTTATCTGGCATCCGACTTTTAGCACAAGTGACACGTTCGGCTTTGGATATTTATGTGTCAGTATTTTACTCTTTGTCTTGTCTGGTCTTTCCTTCTCTTCAATTTTTCTTCTCATTTCTTCCATTCATGTTTTTTTTTTCCTTTTTTTCAATTCTCTCCTTTTCACTTATTTTTTTTTTTTCTCGTCTCTTCTCTTCGCTTCTTTTCCGTTCTTCTATTTCCTCTTCCAAAAATGTGTTACGGCGCCCGCGGGTGTAACCGCGACGGGCGCCGGGCGTTGGTGCTCTGGGCGGAGGGCGTGCGGGGGCGGAGAGATTGCTTGCACGCGCGTAATCACGTATAAATGCATACATGTGTGTGTGTGTGTGTGTGTGTGTGTACGTTTGTCTGCGTGTACATGCGTGTGCATATCTGTGTGTTTGCAACCTGACTCACCCACGCACATATTCGCACTTACCCCTACAAAGCCACACGCACCCACACATACCTTCATAACCCGCCCACGCTCGCTCGATCGCTGGCGTTCTAGGTACGAAGGGAAGCGACGGCGCGCCACCTATGTTTTATTATCTTAGCATATCATTTAATGGTGCTCGTCCGCTCAGAATAAAGGAGTGGGAAGAGAGGGGCCAGAGAGTCGAAGGGTGGAAGGAAGAGGTGGAGAATTAAGTGGAAGAGGGAGAATGAGGGAGAGAATGAGCGGGGAGAGGCGGAAACAAATGAATATAAGGATGAGAGGAAGAAGGAAGGAGTGGGAAGGAGAGAGGGTGAGTGTCTGGGTGGGAAGTGGGAAGAAAGAGGAAAGCAATGCGTGGGAAGAAAGGGGAATCAATGAGTAAGAAGAGAAGAGAAGTAATGAAGAAGAAGAGGAGGAGAAAGAGAGAAAATGAATGGATGGATGGGTAGAGGAGGTGGTGAGTAAAATGGAAGAGGGAGAATGAGGATTAGGAGGAGAATGGAATGGAATGAGAAGGAAATGATAAGTGAGAATGTGGGTTGGAAGAGGAGGTAGAGAATCAGCTGGGAGGTGGAGAAAGGGGGAGTGGGAAGAAGGGGAAACGAGGAGAAGGAAGAGAAGAGGGAGAATGGAGATCAGAGGGACAGCGAGAGCGAATGACTGGGAAGGGAAGGGGAGAGAGAATAGTCAGTGGAAAGGCGAGAAGGTAGAAGGAAGGAGAATGGGGAATGGAAGTTGAAGAAGAAAAGATGCAGAAGAATGAATGAGAATAAGTTATGGAAATAAGGAATGGAAAGAGAAGAGGAGAGAGAAGTGCAGGTGAAATGGAGAAGAAAAAAAAAGAAGGAAATAGGAAAACTATAACAAAGAGAAAAAAAATAGAAGAGGAGAATCCGAGATCAAAAACAGAAAAGAAAGAGAAAAAGAGAGTTAACGAGAGAAAAGAAAAGAATAGAGAGGAAGATACAGTAGAATAGAAAGGAAGCATAACAAGAGGTTGAAGAGAAAAATAAAAAAAAAGAAAAAAGATAGACGAATCTGAATAGAGAGAAAGAAAATCAACATCGAAAATAAGGAGAGGAAAGGTGCGGTAGGTAGAAGGAACTGTAGAAGGTACGGTAGACTGAGTGAGTGACTGACCAGGCTACGTGATCAGTATGGGCTCACTTCATTATGTGGGTCCAAAGCGTTACCTGACTCACAAGCCCGAGGGGGAGGGGGAGGGCGCCAGTGGGGGGGGATGCAGGGGCTGAGTATGGGTATGGGTGGGTGGCTTGACCCACCCTACCCATCCATCCACTCATACTCTAACTCTCGCCTTCCTTCCCTCCCTCCCTCCCTCCCTCCCTCCCTCCCTCCCTCCCTCCCTCCCTCCCTTCCCCTCCCTCCCTCCCTCCCTCCCGCCCATTCTTTCCTACTTTTCCCCTCCCCCCCTTCTCCCTCCCGCAGTACCTTTCTAGGAAGATTTTTTTTGTATGTATCATCAGGACCGCCCCCCCCCCCGTGTGCCTTTTTATGTCTGCCCTTTTATGTGCCGTTGCTATTTCCCTTTTATTTTGTTTCTCTCTGTCTCTCTCTCTCCCTCCTTTATCGTTTTTTTTTCTTGCTCTCAATTCCACTCCTTTGTTTCTACTATTACTATTTTTTTTCTTCTTCTTCCTCCTCCCCCTCCTCCTCCTCCTCCACCTTCTCCCCACCTTTTTCCACCTTCCCCCCACATTCCCCCCTCCTTCCACCCCCCTTCCCTTTCCTTCCCCACCTTCCTCCTTCCCCGTCCCCCACCTTCTTCCCTCTTTACCCCTCCTTCTTCCCTCTTCCCCCCCCCACCTTCCCATCTCCTTCCCCCTGCTTCCTCCTCTGATTCCTCCTCTGATTCCTCTCCCCCCCCCTCCTTCCTCTCCCTCCCCCTCCCTTCCTCCTCCCTCCCTCCCTCCTCCTCCGGTAAGCGGGCGGGCGGTGGCCAGGCGCGTGTGTCTAAACATTTTCCCTGGAGTGTCCGCGTTGATGGAGGACCAAAGAACGTCGTCCGGGAATGCTCTAACGCCATTACCCGATCGCTAATGTGGCAGGTGGGTGTGTGCGGAGCGGGAGGAGGAGGAGGCGGAGGAGGAGGAGGAGGAGGAGGAGGAGGAGGAGGAGGAGGAGGAGGAGGAGGAGGAGGAGGAGGAGGAGGAGGAGGAGGAGGAGGGAGGGGGACGGGTGGGGGTGGAGAAGGAGGAGGGAGTGGTGGGGGAGGAGGAGGTGGTGGTGGTGGTTGTGATTGTGGTGGTCCTGGTGCTGGTGGGGGAGGGAGGAATAATAATAGTAAGAAGAAGACGAGGGGGTGGTGGGGGAAGAAGAGGAAGGGGAGGGGGAGACTGGAGAAAGAAGAAGAAGAAAGAAGAGCAAAAACGATTAAGAAGTATGGGAGGAAACGAATAGAATAATAAGAAAAAAAAGAAATAGAGAAGCACAAGAAAAGCGAAAGACGAATTTGGAAAGCGACAGCTAGAAGAAGCGAATGAGAGGAGAAGAGAGAAAGACGGAGAAGGAAAAGAGGACCAAGTTGAGATAGAACAGGGGTGGGGGTGGGAGTGGGGGTAGGGGGTGCTTAAGGGCATTGTTGCGCGGGGGTTGGATTTGTGGGGGTGGGGGTGGGGGTGGGGGAGGGTAAGGTGAGTAGCGGGAGTGGAATGGGCGTGGTATGGGCTTGATGTTCCCGACGGCGTAAGAAGGAAGCCTTAGTCTTCTTCTCCCTTTCCTCGCTCCCTCCCTATTCCCTCCTCCTTCCTTTCTCTCTCAACCTATTCCCTCCCTATGCCCCTCCCTATGCCCCCCCCCATCCCCCCCTTACCTGGCGGCGATGAACGGCGACGCTAATCCCCGGATCGCGCGCGCCGGCCTTACGCGGGATCACGCGGGATTCGCGCGACGGCGGCAAGTGGTGGGGGGGAGGGGTGATGGGTGGGTAGCGGGGAAGGGGTTGTAAGAGGAGGGGGGAGGGAGGGGGAATACTTAGGCGGGGCTGGGTGGATGGGTAGGTGGGAGGGAGAATGGAAAAAAAGGGGTGGGTGGGGTTGGTATGTGGGAGGGGGAAAGTGGGTGGGCGAGGGAGAGGGAGAGAGAAGGCAGGAAAGGGTATGGGTAGGGAGGGTAAGTGGGGAAGAGATATAGGAGGGGGAGAGGGGGGAGGCGGATGAAAAGAAGTGTTATAGAGGGGTTAGTTGAAAGAGGGGAACTATGGGGGGTGGGGAGATAGACAAGTGTGTGTGGATAGATAGATACATAGACATTACATATACATAGACACATAGATAGACATGCATATGCATGTGCAAATACACAAAGACAGATAAAGCGCAATGTATATTTATATCATTATTTTGCATCAGCGTTAGAGACTTTTTAATTATCGAGTCGTGGTTGGGTTTCCTTTGTTAATATTACGTCCCTGGGATTTTCATCGGTGTCGTTAACCTTGTCGTTGGGAATCAGGCGGAGGTCGTTTAGGAGAGGGGGAGGGAGGAGGGGAGGGGGTAAGATTAGGACGTGTGTGTGTGTGTGTGTGTGTGTGTGTGTGTGTGTGTGTGTGTTTGTGTAAATGTATAAATGCATATTTATATGTATGTGTGTGAATGTGTTTTATGTACGTAAAACATATTGTCTGTGTACATATGTATGTATATGAGGGCGGCGATGGATGGAAAGAAGGTCTCGTAAAGGATTTGGCGATTGGAGGAGGAGGAGGAGGGGGGGTTGTGGGCGGAGGGGGCGAGACGCAGCGCAGGGCCCAGGGGCGGCTTAGCGGAGGGATTCTCTGGGGCGTGGCAAGGTTGAAGGGAGGGAGGGAAAGGGGGAGTGGGAGATGTGTAGGGGGGAGGAAGGGAGGTAGAGGGCAAGGTGCAAAGGAAAGGAGGGAGGGAGGGAGGAAAGGAGGGAGAGGGGGAGAGAGAGAAGAAGAAGAAGAAGAAAAAGAAAAAAAGAAAAAGAAGAAGAAGAAGAAGAAGAAGAAGAAGAAGAAGAAGAAGAAGAAGAAGAAGAAGAAGAAGAAGAAGAAGAAGAAGAAGAAGAAGAAAGAAAGAAAGATCTCCGAGCCACAGGTCGCGTGGCACTCGGGTCGGGATGCCACAGAGCCAGTAGAAGCGTGCCCACCAACCAACCAACCAGTCGTCCGGCAGAAGCAGAAACCGCCGGTGCCAGCCCCCGATAGCGCGTTCGCCTGCCTTCTCGAGATGACAGGCGGTGTGCGGTGCCGGCAGCGAGGGGGTGTGGAGGGGAGGGGGAGGGGGTTGAGATAACAGGGTGGCCATGCTTATCGGGCTTATCTCGCTTGCACTCTATCACTTTTTTTTTTTTTTTTTCTATTTCTCTCCTTTTTTTCGTCGCCGCTTTATCGTTCTCGTTCACTCGCTTTGATTTGTTTCTCAATTTGTCTCTTGACACTTATTGTTTTCTTCCTCCTTACTTTTTTTCCCTTCCGCCGTCCTCTCTTTCTTATTCCCTCCCTCCTTCCTTCCTTTCCTTCATATCTCCCTCCCTCCCTTCCTTCTTCCCTTTCTCCTTTCTTCTTTCCCTCAATTCCTCATTCCCTCCCTCTTTTCCTCCCTCCTTCCCTCTCTCCCTTCCTTCCTTCCCCCCTTCCTTCCTTCCTTCCCCCCTTCCTTCCTTCCTTCCTTCCTTCCTTCCTTCCTTCCTTCCTTCCTTCCTTTCCTCCCTTTCCTCCCTTTCCTTCCCTTCGCTCTCCCTCCCCTTCCATATTTATTGAAAGGGAGAGAAAAAATACACAAAAAAATAGAAAAGAAAGTGGCAAAGAAAATTATGATTAAATCAAAGAAAAAAATGTTACGAAGGGGAAATCCCCACAGGGAAAGTTAACGGAGGGGAGAGAGAGAGAGAGAGAGAGAGAGAGAGAGAGAGAGAGAGAGAGAGAGAGAGAGAGAGAGAGAGAGAGAGAGAGAGAGAGAGAGAGGGGG
>NW_028234409.1:10156239-10168739 GCF_977035675.1 Penaeus japonicus | reverse complement strand
CTGTTGCTTGCTTAGTTGCTTACAACGCCTCCTTGTCTTCGAGCGTGCGTGATCGTGAGCATGCAAGCAGTCATATTTTGCATGTGTCTCTCTTTATGTTCTTGTGTGTTTAACGATCTCGTGTGCTTGGGGAGCTTTGGTAAAACGGTGTGTGCGTAACCGGGGTTTATCTCTCTCTCTCTTTCTTTTTCTCTCTCTCTCTTTCTTTTTTTCTCTCTCTCTTTCTCTTTCTTTCTTTCTATCTTTTTCTTTATTTCTCTCTTTCTTTCTTTCTCTCCTTTTCTCTCTTTTTCTCTCTTTTTTTTCTCTCTCCTTTTCTCTCTCCTTTTCTTTCTCTCTTCTCTCTCTCTCTCTCTCTCTCTCTCTCTCTCTCTCTCTCTCTCTCTCTCTCTCTCTCTGTCTCTCTCTTTCTCTCTCTCTCTCTCTCTCTCTCTCTCTCTCTCTCTCTCTCTCTCTCTCTCTCTCTCTCTCTCTCTCTCTCTCTCTGTAGTGTTTTCTTTCTCCTCTTGTCCTGTTTTCGTTCTCTCATTCTTCATCATTGTTATTATTATTTATTTCCAATGGATATTATTTTAGAGAGGGAGAGGGAGAAAATGATACGAAATGTGAGTTAGTCTGTCAGTCAGTCAGTCAATCATTCAGTCATGAGCGGCATGAGATTAGAGCCAGTTGGTTAGTCGGTTTGTTAATCAGTCATTCTACAGTCAATCATTCAGTCAAGCAGTCGCCCATCCAATCAGGCAGTCAGTTAGTCAGTCACTCAGTCAATGAATGCTCTCCCTGTGCCTGAAGGGAGACGCTCCTCTGCCCTCTCTCACGGCGCGAGGTCACGTCAGCATCGGCGAGGTCAGCAGGCGAACATGTGAGCCGCACTCGGGGTCAGGAGGTGGCGGAGAACCTCTCGGTCAGCAACTCTGCTGACGCGGCGCCGGGGAGGGTTCGTAAACATCTCCGTTAGGGAAGTTGGGAGGGGGAGGGGAGGAGGGGGTCGAGAAGAACGTACTGGGCGAAAACAGATTGTATATATCGAGAGAGAGAGAGAGAAAGAGAAAGAGAAACAGACAGACAGACAGACAGACAGACAGTCAGACAGTCAGACAGACAGACAGACAGACAGACAGACAGACAGACAGACAGTCAGACAGTCAGACAGTCAGACAGTCAGACAGACAGACAGACAGACAGAGTGTGTGTGTGTATTTGTCTGTGTCTCTGTTTGTATATAAATGTATGCACCCCCTTCCTACCATCACCCCTACCCCTTGTTGTGTGTCGACATGTCGTTAAGCTAATGAAAAAGTCTTAATCGCTTGCTCTTTGCCTTGCAGGTGAGTGCGCTAACCTCGAAGGAAGGGAAGGAACGGCGAAGGAAGGGGTAAGGAACGCCGAAAGAGTATCCAAGGAACGGCGAAGGAAAGGTAAGGAACGGCAAAGGAAAGATAAGGAACGGCAAAGGAAGGGGTAAGGAACGCCGAAAGAGTATCCAAGGAACGGCGAAGGAAATATAAGGAACGGCAAAGGAAGGGGTAAGGAACGTCGAAGGAAAAGTGAATGAACGACAAGGGAGAATGCTTGTGTAAAGCCTCCGGGTATTTGCGTCTCCCCTTTCTCTTCCTTTCTCTTCCTTTTCTTTCTCTTTGCTTTAACGCTGTCTCTTCCTTCGTTCATTCTTTGATCCTTCTCCGTCTTACTTTTGTGAGTCTTTGCCCCACGTCCTCCTCATACTCCTCCTCATACTCCTCCTCATACTCCTCCTCATACTACTCCTCCTTCTCATACTCCTCCTCCTCCTCCTCCTCCTCCTCCTCCTCCTTATGCTCCTCCTCCGTTTCCTCCTCCTCCTCCTTCTCCTTCTTTTCCTTCCCCATCTTCCCCCTTATTATCCGCGAATTCGCTCGATTCTCTTTAACTTTCATCCTGTTTCCCCTTTTTCCCCCTCCCGTTGCAGTTCGCTCAGCTTCCTCTCGTTATCATTATCATCATCATCATTATAATTATCATCATCATCATCATCATTATTATAATTATCATCATCACCACCACCATCACCATTACAATCATTATCACCATCATCGTGCATCACTTCTCTCCGTGTCTCTGTACCCTTCGTTTATCGGCGTTCCTGCTGCTTCCCCTTCGTCGTCGCTTCCGGCCGCTGTCTCCTTTTGTCCTCCTCCTCTTCGCTCCTTCCGCCTCTTTGATGTCCTCGCCATCTCGCCTGTGCATTCTGTTCTTCTTTTCTTTTGTTTCTTATTCTTCTGTTTTTTATTTTTTTTATTTTTTTTTCTTCTCTCTCTTTTCCTTTTTTTCTTTTTCTTGTTGTTCTGATCTTCTCTTCCTCCTCCTCTTCCTCCTCTTCCTCTTCTTCCTCTTCTTCCTCTTCTTCCTCTTCTTCCTCTACCTCTTCTTGCGTGAGCCTTTTCGTTATTTGTTTTGGCCCTCTGTCTGTCTGTCTTCCTTTCTTTGATGCTCTCTGTGGCTCTTCTCACTCTCTTTTCTTCTCCCCTTTTCCTTCTCACTTGCTTTCCCTTTCCTGTCCTCGCCTCCCCTCCCCCCGTTCTCTCTCCTTCCTCCTCTCCTTCTCCTCTTCCCCTTCTTCCCTTTCTGCTCTTTTCCATCCGCACACCACCCATATTCCCCTCCCCTTTCCGCATCCCCTCCCCTCCCCCACCCCCTTCCGCATCCCCCTCCCCTCCCCATCATCCACCTCCTTTCACAGCACCTCCCCTCCTCCTCCCCTCCCCCCCCATCTTTCCCCTTCCAAATCCGCCTCCCCTCCTCCTTCCTTCCCCTTTATCTAACCCCTCTCACATCTCCTACCCTTCATCCAACCCATCTCACATCCCCCTCCCCCCCCTCATCCACCCCTTCCACATCCCCCTCCCCTCCCCCTCATCCACCCCCTTCCACATCCCCCTCCCCTCCCCCTCATCCACCCCCTTCCCCTCCCCCACGTTCCAGCTCGGATCGTGGGAGCAGAGGCTGCTTGCATGCCTGGAACCCAGAGCGCCGGTAGGGCAAGCAACTATTAAGACTGGATGTGTCTTGGCCCTTTTCTTGTTTTTGTTTTGTATTGTTTGTTTATTGACTTATTTATGAATTTTGTATACATATTTTTGTTTGTTTGTTTTGGGATATGGCGTGTTCTAGGATCCACCTCCCCCTTCCACTCCCCTCCCCCCTCCCTTGAGCCTTTTTTTCTCTTTGAAGTTCTTTATTTCCCCCTTTCCCCCTTTTTTTCCCTTCCGCCTTTCTTTTCGATATTTAGAAGAGAGTGGGTAGAAGAGGAAAGAGAAAGAGATAGAGATAAATGTAAAAGAGACGGATGAGGGAGGAGGAGGAGAGAAGGGATGAGGAAGGAAGAGAAATGGAATTAGAAAAGGAGGATGAGAAGGAGGAGATTGAAGAAGAGCGGTATAAGATGGAGAGATAAGAATGAGATTGATAAATTCGAAGAAGAGGAGAGAGGTCAGAAGAGAAGAGGAGAGGAGAGAGGGCAGAAGAGGAGAGGAGAGAGGTCAGAAGAGAAGAGGAGAAGAGAGAAGGCAGAAGAGAAGAGGAGAGGAGAGAGGGCAGAAGAGAAGAGAAGAGGAGAGAGGGAAAAAGAGAAGAGGAAAGGAGAGAGGGAAGAAGAGAAGAGAAGAAGAAAGAGGGGAAGGAAGAGAAGGGGTAAAGAAAGGGAATTGGAGAAGGTGTTTATGCTAATGAGGGTCGGCGTGACTGTTATTACCTTCGGAACGCGAGGAAGTTTTGTTGTCGCGGTTGCCAACAAGTCATTTTAAAAGGTGGCTCTTGAATATTAACGAATGGGGAGGGGAGGGGGGGGGGCTTAGGGGAGTCTTGATGATATCAGGGGAGATAAGGCTAAGTCGATAAGAGCATGTCGTGGATGATGTCTATAGGTGGACTGTGAAGATTTTTTATTTTAATTCATGGGATTGCATGATATGGGTAAACATGGACGTAGATATGTTGGTAAACAACGAAATAAAAAAATAAAGGGATAAGTAAATTATTAAACTGACAAGAGTAGATAAAGAGTCCATTAAAGGTTGTTTACGACGTTGATATACGTTATTGCTTGCAAGGGAAAGCAAGGCGTAGCAGTTGCAGATTGCAAGTCGTCACCGCCATGTTGCAGCGAACGGGTTGCACTATGGCACCCAAGTCTGCCTCGCTTGCAACGTGCTTGATCATCGTCTCTTCTGGAAGACGAAGACGAGGAGTCTCAGGCGCCACGAAGATGCTTTTCTTATTGTCTCGGGCAGTTTGTCAGGGTCTTTGTGCGGTCGCGCCTTGTTGCACTCTTGCCACAGATGCAATTGCTTTGGTTTATGGCCCTCCCGCGGCCTCGTCAAATACTCGTGAAGACTTAGGTAGGCGACGGCGGGGAGGTAGGGAAAGGGGAGAGGGAGGGAGGGAGGGATGAAGGAAGGGAAAGGGGAGAGGGAGGGAGGAGGAGGAGGAGGAGGAGGAGGAGGAGGAGGAGGAGGAGGAGGAGGAGGAGGAGGAGGAGGAGGAGGGTGGTGGTGGAGGGAAGGAGAGGAAGAAAGAAGGAGGGAAGGAAGGAAGGAATGTATGAATGAATGAATGATGGAAAGGGAGGGAGGAAGGAGGGGTGAGGAGGTAAATGAGGGAGGTATTGATGGCGTGATGTGATGGGGAGGGGGAAGGGAGAAGGAGAAGGAGGGGTGAGGGAGAAGGAGAGGGAAAGGGAGAAGGAGGGGGAGAGGGAGAGGGAGAAGGAGGAGGAGGGCTTGCTTTTTCGTCGGCTCTGATGGAGTTATTTGCTTGCTTGGCGTGGACTTTCTGCTTGGGATTCGCGAGTTCGGGGCCGCGTCGCCTTCTCGTTGCTGGGATTCTATTTATTTTATTTCTTTCGTCTATTTACTGATTTTGTGGATTCTTTTGTTGGGCGGTTTTGGCCGTTTATCTTGCTTCCCTTTCGACTCGTTGTCCGCTTTTCCGTTTGTTATCTTCTTCTTCTTCTTCTGCTGCTTCTTCTTCTTGTCTCGTCTTTCTCCTGTATGTTCCCATTTACTCCCATTCATTCACATTTTGTCTGCCTCTCTCATTTCCTTTACTTTATCCTCATCCTTCTCTCCATATCTCTTTCCCTTCTCCTCCTATTCCTTCTCGTCTCTTCTCCTCCTCCTCTTCCTCTTCCTCTTCCTCCTCCTCTTCCTCCTCCTCCTGCCGTGTTGACGTTGCTGGTCGTGTTTGGGAAAAAGTTGGGAGGGGGGTGCAGGAGGGGAAGATGAAGAGGAAGAGGAAGAGAGAAGGGTGATGAGAAAGAGGAGAAGGGGAGGATAGGAGAAAGGAGTAAGGGGAAAAGAAAAGGGAGGTGGAGGTGGGGGGAGGGATGATAGAGCAAGAGGGGAAGGGAGAGGAGAAGATGAGAGTAGTAGTAGGGGGAAAGGGGAGGAAGAGGAGAAGAATAGAAAAGAAAGGGAAGGGAAGGGGGAAGGGAAGGGCGGGAGGAAGCGAAAACGTCCTCTGGCTAATGTAATCCCTGAAGACGGTAGGCGATCACGCACTCCCCTCTTCTCCTCCCCTCTTTTTTTTTTTCTTTATATTCAGCGTGGCCTTTTGATCCTTATTTCTTGGTGTTCCTTATTCTTTTATTACTTTTTTTCTTCTTCGTCGTCTGTTTGATCTTTCTTTATTTCTTTCTTTTCTTCCCTCGTCGCTTCCTCTTCCTTCCGCGCTTCCTCATCCCCCCTTCTCTTTCCTTTCTACTCCTTTTCCTCTCTTTGCTTCTCCTCCTCTTTCTCCTCCTCGCCTTCTCTTTCCCTCCTTCCTCTGCCTTCTCTTCTTGTCTTTCTTTCCCTCTTCCTCCTCGTCCTCTTTTTTCCCTCCGTCCTCTCTTTCCCTCCTTCCTCCACTTTCTCTTCTTCTTTTGCTTTCCCTTCCCCTCTTCCTCCTCCCCCTCCCCTTCCCCTCACCTCCCCCTCCCCATCCCCTTTTGCTGACATCTTTCTCCCCACCTCCTCCTCCCCCTCCCTCCCTCCCTCCCTCCCTCCCTCCCTCCCTCCCTCCCTCCCTCCCTCTTCCTCCTCATCCTCCCTCTCTCCCTCCCCTACCTTCCTATATCCATCCCCCCCTACCTTCCTATATCCACCCCCCCCTCTATTGGTTTCACATATATTGTGATGGCGGCGGAACAGCTTCTAGGGAATGTTGATTTTGTTAGGGGGAGGGGATGGGGAAGGGGGCGAGGGGGCGAGGGGGCGAGGGTCACTTTGACTTTTTTAGGTAGCGACTGGGTTGACCCTCCCCCCCCTCTCTCTTTCGGGGAGGGGGGTGAAGGGGGGGGATATAAAAGGAGGATAGGAAGGGGGATAAGGGCTAAGGTGGGTAGGAAAGGTGTGGCGGGATAGGGGAGGGAAGGGGGAGGGGGAGATTGGAAATTGGAGATTGGAGGAAGCAAAGGAAGGGATTGGATTGGTGGAGGTGGATCAGGTGGAAGGTGATGATGATAGTGATGATAATGATGGGATTGGGTGGTAGTGGTGGTAGTAATGATGATAATGATAAGATAATGGTAATTAAGATGATGATGATGAGGAAGAGAAGGAATATGAAAAGGAAACGGAGAGAGAGAGAGAGAGAGAGAGAGAGAGAGAGAGAGAGAGAGAGAGAGAGAGAGAGAGAGAGAGAGAGAGAGAGAGAGAGAGAGAGAGAGAGAGAGAGAAGATAATATAAAAAGAGGAAGAGGGGGAGGACAGCTAATAACAAAGTTTACGAAATTTCGTGTCCCTTCCTCTCCCACCCCCTCCCCTACCCCTACCCCTTTTTTGTTTTGACTTCATTGATATTTTGAGCAAAACTTTCCCCTGTGTTGTACGGCGCTCTCAAGTTTGGCCCACGTTTTTGTCCTCGCGTCTTCTCTCTCTCTCTCTCTATCTATCTATCTATCTATCTATCTCTAAATCTCTCTTTCTATCTCTCTCTCTTTGTCTCTCCCTCCCCCCTTACCCTCTCTCTCTTTCTTTCTTTCTTTCCCTCTCTCTCTCCCTTCCCCATTCTCTCCCCTCCTCCTCCTCCTCCTCCTCCCCTCCTCCTCCCTCCTCCTCCCTCCTCCTCCTCCTCCCCTCCTCCTCCTCCTCCTCCTCCTCCTCCTCCTCCTCCTACCCCTCCTCGTCCTCCTCCTCCTACCCCTCCTCGTCCTCCTCCTTTTTATCGTATCGTCGCATGATTCCCTTTCTCTTCGTTTTGTTTAGGTCTTTTTGTCTTCCGGGTTTTATCGAGTATTCTCCCTTTGGCTCGATCTTTTCTTTCATCTCTTTCATCGTTTTGTCTTTTTTTTTTTACTGATTTTTACTTTATTCTATTATTTCCCCCTCGTCCTCGATTCTCTCATTTTCCCTCGCATCATCCACTACTCTCCCATTCTTCCCTTTTCTCGCCACCCCCACTTCTCTCCCTCCCTCTATCCACCCTCCTCGCTTCAACTCACTTCTCTCCCCTTTCCCCATATCCTCCTGCCCCCTCTCACTTATTCTCATTTCCCTCCTCATTCTCCCCCCCCCTTCCCCCATTTCCTCTCCCTCTCTCTAATTCTCATTTTCCTCCTTCTCCCCCTTCTCTTTCTCCCTCTTCCCCCACTTCCTCCTCCCTCTTCCCCCACTTCGGCCTCCCTCTTCCCCCATTTCTTCCTCCCCTTCCTCCTCGTCTATCCCCCATTTCTTCCTTCTCCCCCTCCCCTCCCCCCTCCCTCCACAGGTCTTGGAGTTGGCAGCGCTGTCAGGGTTGTCATGGTGACACTATCAGTGGAGTGGAGTGCGCGAGTCTCCCCAGGACTCCTGTGATACCACTATCTGCACCCCAGGTCCTCTCCCCCCTCCCTCTTTGTTCCTCTCTCTCTTTCTCCTCTCTCTTCACTCTTCTCTCTTCTAACTGTTCCTCTCTCCTATCTTCTGTCTCCTCCCTCCTTCCCCATCACTTCTCCCTTCTCGCTCTCCCCTTCTCCCTCTCCCTTCCCGCTCTCCCCTTCTCCCTCTCCCTTCCATCTCTCCGTCTCCCCCCTCTCATTTCCCGCTCTTCTCTCTATCATTTCTTTCTCCTTCTCCTTCCCCTCACATTCTCTTCTTTCTTGTTTTCTTTTCTGTTTCTTCTTCACATTCGTTCTCTCTCTCCTGTTTTTCTTTTTTCCTTCTCCCTCTTCCTTCCTTCCTTGCTTCCTTCCTCTCTTATCATTCCTTTTCCTTCTCCTCTTCTCATTCCTCCTCCTCTTCCTCTTCCTCTTCCTCTTCCTTCCATCTTCTTCCCCTGGAAAAAGGAGAATGGAAATAAATAATTAAGACAGGAAGAGAATTGAAAAAGGAAGAAGAGAGAGAGAAGAAAGGAAGGATGACAAAGGAAAATGAAAAAGGAAAAAAAAACTAAAAAGGTAGACAGGAAGGCAGGTGTGGAAGAGGAGGGAGGAATAAATAGGAAGAGGAGGGGAAAAAAGGAAGAACATGAGCGGAGGAGTGAAAATAGATTAGGGAGAAAGGAGAAGAGAAATTGAAGAAAGGAAGAAGACAGAGAAAGAGGAAGAGAATGGGAGAAGGAGAAGGGGAGGGAGAAGGAGAAGGAGAGAAAGGAGAGCAAGAGCGAGTGAGCGAGCGAGCGATTGGCAAGGAGCAGAGTGCGAGGCCAAGCGAGGTCGGCGTCAGTAATGGCACATTATCCCCCTCTCATCGGTCATCCCCCCCTCCCCCCGCCCTTTCCCTCCTATCCACCTCCCCTTCCCCATTACCCACCTCCCCTTCCACCCTTCCTTCCCCTTATCCAACCCCCTTCCCCCCTATCCACCCACCCCCCTTCCGCCCTTATTTCTTATCAGGCCCCCTCTTAACCCCGACGCCAGCGATAAGGCTCTCGCGCGCGCCCGCACAGGCCTACAATCTCCACTCTACCCTCGCCAAGATTAGTACCCGAGGATTGCGTCCAGGAAGTGGATAGTCGTGGTCATTAGATTTGCATTATTATTATTATTGTTGTTATTATTATTATTATTATTATCATTATTATTATTATTTGGCTATTTATTCCGGTTGTTGTTTGTTGTTTTTCTTTTTGTTGTTGTCGTTGTTATTGTTGTTATCGTTTTTGCTGTTGTTACTGTTGTTGCTTCTGTTGTTGTTACTGTTGTTTTTGCTTTTGTTTTTGCTGTTGTTGATGTTATTGTTTCTGTTGTTACTGTTATTGATGTTGTCTTCATCGTCGTTGTCGTCGTAGTAGTAGTAGTAGTAGTCTTAGTAGTAGTAGTAGTAGTAGTCGTCGTCGTCGTCGTCGTCGTCGTCGTCGTTGTAACTGATGGAAGTGGAATCGACGACGAACCGGCGCGGCGACGAAGGATTATTTTTTTTCTTTTCGTTCCTCTAATCCCTGATAAGGAGAAAAAAGATCCGGTTTGGCAGACCGGAAGACCTATGGTGTTGTAAGTTTCATTTTTTTCTGCCACCGAATGGGAGAAACTGTCAGGCTTTTTTTTTTTTTATATACATCTCTTGTCTGATTTCTCTCTCTCTCTCTCTCTCTCTCTCTCTCTCTCTCTCTCTCTCTCTCTCTCTCTCTCTCTCTCTCTCTCTCTCTCTCTCTCTCTCTCTCCTCCATTTTTCCTCCCTCCTAATCTTCCCAATCCGTCCCTTCCTCCCTCCCTCCCACCATCTTTCATCCCTCTCTTCTTTCTCTCCCCTCTCCTCTCTCAATCTTCTTACTCCACTTCCCTCCCCTCCTCACTTCTCCCCTCCTCTCCCCTCCCCTCTCCTCCCTTCCCTCCCCTCCCCTCCCCTCCCCTCCTCTCCCCTCCCCTCCCCTCCTCTCCCCTCCCCTCCCCTCCTCCCCCTTTCTCTCCAACCGACCAAACGCTAAGCCGCTTGCGAGCGTCTCTCTGTTCCCACCTCGTGTTTTTTACGCCGAAGGTCAGAGCTGATTAAGACATTGGTGTCAATTTTTTTTCATTTTTTAGGTAATTTATTTTCTTGTTTTATTTCTTGAATTTATTTTGTTTGTGTGTGTGTGTGTGTGTGTGTGTGTGTGTGTGTGTGTGTGTGTGTGTGTGTGTGTGTGTGTGTGTGTGCGTGCGTGCGTGCGTGCGCGCGCGCGCGTTTGTGTGTGCGTTTGTGTGTGTGTGTGAAAGAGAGAGAGGGAGGGAGGGGGGCGAAACAAGAGAGAGGAAGGAGGGAGGTCATACCACCTGCTGTGACAGTCGCCTCACCTGCAACGTGTCAGCCTTAAGTGCGGCCCCTCGAGTATGACATAGGCAACTCCTTGAGTGGGTGCTCAACCACTGCTACTACCATTACTGAATCCCCCCTCAACCTTTTTTCTACTACCTCCCCTTCCCACTCTTCGCATTCTTTCGCCTCTCTTTCCCTCCCTTTCGTTGTTACCTCAATCTTTCCCTACTTATCCTAATTCATCTCTTTTCTCCTCTTATTTTCTTCCTTTTTATTCTTCCTTATTGTCTGTCGTCTATCTAACCTCGTCTTCTTTCTTCTCGTCTTTTTCCTCCCGTTCTTTCTCTTTCATTTTTTCTTTTGTCTCTTTCTCCTCCTTTCCCCTAATCTTCATCCTCTCCCCTTGCTCTCTTCTTATTTTACATCCTAGTCTTCTTTCTTTTCCTCCTCCTTCCTACTCCACCTGCTACTCCTCCTTCTTCTCCTCCTTCACCTCCACGTCCTTCCCTCTCTTCCTCCTCCTGCTCCAGCTCCTCCTCCTCCTCCTCATCCTCCTCCTTCTCCTTCCCTCTCTTCCTCCTCCTCCTCCTCCTACTCCTCCATCCCTCTCTTCATCCTGCTCCTCCTCCTTCTCCTTCTCCTTTCCTCTCTTCCTCCTCCTTCTCCTTCCCTCTCTTCCTCCTCCTCCTCCTTCCCTCTCTTCCTCCTCCTCCTCCTTTCCTCTCTACTTCCTCCTCCTCTTCCTCCTTTCCTCTCTTTCTCCTCCTCCTCCTTTCCTCTCTTTCTACTCCTCCTCCTTTCTTCTCTTCCCCCTCCTCTTTTCCCCTCTCTTCTCCTCCTTTCTCTCTCCTCCTCCTTCCTCCTCTTTCCTCCCTTCTTCCCCTCCTCCTTCTCCTCCTCCTCCTCTTCCACCTCCTCCTCCTCCTCCCTCTTCCTCCTCCTCCTTCCTCCTCCTCCTCCTCCTCCTCCTCCTCCTCCTCCTCCTCCTCCTCCTCCTCCTCCTCCTCCTCCTCCTCCTTCATCGCCTCCTCCTCCATCTCCTCCTCCTTCTTTCCTCTCTTCTTCCTCCTCCTCCCCGTCCTCCTCCTCCTCTTCCTCTTCCTCTTCCTCCTCCTCTTCCTCCTCCTCCTTTCCTCTCGTCCCCCTCTTCCTCCACCTCCTTTCCTCTTTTCCTCCTCCTCCTCCACCTCCTTTCCTCTCTTCCTCCTCCTCCTCCTCCTCCTCCTCCTCCTCCTCTACCTCCTTTCTCTCCTCCTCCTCCTCCACCTCCTTTCCTCTTCTCCTCCTTCTCCTCCTTTCCTCTTCCCCTACATCATCATCCGGCTTTTTATAACCTCGTTCTTCTCTTTTACAACCGGAACGAACGGGAAAGAAAATAGTAAAAAAGGAAAAAAAGAAAGAGAAAATAGCCAATACGAGGAACGGAGGAGAAGAATTACAGCTCGAAGGAGAAATTGAGGTACAGACAGACAGACAGACAGACAGACAGACAGACATAGAAAGAGAGTGAAGCAGATAGACAGACTAGAGAAAGAAAGGAAATAAAGAGGCTGAGGGAGAGAAAATATGCAAGGAGAGATACAGAGCTGAGGGGGAGAGGAAGAGAAAGAGGAAGAGGAAAGAGAGAGTAGAGGGAAGGAAGTAGAGAGGGATGAGAAGGAGAAAGAGACGAGAAACAGGCAGCACAATTGCTGGCAACACTCCGAAAGGCTGTTGGAAAGGAGAATCAGCAATGATGCAAAAGGGAAAAGAGGGAGAAGGAAGAGAAAGGATAGAAATGAGAGAGGAAGGCGAGGGGAGAGGAACTGAGAATTCGAGGGGAGACCAAAGAACTGTTGCAGAGAAATGAAGTGGAAGGAGGGAGAGGGAGAGGGATAGGGAGATACCCTAAAGGCAAGAGAGAAGAGAGAAGAGAGGAAGAGAAAAGAGAGGAAGAGAAAAGAGATGAAGAGATGAAGAGATGAAGAGATGAAGAGATGAAGAGAGAGACGAGAGAGAAGAGAGAGAGAAGAGAGAGAGAAGAGAGAGAGAAGAGAGAGAAGAGAGAGAGAGAGAGAGAGAGAGAGAGAGAGAGAGAGAGAGAGAGAGAGAGAGAGAGAGAGAGAGAGAGAGAGAGAAAGAGTGCAAGCAAGCAACCAGTGTAGTGAATTAGGGTTTTATTTCACGTCTTGCAGAAGAGGGTTTGATTACGTGTGGGGAACGGGGGGGGGGGGGGGGGGGGGGGGGGGGGGGGGCCATCGGGCTCAGTCTAGGTAGCGTCTGGAGCCGCGCGTAGCGCTCGCGCTTTGCTCGTCGCGTCTCGCGCTGTCCGGCTCGACTACCGCGCTTCTC
>NW_028234409.1:10138739-10153739 GCF_977035675.1 Penaeus japonicus | reverse complement strand
CTCCCTTCTCCTTCCTCCTCACCCTTCCACTCTCCTTCCACTCTCCCTCCCGGCCCAAGTGTCAGTGTTTTTCATCTCTTATCCTCCCCTCCCCCCTTTCCCCCTCCCCTTCCCCAGGTCCGACTATTTTACTCCTCGCTTTTACTGCCGAACGTTCTCTGGGCTTCGGTCATTAGCGGGCATTTGCATACGGTGATGGTGGTGTCTCTCTGCCCTCCCCCTCCCCTTCCCCTCCCCCTCTCTCCTTAATTCCCACCTCCTTTCCCCCGCGTGCCCACTGCCCCCTACCCCCCCCCCCCTTTCCCCCCTGTTCTTCTTTCCTGTCCCAAAGCTTCTGTGGCCCCCACCCTCTCCCCTCCCTCCCCGCCTCCCACCTCCTTCTCTTTCGCCCTTTCTCCTCTCCTTCCGTCCCCTCCTTCTTTTCTTCTTCTTCTCCTTTTCGCTTCACTTCTCATACTTCATCCTCTCCTCTCCTCTCCTCTCCTTTCCCCTTCTCTCCTCGCCCCCCCCCCCCTCTCTCTCTCTCTCTCTCTCTCTCTCTCTCTCTCTCTCTCTCTCTCTCTCTCTCTCTCTCTCTCTCTCTCTCTCTCTCTCTCTCTCACTCTCTCACTCACTCACTCACTCACTCTCACTCTCACTCTCATTCCTTCTTCCCCCTCTTCTCTACCGTGCCCTCTCCCCCCTTCCCAAAGCTGTCTCATTACTGAGCTACTCTTACCCCTTGCCTAGAGGAGGGGCTGGGGTCTGGGGTTAATGGGGTGGGGTCGTTATCTCAGGTACTACAGATACATACCAGGGGAATAGGGGAGATGGAGGGAGGGATTTTTTTTTTTTACGTATTCTTGTTGTCTGTTTCCTACCCTGTTCTTATGTCTGTTATTGTTATTCTTTCTCCTCCCTTCTATTTACTCCTCCTCCCCTTTCTCCTCCTTCTCCTCCTCCTCCTCCTCCTCCTCCTCCTCCTCCCCTCCTCTTCCTCTCTCCCTCCCTCCTCCCCTCCCTCCCTCCCTCCCTCCCTCCCTCCCTCCCTCCCTCCCTCTCTCCCCCTCTCCTCTGCAGTTGCAAGTGTTCTGGGCGAGTGAGGGAGGCACCGAAGCAAGGTCGGATTAGGGCGATCCTCTTCGCTCCATTCAACGGCAGCTGATGCTGTTCTGTTTACTAATGCTCTCAATAAGCTCACGATCACCGCTGCATGTGTTTATTGTCAGAAGAGGAGGTGGAGAGAAGAAGAGAAAACAGAGGTTATTGTGGAACGGAGTAAGAAAGCAAACATGCAAAGTATGTGATGGAGGAGCGCGGAAGAAGAAAGTTTAGTGCGTTTCAATTGACGCGTGACAGTGAAATGTGGGTCGGGACCCCGTAGAGTTATGTTGCGTGCATGGCCGTGGCGGGGGTTGTTAGTCTTATTGGAGGTGTGAGGCCGATGGTGATAGATGATTTGGGCGGTCTTGTAATACAGCTGTATTTGCTTTTATTCACGGAGGAAATTGGGTGGCCGACGTTGCTTCTAAAGGGAGATACATCGAACACTTTGTCCATCGATTTCACCCTTCCCTCTCTCTCCCTCCCTCTCTCTCTCCTTCTCTCCCTCCTTCTCTCCCACCCTCCCTCCGCCCCTATAACTGAGCTTCCATTTCCCTCGAGACCTATTTCTTACCCTGCTTTTATCTTCCCTACCTTACCTGCCCCCCCCCCTCCCTCCTCTCTCTCTCTCTCTCTCTCTCTCTCTCTCTCTCTCTCTCTCTCTCTCTCTCTCTCTCTCTCTCTCTCTCTCTCTCTCTCTCTCTCTCTCTCTCTCTCTTCCTCTCCTTTGTCACCGTCCTTCCCCTCCTCCCTCCCTTCTCCCTCTCTTTCTCCCTCCCCCCTCTCTTTCTCCCTCCCTTTCTTCTTCACCTCGCCCACACCTCTTTCTTTTCCTCCGTCACTTCTTCTTTCGCCCCTCTTTTCCTCCCGCCACACCTCTTTTTCAACCCCTTGCAATTAGACAGTAGGCGGGAATGATGACCGCTACCTCTTCCCCCTCCCCCTTCCTTTCCCTTCTCCACGAAATTCCATACTCCTCCTCATTCACCTCCTCCATCCCCATCCCCCTCCTCCCCCCTCCCCCTCCCCCCTCCTCCTCCTCCTCCTCCTCCTCTTCCTCCTCCATTCCCATCCATCACCTCCATCCCCCTCCTCCACCCCCATCCTAATCCCCATTCCCATTCCCGCCCTCTTTCTCCTCCCCCCCTCCTCCTCCTCCTCCTCCTCCTCACCCCTCCTCCTCCTCCTCCTCCTCCTCCTCCTCCTCCTCCTCCTCCTCCTCCCCTCGCCTCCCTCCTTCTCCTTCTCACCCCCTCGCCTCCCTCCTCCTCCTCCCCCCTCGCCTCCTCACCCCACCCCACCCCACCCCACCCCAGCCCCCGTGTTTAGGCAGCGTGACGCAGTGGCAAACGAAGGAACAGATTACCCGCGTTCAATTGCAAGTGTTTACGGGCAGTCCTGATAACGCGACCTACCTCCGCGATTGAAGGGGGTGGAGGGAGGAAGAGAAGGAAGGAGTGAAGGGGGGAGGGGGAGGAGGAGGAGGAGGAGGAGGAGGAGGAGGAGGAGGAGGAGGAGGAGGAGGAGGAGGAGGAGGGTGGGGGGTGGAGGAGGAGGAGGAGGGGGGGTGGAGGAGGAGGAGGAAGGGGAGTGGAGGAGGAGGAGGAGGAGGAGGAGGAAAAGGTCGCGCGAACCCCATTGCGATTGGTAGCAAGGGCGTTAGGGTCTGTGTAGGGGGGGGGCAGTATTAGGAATCAAGAGAGAGAAAGGGAACGAGTGAGGGAGGGAGGAAAGGAATATGATAGGAAGGAAGACCTAAGGGAGAAAGGGAGGGTAGTTTAGAGAGAGTAGAGAGGAGGCAAAACGAGACAATACCTCGGATTTACGACTTCGGAAGGTGTGTAGCTTGGCGGCGGCGGGGATGGGGGAGGGGGCGGAGAGGTAGGGGTATCGGCGCAGCCCCCCCACCACCCATTCCACCCCCACCCCCCCTAGCAACTTACTTCCCCGCGCTGTTGCTCCGCTATTTATAACCTTGATTTAACAAGACGGCCGCTGTTAACCCCTTCGACACGATGACGCGTATACTGCGTCATCGCAGCGCTCGCGTCAAATCCGAGGACGCGCATACTGCGTCATGGCTCAGTTCTGGTGGAATTGCGTTTTCTTTCTTCCGGATACTGTACGAGATCTTTCAGAATAGAGGTCGGATATGATACGATATATTACTTGACTTTCATTATTATTAATTTATTACATAAGAGTGGGATTTGCTTATACCAGGGGAGGCATTGATGGGCCCTGCTAGCAATCATTTTATTATTCATTTATGGAACATTATGTAAAAATATAAAACATATTATGATTAGTTTACCATACTATTTCAATCGTTTTCTTTGGTTATCTGAGTGAGGCCTCCCACCAAGGTCACTCTTTCCACTTCCTCCCAACCCATGTAAATAACTTGTCACATGCATATGGGGGAAGAGGTTAGCTATGCATATTTTGATATATAACACATGATAATTATGTTGAGGTTTTGGCTATAAACTTGTAGAGGTTTTGGCTTAAAACTTGTCATATTCAGTAGCGACGTTTAAAATTTGGCGCGCGCCGGCAGCTCGGATACGGCGCGAGGAGCGTTTTCTACTGCTCGGAGTGAAGGGGTTAAATTAACTTTCGCGTGTCGAGAGCCCATTAGGGCGTCTTTGCCCCGCGGAGTTGCCGATTAGCCCATTATATCCCATTATTGGGTTAATCTTGGCGAGTCCCATCTCGTGTCTGTCACTGGAGGGGTCGCTTCGAGGGAGTGGGTGGGGGTTGGGTAGGGGTGGGATGAGGTGGGGGTGGGGTGGGGTAGGGGTGGGATGAGGTGGGGTAGGGTAGGGATAGAGGTAGGGAAGGGTAGGGTAGGGTAGGGGTATGGGTTGAGAGTGATATGAGGGAGGGGGGTTATGGCTGGAGAGAAAGGGAGGGGAAGGGGGAGGGAGGGGTAATGGGTAGAAAGAGAGAGGGGGAGGGAGGAAGGAGGTGTGATGGCGATTGGAAAATCTTTTAGGAGGAGAAGGAGAAGATGAAAAAATAGAATAAGAAAGGGTGAAGAAAGAGGCAAAGGAGAAAAAGATGAAGAAGAAAGTAAAAATAAGGTAAGTCCAGTTAAAAAAAAAATCGGAATAGGGGAAATGTAATAAAGAGAGTGAGAGGAGAGAAATAGAGTAAAAAAAAAAAAAGAAAAGACATAGACACACGGCTATCATTCGCAGGTGTGTGACGCAGGTGTTTGACAGGTGCGTCTGAGCGAGAGCGTATGACCACAAGTGTCTCATGAGCGAAGACGGGTCGGAGGGAAGGAGAATAAAGTTGATGATAGGAAGAGGAGAGAAGGGAATGGGAGAAAAGAGACGGGACGAGAAAAGGGGAGAGGAGATAAGATAAGATAGGATAAGATAGGAGGGAAAGGAGAGGAAGGAATGGAGGGAAGATAGTGGATATTAGATGGAGCGGAGAGATGGAAAGAATGAAGGAGGGCCGGAAGAGAAGAAGAGAAACGGAGAGGAAAGGAGATGAAAGGGAAAGAAGAGGAAGGTGGATGGAACGGAGGGAAGAAGAAAAAAGGAGAAAATAGAAAGAGAAGAGGAGTGATGATGGTAGTAGGGGAGGGGGGGGGAAGGGAATAGAGGAGCAAGAGGATGGTAGAATGAGGAGGGTAAATGAGCAAACAGAGAGAGGGGCGAAAAGGGTAGTAAATGAGGGTAAGATAAATAGAGGTTGAAAGAAAAGGGAGTAAGAGAGAAAAAGAGAGGGGGGGAGAGGAAAGGGGTAGTTATAGTGAGGCAATGGGTAAGGGGAGACGGAAAGGGTGGGATGGGGGATGGAAAGGGGGTGAGGAAGAAGTGGGTTGGGGGGTAGAAAGGGGGGGAGGGAAGGAGGGGGGGGAGGGAGAGACGGCTTGTTGTTGTGTCGGACTGTCACTGTATATTATTCATTGGGGTGGAAATGATGCCGGTAATGATCCTGTTTCAGTATTTAAGGGCGACGGTTTGTTGTTTTTGGGTGTTTTGCTTTTAATTTGGTGTAATTTAATTCCTTCTCTTCCATTATTTACCTTTCTCTCGCTTCCTCCCTTCTCGTTCTTCCTCTCCTTCAATCTCCTCTTTCTCCCCCTCCCCCCTCTCTCTCTCTCTCTCTCTCTCTCTCTCTCTCTCTCTCTCTCTCTCTCTCTCTCTCTCTCTCTCTCTCTCTCTCTCTCTCTCTCTCTCTCTCTCTCTCTCACTTTCCCTGTTTCCCCTCTCCTGCTCCATACTAATTACTACATGTTCTCCCTCCATCATTAACGATCTCCTCTCCTTGTCCCTCCTCCTCCTCCTCTCTCTTCCTCTCCCTCCTCTTCCTTTATCTTTCCTCCTCTCCTTGTTCCTCTCCCTCACTCCTCTCCTCCTCCTCCTCTTCCTCTTCCTCTTTGTATTCCTTCTCTTCATATTCCTTTTCTTCTTTCATCTCCTCCTCCTCCTACTCCTCTTCCTTTTCTTCCTCCTTCTCCTACTCCTTCTCTTCCTCCTCCTCCTCCTCCTCCTCCTCCTCCTCTTACTCCTCCTCCTCCTCCTCCTCCTCCTCCTCCTCCTCCAACGCTTCCTCTTCCTCGTCCTCCACAATTATATTCTGCCCCATGATGACATTTGTATCTTACGTTGTGTGCGTGTATGTACGTATGTGCGAATGTGTTTCTTTACGTTTACATTCATCGTTATAGACACACATGCAAGCACGAGTGTCATGACTTTTTTGTTCATGACAAGTGAAAAATTAACTTTCCAAAAGTTTGATGGAAATTGGTTTTTGGAAAAAAGAAGGATAATTGAATCAGGTTTGACTTCTCGTCTGAAATGAGAAAGAGAGAGGAAGAAAGAGGGAGAAAGAGGAAGAGAGGGAGAAAGAGGAAGAGATAGAGAAAGAGGAAGAGATAGAGAAAGAGGAAGAGATGGAGAAAGAGGAAAAGAGGGGAAAAGATGAAGAGAAGGAGAAAGACGAAGAGAGAGAGAGAGAGAGAGAGAGAGAGAGAGAGAGAGAGAGAGAGAGAGAGAGAGAGAGAGAGAGAGAGAGAGAGAGAGAGAGAAAACGTTTTTCGTCGGAGGGTAAAACTGTGATTACCAAATTCCGGTTCATTAACGTTTTGCTTGAGTGTGTTTTTGTGCGTGTAATTGCGTGTCTGAAGGACCGGGGTAAATGTGCACTCGAGAGATGAGTAGCGAGGAGATGTGCACTCGAGTAGTTTGTACTGTAGGAGATGTAACAGAGGATCGTGTTCTTTGTTGTTTTGTTTTGTTAATTGTATTACTAATTTTGAATACATTTGGCAGTTGAGAAAGGGACTGGGTCTTGATTACCATTATAACGTTAGCTAGGAGAGAGAGAGAGAGAGAGAGAGAGAGAGAGAGAGAGAGTGTGTGTGTGTGTGTGTGTGTGTGTGTGTGTGTGTGTGTGTGTGTGTGTGTGTGTGTGTGTGTGTGTGTGTGTGTGTGTGTGTGTGTGTGTGTGTGTGTGTGTGTGTGTGTGTGTGTGTGTGTGTGTGTGTGTGTGTGTGTGTGTGTGTGTGTGTGTGTGTGTGTTATGTGTTATGTTTATTGTGTTTTTTTGTGTGTGTTTTATATGTGTGTGTATATGTATGTATGTATGTATGTATGTATGTATGTATGTATGTATGTATGTATATATATAGTATGTATCTACAGTATATACACATGCACGTCTACATGCATGTGCGTGTGAAGCATTTGGTGACATAAGGTTCCTCGCGGGAGTACGAGAAAAGCTAAAGTGAATAGCAGCGATTAAGGAGGAAGGAGAGCGGAAAGAGGGAGAATAAAGGAAGGAAGAGGAGAAGGCGAGAAAGATAGAGGGGAAGAGGAAGGGACGTACAAGGGGAGGATGATAACGTCGGGAATTAGGTGGCAAGACCGGAAAAGAGGGGCAAGGTTCGTCTTTTTTTCTACTTTACTCTTTCTCGGCCATGTCGCTCGGTTCCTCCGCCTTACTCGTCCTCATTATTAGTTCATTTTCTTCCTCCTCCTCCTCTCCCTCCTCTTCTTCTTCCTCCTCCTCCTCCTCTCCCTCCTCTTCCTCTTCCTCCCACCTCGTTTATCTTCCCTTTTCCCCTCCCCTTCCCTTTTCCTACCTTTCCCTCTCTCCCATTTTTCCTGCCCTCCCTCCCCCTGTCCTTTTTTCTTCCCACTCCCCTCCCTCCCTCCCCTCTCCCCTCCCCTCATCCCCTTTTCCTTCCCTCCCCTCCCCTCCCCTCCCCCTTCACTTCCCTCCCTCCCTCCCCCTTTTCCTTCCCTTCCCTTCCCTTTTCCTTCCCTTCCCTTCCCCCCTTCCCGATTGTATATATATTTGTTTTTTTAAAACTTTTATTGATCCCGAAAGGCACAGTCCGCAGTTGATTGTCCTCATTAGCATATTATACGACTGGATTAATTAGCGAATAAGTGGTAATTAAGTGGCAATCGTGGAATGACAATTAGCGACTGTGATTATGGACTTCGTGACTTGTTCATTGTTTTGATGTTTGTTGTTTTAGTTGTTTGTGTATTTGTTTTTGTATATATTTTTAAGAGGAACTTTGCCCTCTGTTAAAGTTTGTATGATTGTTAGTGCGTGAGTATATCCGTGTGTGTGTGTGTGTGTGAGTGTGTGTGTGTGTGTGTGTGTGTGTGTGTGTGTGTGTGTGTGTATGTGTGTGTGTGTCTTTGCGTCTTTGCGTCCTTGCCTTTCTGCCTGTCTGTTTGTCGAAGAGTTCTTTCATGAGTTTTTTAATGCTTCCTATTAGTCATGTTTATTCGCATTTTAAATGTATTTTTTTCTTTCCTCTTTCTTTGCAGGTGAGTCCATTCATCCGTCTAGGCCACGCCCACTGCGTGACGTCATCGGGGAGAGAGGGAGGAAGAGTAAGGCATAGTTGTTTGTTCATTTGTTTGTTTCGAAAGGATAGCGGGATGGCCGTTAATGATTCACCCGTGATGATAATGATGTCATCAACAGTTGCCATAATGGCGGGTAATTATGATTTATAATTAAGGTAATTTCTCTGTACGAGACTACCGTTATTATTAACGGTAAGTTGATTGCTTTACGGTTTTCATTGCCTCTTTTTTTCTTGATTTATTCTTGTCTTTCTCTCCTCTTCTCTCTTGTTATTCTCTTTCTTTCTCCTTATTTTCCTGAGCCCATCAAGAAAAAGTAAAACAAAAAGAAGAAAGAGTAGAAGTAGAGGAAGTAGAAGTAGAAATAGAAAAAAAGAGCAGGAACATGGAATGGGAAGGTAAGTGAATAAAAATGAAGATAAGTGGAAAGAGAAGAGAAAAACAACATTAAAAGGGAAACAAGAGAGTTCATTGAGTCGTAGAGACCCAGGGGTGGTAATTAGATGCTGGGGGAGGGGGTGGATGGGGGGGGGAAGTAATTTAAGAGAAGTTGCATCTGATTAGTTTACAGATAAATAGACCGACTGAAAACAGACAAACAAACAGACAGACACAGAGAATGATCTCTGTTTATGATTTTAATTAAGGGCGGATGGTGACACTTACGTCAATATTACTGTAGTTGTTGTGATGACTCAAAGACAAGAAATAAACAAACAAACAAATGAAACGGGGAAGGCGATCGTGCGAAAGGCTTGAGAAGGCGCTAATAGGATGTGCATATTTTTTGCAACGCCCATTTCCCTTCCTCCCCCCCCCCCCCGTCGCCTAGTCCTTACCCTGCCCTTTCCCCGTTCCCCTTTCCCCTCCCAGCTTCTCTACCTTCCATTCACTCCCCTCTCTTTCCTCCTCCCACTCCCCTCCTCTCTCTTTTTTCTTTTCCTTTCATCCACCCTCTCAAAAATCCACACCCCCTTCCCCCCCCTCCCACTTTCTCACTCCTGCACCTCCTTCCTTCTCCTCTATCCCCCCCTCTCCTACCCTTTTCCCCTTCCTTTACCTCCCCCTCCTCTACCCTCCTTCCACCCCCCCCTCTCCTCTACCCCCCTTCCACCACTTACATTTTCTTCCCTCCCCCTCTTCCAGTGCAAGGTACGCGGGGAATGTTTGCTTATTAACACTTTGGGTTCGTTAAGATGCAACGGCGTCGTCCTGTGAACCCCCCCCCCTCCCCTCCCCCTCCACGCCAACCCCCTCCTTCCTCCCTCCCCTTGACCCCTCCTTCCCCCTTCTTCCTCCTTCTCCCTGACGGCTCCCCTCCCCTTGATCCCTCCTTCCTCCTCCTTCCCCCTTCCTCCCTCCCCTTGACTCCTTCCTCCTCCTTCCCCCTTCTCCCTCCTTCCCCCTGACGGCTCCCCTCCCCTACCCAGTGCTGAAATGCTACCCCCTCCATGCGCCACTTCTCTGGCCACCTCCTAATCTTCCTCTTCTTCTCTCCTCTTCTTGTTCCTCCTGTCTCTCTCCCCTCGTCTGTCTCCTTTTTTCCTCTTTTCCCCCTTCTCTCTCTCCCTTTTCCTTCTTCCCTCCTTTCTCCCCTCAACCTTCCCTTCGAGAAGGAGAGGGAGAACCCGAGGGAGAATAATCCAAAGAGAAAGGGCACAGAAGAGGGAAGGTGCACAAAGAACAAGAGAAGGAGAGAGGGAGAGAGAGAAAGGGGGAAGTGCATAGACCGAGTGGGGAGTGAATTCCCTCGGGGTTGCGGGTGTTGGGGGGGTAGTCGGGGAGGGGAGGGGGAGGGGGTTGAACGCGTAAAGCGAGTAGCTCGCTCCCCCCCACCCCTCCGTATCCCCTACCCCCCTCTCCCTTCGAGAGGGCGTGGGCGCGTGACGGCAGCTCGGTCGCGGGAGGCAATTGGGCATGTGATACGCCTAACACGTGCCCCTTTTGGGAGAGGGAGAGGGTGAAGGAGATGGAGATGGAGATGGAGATGGAGGTAGAAGGAAAGAGGGACGTGGATAGAAAGAGTGATGATACCAAACGGGGGAGGGCGGGTTGGGGGGTGGGTGGGGGGAAGCGAGTAGGAAAGGGCTAATGAGGAGAAGTTACGAGGAGGGAAGGAATTAGTGGGAGAGGGAGAGAGAGAGGAGGGAGAGGGAGGGAGGGAGCGCGAGAGGAATGAGAGTTTAGAGGGACAGCTTTGTGGTGGGACACCAGTGTAAAGGTGGGGAGGGGGGGTTGAGGTCAGAGAGTGCCACCCAAGTAATAAATATGGCGGCGGTGCAGTGACACGCCCTGGCACCGGCGGGTGATGGAAGGCTGTTTGTAAGAGCGTAAACAGTGTGGTTGGAGGCGGGGAACCTGATGCCTGGGGCGGAGAGAGAGGGAGGGAGAGGGAGGGAGAGAGAGAGAGAGAGAGAGAGAGAGAGAGAGAGAGAGAGAGAGAGAGAGAGGTGGGGGGGAAGGGTAGAGGAAGAGGAAGAGTAAAACAGAGTAGTGAGGGGAGAGAGAGAGAGAGAGAGAGAGAGAGAGAGAGAGAGAGAGAGAGAGAGAGAGAGAGAGAGAGAGAGAGAGAGAGAGAGAGAGAGAGAGAGAGAGAGAGGGAAATGGAAAGGGAAAGGGAAAGGGAAAGAGGAAGAGTAAAACAGAGTAGTGAGTGGGAGGAGAGAGAGAGAGAGAGAGAGAGAGAGAGAGAGAGAGAGAGAGAGAGAGAGAGAGAGAGAGAGAGAGAGAGAGAAAGGGGGGGGATGCCTGGGTGCCAAGGGTCAGGTTACAGCTCCCTTCTCGCCCTTCCTCCCTCGTCACCTCCTGCCAAGCTCGTCGGCATGTCTGTCTGTCTCTCTCGTGGCGCGAGGCTGATTGAACGCTGTTTGTACACACGATGAGTGGTGGAGGAGGGAGGGAGACAGGGAGACGGAGGGAGGAAGGGAGACGGAGGGAGGGTGGAAGGGAGATAGAAGACCTAAAGGAATATCGAAGGAAAAAGAAAGAAAAGGAAAAGAGAGAGAAAGAGAACGAATATGGAAATCCCCCTTGCCAACCGCGCAGACCAGCGCCCGCCGCAGCCCCTATGAAAGACTAGCGTGAATTTAGCGAAGCCCGCTTGGATCATTGCAATTTTCGGTCGACAGTTTTCCCTAACCTCCCCCCCCCCTCCCCCCGCCATCCCTACTTTTCTTTTTTGTGAATTGACCCCCAATGATGATGGGAAATGAGTTTGGGTAAAGATGGGACGTGTATTCGTTATTTCATTTGCTTGTTATTGTTATTATTAATATTATTATTATTATTATTATTATTATTATTATTATTATTATTATTATTATTTTATCTCTTATCTTTTTTTCTATTTTTCTTTTTCATCTTTTCCATCTTTTTTTTTATCCCCTTCCCTCTTTTACCTTCCCCTCCTTCCTCCTCGTCTACTTTCCCCTCCTCCCCTCTCGTCTACTTCCCCTATCCTGATTTTCGAGAGATCCCAGTTGATGTCGGCGGGGAATGACGTTGGGAGAAAATGGGGAATGGGGAATAGGGAATGCGTATAGTTGTGGTTACGGCGTTGCACAGGCTCCGCCCCGTTGTATTGTTTAATGACGTCATTAGATTGTATGACGCCGCCAGTTCATTAATTATAATGCCCGAGCGGAGGCGCTATGGCTGTGATGCACGCGGTTACCAGGGGCAAGGGGGGAAGGGGATGTAGTGGGGGGTAGGTGGTGGGATTTGTGTGTGTGTGTGTGTGTGTGTGTGAGTGTGAGAGTGTCTGAATGTCTGTTCGTGTGCGTGTGTGCATAGCGTGTGCATGGGGCTGGGTATGTGAACGTGACCCTCTCTCCTGTGTGTACGTGGGAGCGGCGCCTTTGTATAGATTGCGGTGTTCGTTTGCAATTGACAGCGCACAGTGCAATCCGTGGGAAGGTCGTTCATTGTTCACAAAGAACTGCGCGCATCCGCCTACACGCGCCCCTATATCGACGCGCACACATATTTGTGTGTACGGATATATACACACGGGCATGCAGCCACGCAACACAACACACACATAACTGTGCACACATAGATCTCTTCCCTTCCTCTCCCTCTTTCTCTTCCCTTCCCCTTCCCATCCCCATCCCTTCCCCTTACCCTCTTACTGCCCTTCCATGTCCCTTCCCCTCTTCCTTCCCGTCACTTTCCCTTCCCTTCCCTTTCCTTTCCTTTTCCTTTCCCTTCCCAGAGCGCATTAAATGGGTTGTGAGGACGCGTAGAGGGATGAGGGGAAGAGGAGGTATATAGAGGGGGATATATAGGGGGAGGGGAAATTTCTCTCGCTATCTCGCTCGCTCGCTTACACACACACCAACACACGCACACGCACACGCACACGCACACGCATACGCATACGCATACGTATACGCACACACACACACACACACACAGAGAGAGAGAGAGAGAGAGAGAGAGAGAGAGAGAGAGAGAGAGAGAGAGAGAGAGAGAGAGAGAGAGAGAGAGAGAGAGAGAGAGAGAGAACAACACTAATACAGTCGTTTTTATCAAAGAAAAAAAAAATGTTGATGCCTCATGATGTATTGATCTTTCAATGAGGTTGCAGGGGGGGGGGTGTTAATGTTAGTGACGAGGAGGAAGAGTAGGGGGCAAAGTTAAAGAAGAATAAGAGGAGGAATCAAAAGGAGAAGAGGAGGTAGCTAAAGGGGAAGGAAAAAAGAGGAAGGAAAATAAAAGATAATGATAATAATAATGATAATAATGATAATAATAATAATAATAATAATAATAAGAGAAAGAGGAGGAGGAGGAAGAAGAAGTAGTAGTAGAAGGAAAAGAAAAAGAAGAAAGATCTCTACTTCTCTTTCTTTTGTGTCTGTCGTTTTTTGTCAACTTACTTCTCTCTATCTCTCGCTCTCTTCCTCTCCCACTCTCTCCTTCTCCATTTATCTATCCATCTTTTTCTCTCCCTCTCGCTCTGTTTTTGCGTCTGCCTTCTTGACCGCGCTGGCAGACGGCCACGCAGGTCGACGCCTGTGATAGATGACCTCCAGCCTTGGTCGCTCCTCTTCTTCGTCTTATCTTCTCCTCCTCTTCTTCGTCGTCTTCTTCTCCTTCTTGTTGTTCTTCTTCGTCGTCGTCGTCGCCTTTTTTCTAATTCTCCTCTTCCTCCTCCTCTGTCTTGCTCCTAGTTTTTTTTTGGCATGTTTATTCCTCCCTCTCACATACACACACACTCATTCTCACTCTCGATTTCACTCACTCTCTCACTCGTTTATTCGCTCTTTACTCACTCAATCACTCGTTTATTCGCTTGTTTACACGCTCACTAACTCATTCGTTTATTCGCTCACCCACCCACCTACTCACTCACCCGCTCACCTCACCACACTCATTCACTCACTCACTCACTCTCTCACTTACACACACACACACACACACACACACACACACACACACACACACACACACACACACACACACACACACACACACACACACACACACACACACACACACACACACACACACACACACACACACACACACACACCAATCACAGCCGAGCCGAGCAGCCTCTGTTGTCCTATAGTTAATTGATAACACGTTTTCATTAATTGTTCCGAGATTAGGCATTCCGCCTCGCAACTCGCGGCGGGCAGAGGGAATCCAATATAGATTGTGCCTTCTTCCCTCCCTCCTCTCCCTCCCCCCCCCCCTTTTTAACCTCTACTAGAGAGGGGGAGGAGATTGCAATTGCATTTGCTTCGCCATTTTTGTGTTGCGCCAACCGCCTTAAGCTCCACGTAAGCATTCTTGATTCTCGAGGGGCGGATTCATGGGTGAGGTTCTGTTGAGACTTAATTAATCGTTGGGAGGCGGGAGGATGCCAGCTCTAAGGAGACCGAGGACGACTCATATATATATATATATATATATATATATATATATATATATATATATATATATATATATATATATAAATATATTATAATATATATAAATATATAATATATATATATATATATATATATATATATATATATATATATATATACTGTATATATATATATATAAATATATATATATATATATATACATACATGTATATATATATATAAATATATATATATATATACATACATGTATATATATATATAAATATATATATATATATATACATGTATATGCATTATATATATATTTATATATATATATATATATATATATAGATATATAATATATATATATATATATATAGAGAGAGAGAGAGAGAGAGAGAGAGAGAGAGAGAGAGAGATTATATGTGTGTATGTATGAGAGAGAGAGGGGAAGGAAGGAAGGAAGGAAGGAAGGGTGGGAGGGAGGGAGAGAGGAAGGAAGGGAGAGGGAGGGAGGGAGGGGAGGAGAGAGGGGGGAGGGAAAGGGAAAGGAAGAGCGAGAGGGAGAGGGAGGACGTCCTTAAAGTAGCATCTGCACTTAGTTATCTTGCACATGTGATCTGATTTAATTTGGAAGGCGAGGCAATGTGTGTGTGTGTGTGTGTGTGTGTGCAAGAAAGCTGTCTGCGTCTTGTTAAGTGTCATCTGCAACCGTTTCAATTAAGCGCTTGTAACTCCCTACGCGTGAGTTCTGTGTAAGGTAACGTGATTTATAGAAAAAAAAACAATAACCGTTAGCGTATTCAATATTATTGTGGATAAGAGCTAAGAGGACAGCCATACACATACACACTGACTAATCAAATAGACAAAACAAGCGACCTCTGACGCACGGATACAATAAACAAGCAAACAAACAAACTAGTAATCCGTGTGTTTGTCCTAGTTGCACTTGCCGCCTGCAATTAGCGGCAATCGAGCGCTCTAAGTGGAGTGCCGGAGCTGCAACGAGGCTCTCTATTGACAGGGAGACGAGCAGGTGTTCTGATCGGCTCTGCAACATTATTCAATCACGCTGCAATTGATAGCCGTTGCTTGATCGGGGTACCGCGGTGATATGCCAACGACTCTGCGGGGATTGTTGATTGGGGGGGGGGGGGGGGGAAAAGAAAGAGAAAGAGAGAGAGGGAAAGAGA
>NW_028234409.1:10132848-10138639 GCF_977035675.1 Penaeus japonicus | reverse complement strand
GGAGAGAGAGAGAGAGAAAGAGAGGCAGAAGCAGGAGAGAAGAGAGAGAGAAGAGGAAACGGGGGAGATCGAGAGAGAGACAAAGAGAGAGAGAGAGAGAGAGACAAAGAGAGAGAGAGAGAGAGAGAGACAAAGAGAGAGAGAGAGAGACAAAGAGAGAGAGAGAGAGCGTGATAGAGAAAGATAGTGAGAGAGATAGACAGTGAGAAAGAAAAAGAGAAAGATCAAGGAGAAAGAGACAGAAAAAAGAGAAAATGGCTCATACGCAACAGGAATGGACCACGAAAAGACAGAAAAATAGGAATTCGTACGCAACAAGGGAAAGCGAAGAGAGGAGGGGGGAGACGACTGAAGTGTGTGGGGGGGATAAATGCGGGTGGGGGGGGGGTGAAGGCAATAACAATTATCCTCCGACATATTTATCACTCTCTTTCCAGAGAGTGAAAGAAGGGGAAGCGCGATGTAAATAAATAAGGGAAGAAAGAGTAGGCAACATAAAAAGAGGGATATGGGATGAATTATGATGATGGAATGAGAGAGATAAGATGGGTGGGTTAGAAGGAGTGGGTGGGGGAGAGAGGGAGAGAGGGGAATCATACAGAGAAAATACAATAAGACAACAAAAAAGACAAAACATAAAACAATAAACATGATAACCAATAGATAAACAACAGAATTTACCACTCATAAGATGACAAAAAAAATCTGACAACACTACCAATCACACTACACAACCAATCCCATTCATCACCATTGCTAAATTAACCTTCGGTGACCTAATCACACCACCACAATCACCGCAACAAAAACCGGAAGTGACGAAGCGACCCCGTGACACAGCCGATGACGTCACCAATCGCGAAAGATAGGTCAAGATACCGACCGATAAGGGAATCAATCTAGGTTATCAGAGCAACCAACAACAACAACAACAGCAACAACAACAGGTGATAATAATACACATTTCCACACAGTAATCTAAGTATTTATCTTTATTCTTTTAAACTCTGAATCCTATGCGGGTTTTTCTCTAGGTAATGTAACCTTTTTCTTATCAAGGGCAGAGGCGTCAAGTTATTTTCTTTAATAATCTTAATCTCGAAATAAAAATAAAAACAGAAACAACCACTCGTATCCCATATCAGCTGATGACGGCATCGCAACAAGCAACAATCTAAAAACAGAACATTCAAAAATACCCTCGATAATCTATCAATCATGCGCTATCCACTCGCATGACACATGACAACCGCGCTGTCATGAAGCGCTCATCCGCATGACAAACACACACGCCCGAGTAATGAGGCGTGAATGAAAAGAGGCGGGACAAGAGAAGAGGGAGAGGGGGTGGGGAATGGAGGAGAAGAATGAAGAGGGAGAGAGATGAGGGATTAGGGGAGAGGGGAGAGGTGAGAGGGGAGAGAGGAGGGGGGAGTGGGAATAGGGGAGGGAGACTGAGGAAAATGGGGAGGGAGAGGGAGGGAGAGGAAGGGGAGAGGGGGAGGAGAGAGGGTCAGGGAGGGGACAATGGAGAGTGGGAGAGGAGAGTGAAAAAGGGGGTGGGTAGGTCAGGGAGGAGGGGGAAGAAAAGGAAGAGGAAGAGGAAAAGGAGGGAAAAGGATAGGAAGGGAAGAGGGGAGGGAAAAAGAGTAGGAAAGTGAGGAAAGGGAAAAGAAACCAAAAAGGAGAGAGACAGAGGGTAATAAGGGAAAGGGAAAGGGGAGAGAAAATATTAGAAAGAATGAGAGGAGGGAGCGAAAGTAGGAAGATTGGAGGAAGGGAGAGAGGGAGGGAGAGGGCGAGGGAAAGAGAGAGAGAGCTAAGATAGGACAAAAAAAAGTTATAAAAACTAATCAAATATAGAAAAACAATACTCCAGAAAAGCACGCGACATAACAGCAGCAAAAAGGCCTAAAAAAACAAACAAACGTTGACAGCCATGGTCATTTCCAACAACAATAACAACAAAAACGACTATAAAAGCCGAAGCGCTTGCTAATAAACACGTAAAATGCCTTTGAAAAAATAAATAAAAAAAATAAAAGAAGCAGACGAGGAAAGAAAATTAGAAAAAAGGGGGAGGGGGAGGAAGGGAGGAAGGGGGGGGAGGAGTTGAGAAATGGGGAGGGGGGAGTTGAGGGGAGGGGAGGGGAAGGAGTTGAGAAGAGAAGAGAGGGGAGTTGAGGGAAGGAAAGAGGGAGAGAGGTAGGGAGGGGAGGGGAAGGGAGGGGAAGGTGGAGAGGGAGGGGAGGGGAAAGTGGAGAGGGAGGCAAGGGGACGGTGGAGAGGGAGGCAAGGGGAAGGAGAGGGGAAGGGGAAAGCAACAGATGTGGGGACTGGAAAAGGGTGAGGGCAAGGGAGGAATAGGTAAGGGTGTGCAGGTAGGGAGGGACAGAGGGATGTGAGGGGGGGGGGGATTCGTAACGACTGATAAAGTAGGCTAGGGGTGGGGTGGTGGGGAGGGGGTAACAGGAGGAAACCAGAATGTTAAATTAGCAAGTGTGTTCCGGATTCCAATTTCTGTCCTGCTGCTATTACTGTACACCTTGTCATTATGTGCAACGAATTAAATGAGGGAGAAGGGAAAGAAGAGGGAGGAAGGAAGGAAGGGTGGGAGAGAAGGAGGGAGGAATGGAGGAAGGGAGGAATGAAAGGAGGGAGAGAAAGAGAAAAAAAGAGGGAGAGAAAGAGAAAAAAGAGGGAGAGAAAGAGAGGAAGAGAGAGAAAGAGAAGGAGAAAGAAAGAAAGAGAGAGAGAGAGAGAGAGAGAGAGATAGAGAGAGAGAGAGAGAGAGAGAGAGAGAGAGAGAGAGAGAGAGAGAGAGAGAGAGAGAGAGAGAGAGAGAGAGAGAGAGAGAGAGAGAGAGAGAGGATAGGGAAGAAGGGGAAGGGAGAGTGAGAGAGGGTTAGAGAAAGAGAAAGAGAAAGAGAAAGAGAAAGAGAAAAAGAAAGAGATAGTGAGGGGGTTAGAAACACAGATAGACAGTATCATCCAACCATCTAAACAATCATCCAGAGGTCATCCATGCCGCACGCCATGACCTCCCAAACCGGAAGCAGCGCCAATATCCCGGTCACCAACACCATAAAATTCCCGACCACACTCCCCGACTTCCGGCCATCTCTACTCCCGACTCCGCGGATGCTGCCCCGATCCGCGCTCGTCATGGTCGGGCCGTGACATGACGTGACACGATATGACATGACGAGACACGGCATTGACAAGACGTGACGTGACAGAATGAGCGGAAAACGACGCGTCAACTCAATTCCCATACGCGACTGGGGTGATTTTATTTTTTTTTGTTGATGTTGTTTATGTTGTTTATGTTGTTCATGTTCGATCTGGCATATCGTTGAAGTTAACTCTCACCACAGCAATAAATGAAGGAGCAGGAGGAGCTGTACTGTTAACCCTGCCAGCCTACATCGTTAACCCTGCCAGTCGCCATGTCAGTGCGCACCCCATCATAAAAGAGCTACAAATCAATGACACTACCAATTGCAACTTGCAATACGCCCTGCCTGGTCTGGACCGGAAGGACAGGCAGCGCTGCCAACGACGAGCTGGTCCTCGGGCGTCGCGCGGAGGACGAGCTCGTAAATCGGGGCGGAGGAACGAGACACATTCGGCTGTTTGCTCGGCGTCCTGTGCAGCTCCAGAGGCACGTTGGCAGTCATTACCGTGCGGGAACGAGAATACGTACACATGCGGACGTTCTCAGATGCGCACACGAACAATTCCTTTTTCGTTCGATCTCTTTCTTTTCTCTATTGCGCTCTCTCGCTCTCTCGCTTGCTCGCTCGCTCTCTCTCTCTTTCTCTCTTCCTCTCTCTCTCTCTCTCTCTCTCTCTCTCTCTCTCTCTCTCTCTCTCTCTCTCTCTCTCTCTCTCTCTCTCTCTCTCTCTCTCTCTCTCCTCTCTCTCTATCTTTCTGACTCACACACACACACATATATATAATCACATATGCACTCACACACACACTCACACATATACTCGCGCACACACACACACACAGACCCATCCTCCCTCCCCCCTTCACTCACATACACTAAACCAACTAAGCCATTTAACCTCCCATCGCCTAAATAGGCCTAGAGCACTCCACTCCATAAGGTCACGAGATGTCACGTGTTCCAAAAGATTTATTATCTTGTTATTACCTCACGACATGTAATAAACGCGTCACGACATGTTGTGAATGACAAACGCAAACGACTCTGTTTATTATGCTAGGAAACACAAAAAAATGCGCAACAAAATAAAATTAGAGCGAAATTGCAAGAAAAAGATGAAGAAAAAAAATGAAAAAAATAGCAACAAGTGCAATGAAATAATCCTTGCTGGGGTAAGGGAGAGAAGGAGGGGGGAGTGGGGGAGGAGAGCGAAGGAGGGAAGGTAAGGGAAGGTGAGGGAAGGAGAGGGGGAAGAGATGGGGAAGAGAGGGGAGAGGAGGAGAAGGGGAGAAGAGGGGAGAAGGAGTGGAGAGGGGAGATGGAGAGGAGAGGGGGGAAGGAGAGGAAGGGAGGGAGAGAGGGAGGGAGGGAGAAGAAAAAGTAAAATAAGAAAGACAGAAAGAGAAATATGGGGCGAAACACTCAAAGAAAGAAAAAAAGAAAAACAAAAGGAAGACACAACCCGTCCTTCCTTCCTTCCTTCCAGCTAACCCTACCCCCCTGCCCCCACCCGTACCCCCCCTTCCCACCCACACCAAGAAAATAAAACTCCCCGCCAAATCCCGACCAAATCCCTTCGCTTTAGAGGATTTGACCAATCCCGAATTGGAAAGGCGATTGAGGGCGATTGATTGGCTGATTGGAGAGCCGGTGTAGATGGCACCTCTCGTCGGGGTGATCGCCCTTAAATAGGGGGGGGGGGTGAGAAGCGCACTCCTATATCATAATCTCTTCTTCTTCTTCTTCTTCTTCTTCTTCTTCTTCTTCTTCTTCTTCTTCTTCTTCTTCTTCTTCTTCTTCTTCTTCTTCTTTTCGTTTTCTTTTCCTTCTCCTTCTCCTTCTTCTCTCTCTGTCTGTCTCTCCTCATCCTTCTTTCCCTCCATTTCTCTTTCTTATCTCCTCCTCCTTTTCCTTCTCCTTCTCCACCTCCACCTCATTCTTCACCTTCCCCTTCTCCCTTTTCTTCGATATCCTCCTCCTCCAAATTCTTTAGTACCATCACCACCTCCCTACTTCCCCCCACCCCTTTCCCCTCCCCTGCCATTCACTTTACGAATGAATCCTTTCCTTCCACCCCCCACCCCCACCCCACCCCAAAAAAAAAAAACGAAAGAAAGAAAGAAAAAAAAACATCAGTCAACGCAGTCTCCTTGCTGACTCTTGTATCTCAGCGCCCGACCGCCATGCAGTAAGCAGCCCCTGAGCATTAGCAAGAGCGTGCATGATGCAGAGTGGCAGGGCAGACATCAGCTACCCACCCCCTCTCCCCACTGCCTCTTCCCCTCTCCCTCCCCCCCCTCCCCCTACCCCCCACCCCACTTCTACCCACGAGACCCGGCTGCATGACGAGACAGAGTGTCATGCAATCAGTAAAGTGGATTACCTGTTGTGGGTAATTACCTGGCCGCCTTTGCAGTTAGCGGACATGGAGGAGCGGTGGAAAGGCAGGCGACGTTGTGCATTCTACTCTCGTTATGAGCAAGATTCAATTCCACTTTTCTCGCTCTCTTGCTCTCTCTCTCTCTTTATTTCTCTCTCACTCTTTCTCTTTCTCTAATTACTCTTACTCTTTCTCTTACTCCTACTCATTCTCTACTCTTACTATTTTTCTCG
>NW_028234409.1:10115348-10130348 GCF_977035675.1 Penaeus japonicus | reverse complement strand
TCCTTCTTCTTCTTCTCTTTTTACTTCTTCTTAATATTATTCTCCTTTGCTGTTTCTTTTTTTGTTTCTGTTCATCTTTCTCTTCCGTATCCTTCTAACACACATTACCCTATCTTCCTCCAATCTCCCTTTCGCTTCTTCCCCTCCCTCCCTCTCCTCCCTTTAACCCACTCCCCCTCCCCCTCCCCCCATCCCCAGTCTCAATTGCAATACGAGTCTATATCGGCAACTTCTTTTTTTTATGTCGTTGTTCCGGTGGCACTAAACGGTCATTCCAGGCTTTCCTACCCACGAGAACAGACAGACAGACAGACAGACAGAGAAAGGCGGACAAGCTCAGACAGACATACGCAGACAAAAAGACAGACATGTAGCCAGCCGACCAGACAGAAAGAGGGAGGGACCTTTACACTACCAGTCGGACAGACAGACACAGACGCACAAGCAGGCTACACTAATCGAACCAGCTACCACCCGCTACGCACGAGAACACAAGATAACAGAAGCTTTTATCTTATCACCACCAGATATCGCCAATGACTGGTCGCCAACAAACAGGACATTGAGCAGACCTGTGCCAGGAGGGGGGGGGGGGGGACTTGAGAGAGAGAATAGAAGGAGTCCTGATGGAGGGTCAACGTCCTCAAAAAAATAAATGCACACAGAAGAGTTCAAAATATATCCACGTGAGAAAGAATACACACACATAAGAGTTTAAAATCCACACACATGCAAGATAAAAAAAAAAATCCACGCATGAAAGAGAAATAACTACGAATGCAAGAGAAAATAGATTTTCTCGAGGATATCCACACACGCAAGAGAAAACACACACGGGCCGAAACAAAGGAGAGAAAGAGAAGAGAAAAAAGGCCAACGGAAATGAAACGAGAGAGAGAGAGAGGGATATACCGCGAAAGAAAGAAAGAAACACAAAAATAAAGAAAATGGATGGATATTTTTTTTAATGAGACAATTTCCAGACCCGAAAGGAAGAAACAAAGAGAGAATGGGATAAAGCGAGAACAAAAGACAGAGAAGTAAGAGCAATGATACGACTTGAAAATGACCAATTTGCAACACCAGCCCATCCATCCCTCCAGATATGTATCCAGGGGATCGAGAGTCGCCCATGTATCCTTCCCTTCCGAACACATCTCTAGCAGATCGGAACGGCGGAAACGCACGAATCCGAACACCTCCTACAGCTTTAAATACAAATAGGAAAAAAACTCAAAATATCTTTTTAAACGAAAAAACAAAAAAATACAAAACAGAGCATGCCAGAGGAAAAAAAAAATTAAATATGACCTTTTCATTAATTCCAGGCTTGGAATCGGATCGCCAACGCGTCAGGAATATTAGCAAAAAAGGGGGACTTCCTAGAAACGTACATCTCTAATTAGCAAAATACTCAAAATTCAGCACTAGATTGATAACTTTGTTACAAAATATATCGATACGGAAGTGAACAGAACTTAAATATATACACACCTTGATTAAATATATACACATCTTGATTAAAATTAGAAAAAAAAAGAAATAAATATAAAACACCTTTTCACACCCAAAAACATACATCTCTACCTGTTTTCACAAACACCTACCCCTTCCCCTTCCCCTTCGCCCCATCAACCCACTGAGACCTTCCCCCTTTCTCCTCCTCCCCTCCTCCCATCACACCCCTCCCCGCTCCCCACCCCCACCCAGATATAAATGATACAATCACACAAACGCTACGTTTCGCTCCCGCCGCCGTCGCCTCCTCTCCCACCCCTCTCCCTCTCCCCCTTTCCCCTCAGCACCAAGGGAAATAAACATGCCTAAAACGTTCATTGTTTACCCAGAATTTTCAGCGGCCTTTCCTCCTCTCCTCTTCCTTTTCCTCTTCCTCCTCTATTTGCTCTTGCTCTCCTCCTCCTTTACTTTTAACTTTTCCTGCGTCCTCCTCTCCTTTTGCTATTTTTCCTCTACCTCTACCTCTTCCTTATCCTTTTCTTCCTCTCCTTCTCTTTTATCTGCTTCCTCCTCTTCTCTTCCTTTTTATTTTCCAGTTTTATCCCTGCATTTATTTTTCTTTCATCTTTAATTTCTTCCTAAAATGTTGTCAACTAAATTCTCTGAAACTGCGTTACAGTTCTACCAACTGCAATTAAGAGAGAGAGAGAGAGAGAGAGAGAGAGAGAGAGAGAGAGAGAGAGAGAGAGAGAGAGAGAGAGAGAGAGAGAGAGAGAGTGAAAGAGAGAGAGAGAGAGAGAGAGAGAGAGAGAGAGAGAGAGAGAGAGAGAGAGAGAGAGAGAGAGAGAGAGAGAGAGAGAGAGAGAGGGCGGAGAGTGGGAGAGTTAAAGAGACCAAGAAGAAAACAAAAGAGAGAGAACGACCAAAAAAAAGAGAGCGAGAAGCAGAAGAGAAGAAAGAGAGAGAAAAAAAGAAAAAGCCGATCGAACAGGTTATCAACTCGCAAGAGAAGGTCATAAAAAAGCCGTAAAGGTCAGAGAGGCAGTGACCTGAAAAGTATATTACGTTCGACTGCTGAAAAACGGACACTTTGATGGACTGTCAGTCAGAGAGAAGGAGAGATTCTCAGATGGAAGGGGAGGGAGGGAGGGAGGGAGGGAGGGAGGGGGAGGGGAGGGAGGGAGGGAGGGAGGGAGAGAGAGAGAGGGTCCCAGAGAGAGCAAGAGAGAGACCAGAAGAGAGACAAAATCAAGAAAGGAAGAGAAAGAGAAAAAGAAACAGAGACAAGAGGAGAGAGAGAGAGAGAGAGAGAGAGAAACCGGGGAAAAAAAAGAAACATAAACCAAACGAGAAATAGAATCAAAATAAAGAAAAAAAAATAACAATACCAAAAATAAAATAAAAACGAAACTAAAAGAACAAAAAAAAATAAAAAGAAAAGAAATATAAAGAGACAGAATAGGAGAGAAAATGGGCGAGGCCAAGCCAAGGCGAATGATGGCGCTAGCCGATCGTTCCCGCGTGCCCGATTATGTATCGGTTTCCGAGACATTAGTGCAGAGATCCGCTCGTTGCCGCGCCTGCATATCCGATTCCTGCAAATTGCAGCCGGACGGATGCGCACTCGGGAGGGGAGGGTTGAGGGGGGAGGGAAGGAGGGATGGGGTGGGTTGAGGGGGAAGGAGGGAAGGAGGAAGGGGGGAGGGTTGAAGGGGAAGGAGGGAGGGGGTGGGTTGAGGGGGAAGGAGGGATGGGGGTGGGTTGAGGGGGAAGGAGGGAGAGGGGGAGGGAGGGGGAGGGGGAAGGAGGGAGAGGAGGGGGTGGGTTGAGAGGGAAGGAGGGGGTGGGAGGGGAGGAAGGAGGGGGAGGGAGGGGGAAAGAGAGAGAGGGAGAGAATCGAGAGAAAGGGTAAATAGAGCGAGAGATTAAAATACATCCCGACAGGAATCCATGCGATAACAGCCCTCACATCCTCGCATGCAACCGAGTTAATTCTATTTCCATTTTCTATCCTACGCTATTCCCTAGCCTGTACATGCACATCCACGCACATACACCGCTCGAGTACCTATCTGTGTGAGTGTACGTAAAGTCGTACACTTGAGCCGTACGCACACATCACACGCAGAATTCCGATGCTCCACGGCCGGGCCTCGTTTTCTATGCACGGAGGGGTGTCTGCGCTAGTTTGGGGGTGTGACAGCTCCGGGCGGGCGCCACGAGTGTTCTGCTAATATTTGCTCGCACCTGACGCCGCGCCGCTGGAGGTGGTCCTCTCCGATCCTCTCCGGCGGCGCCTCATCCTTCTCTCCTTCTCTCTCTCTCTCTCTCTCTCTCTCTCTCTCTCTCTCTCTCTCTCTCTCTCTCTCCCTCCCTCCCTCCCTTCCTTCCTTCCTTCCTTCCTTCCTTCCTTCGTCTTCTTATTTTCCTTGCTCGAATTGCCTCCACGAATATAGGTTTCTAAGCATGTCTGCCCCCGCTTTCCATTCCAGTCTAGGATATCTACTAGAAGTATAATGACGCCCTCCATACTATTTCCTGATCCTACTCCTGCTGCTTACCTCCCTCCCTCCCCCCCCTCTCCTCTCAACACAACAAAACGGTGAGTGATGATAACAATAAGCGGTTAATTTTTTTTTTTTCGTTTTGTTTTTCTTGTCTCTTGTTATTTTTTTTTTTTATATCTCCTTATGTTACAGCAGTTCCTTCTCTTCTTATTCCTCCCGGTAAAAAAGGAAAAAAAAAAGAGAAACAACAAAGTAGAGCAAATCGGAAAAAAGGGTTGAATGTGGAAACCGACGAAATGCCGCATCAAAAAAAAAAGAAAGAAAAAAAAGAAAGAAAGAAAAAGTTTCCACGATCCTCCCTCCCCTCTCCCCCGCTCCTTCCACCCTAATGCCTCTTCTCACTACCCCTCTCCCTCAATTACTCCCCTTACCCTCACCCCCCACACCCCATCGAATCTCTCGGTTTCTCACTTCCTTGTCTCTCATCTCCCCTCCCCATTCTACCCTCTCCCCAGCCCCGTCTTCCCCCTCCCATTCCAACCCGCCCCCACTCTTCCCTGTCCCCTACCCCCCCCCCTCCGCTCTTCTTCCCTTCTTCCTCTCTCCTTCAAGGGCGCGTATGAGTGATGGAGGCAGTTTCCTTAAGCGCGTCCACGCAACAACTCGTTTATCAACCCCCTTCCTCCTACCACACCCCCACCCCTCCCCCCTCTAACCTCCTTACCAAACCCCACCCCACCCCCTCTAACCCTCTACCACATCTCTACCACACCCCCACCCCTCCCCCTCTAACACCCATACCAAACCCCACCCCCCCTCTAACCCCCTTACCACATCTCTACCACACACCCCTTACCCCCCTTCCCCCACCCCTCCCTATCATTCATCAATTCTATTATCAATGTGAGGGAGAGGGAAAAAATGAGTGAAAAAGAGAGAATGAGAGAGATGGGAAAGGGCTGGGGCAGGGGGAGGGAGGAGGGGGAGAGAAAGCGAGGTGTAGGGAGAAAGGGAGGGAGGGAGGAAGGGAGAGAGAGAGGGAGGGAGAGAGGGAGAGATAAAGAGAGAATGAGACAGAAAGAGAGAAAAAGAGACAGAGAGAGAGAAAAAGAGACAGAAAGAGAGAAAGAAAGAAAGAAAGAAAGAGACAGACAGAAAGAGAGAAAGAGACAGACAGAAAGAGAGAAAGAGACAGAAAGGGAAAAAAAGACAGACAGACAGACAGAGAGAGAGAGAGAGAGAGAGAGAGAGAGAGAGAGAGAGAGAGAGAGAGAGAGAGAGAGAGAGAGAGAGAGAGAGAGAGGAGAGGGAGAGAGAGAGGAGAGAGAGAGAGAGAGAGAGAGAGAGAGAGAGAGAGAGAGAGAGAGAAGGAGAGAGAGAGGAGGAGTTAGAGAGAGAGAGAGGAGAGAGAGAGAGGAGAGGAGAGAGAGAGAGAGAGAGAGAGGAGAGAGAGAGGAGAATGAGAGAGAGAGAAGGAGTGGAGAGAGAGAGAAAGAGAGAGAGAGAAGAGAGAGAGAGAGAGAGAAAGAGAAGAAAAGGAAGAGAAGAAGAGAGAAGAGAAGAAGAGAAGAGGAGAGGAGAGAGAAAGAGACAGAAAGAGATAAAGACAGAAAGAGAGAAAGAGACAGAAAGAGAGAAAAAGAGAAAGAGAGAGAGAGTGAGAGAGAGAAAGAGGGGGGTGCAGTGAAGAATTGGCCATCGATCACAAGGCCTACATCAATCTGGAATTTTCTTGGAACGGCGAGCGGAGTGAAATCGTAAGCCTAGGCCTGGACGAAGCCCCCCATCCGCCGCTACGCCATCTTTTTTTTTTTTTTTTTTTTTTTTTTTTTTTTTTGGGGGGGGGGGGGGGGGGTATTGGGAGTAGGCAGGACGCTCACAGCAGACTAGCAAGCACATTGATGTTTACATATATCAAGGCACACTCGGGGCACCTTCATTCTCACTCTCACATCCACTCCCTCTCTCTCTCTCCCTCTCCCTCTCCCTCTCTCTCTCTCCCTCTCTCTCTCTCCTTCCTTCCCTCTCCCTCCTTCCCTCTCCCTCCTTCCTTCCCTCCACCTCTCTCCCCTTCCCTCCACCTCTCTCCCTCTCCCTCTCCCCTCCTCCCTCCCCCTCTCTCCCCTTCCCTCCACCTCTCTCTCCCTCTCTCCTCTCTCCCCCTCCCTCCACCTCTCTCCCCCTCCCTCCCTCCCTCCCTCCCTCCCTCCTTCCCTCCCTCTCCCCTCTCTCCCCCTCCCTCCACCTCTCCCTCCTTCCCTCTTTCCCTCCCTCTCCCCGAATCGGAAGAATGAAGTACTCCTTTGCATTATTCAGCGATGGCCGTCGGGTCAGCCGTGTTCCCTAAAAGATGTTTTCTAGGCTTTGCCCCCCCCCCCCCAAAAAAAATAATAATAATAAAATAAGAAACGACGCAAATCAAATACGTATTAACAATAAGGCAAATCAAATACGTATTAAAAATAAGGCAAATCAAATACGTATTAAAAATAAGGCAAATCAAATACGTATTAAAAATAAACATAAATAAAACAAATAAATAAATACATACAAGACAAATAAATGAAACTGTCATGTGTGTGTAAGGGAGATTGTAAAAGTAAGAATGAGATTGTAAGAATGAAAAACAGTAGGTTTTTTTCCCTTTCTTTGTTTATTCGAAAGAGTTGCAATTGCTTTAAAACAAAAACAATACAGATTACCAAAGATAGAAAAAAAACACCATACCATCACTCCACTTTCCCCTCGTGCTTACAAACAAAAAAAGAAATAAACAGATAAACAAAACTAAACGCCTCCCACATTCTTTTCTTTGTTCCTTCGATTGAGTTGGAAACTAAAACAAAGACACTACAGATTACCAAGAGAAAAAAAAACAATCCGCAATACCACTCATCCCTCCTCCTCCTCCCTTCCTCTTTTCCAAAAAAAATTAAACCAAAAGTAAAAAAAAAACATTGAAAAAAAAACATCCCTACACACTCTTTATACAAAACGACAGTAGCAAGTGAGGCATGTCAGACGTCTTATCTCTGTGGGCGTAGTAGCAGATGTAGCAGTGGCAGTAGCAGTTTAAGCCCCCGCGCGGTGGGGTCCAGCCCAGCCCAGCCCAGCCCAGACAAGCTCCGTGTGGGCGTCTGAGGCATGTGGGCGGCGCCTCTCGAACCGTGACTGATGGAGTGAAGTGAGGTCACGCCAGGTCAGGTAAACATTTCCCCCACCCCCCTGCCTCCACCCTTCCTCATCCCCTCCCTAGCCACAATCCCAGATCCCAGCCTTGGTAGGCCTATAGATGAGCACACTGTGAGGGCCTACCTGTTCAATGACTGCCCGAGTGACTGCGCTTTGTGTACTGGGGAAGTGGAGGTCAGCTTTCGGGTTCATGGCTTTTTGATGAAGAACTAGAGGAGGAGGAGGTGGAAGGGGGAGGAGGAGGTGGAAGGGGGAGGAGGAGGTGGAAGGGGGGGGAGGAGGAGGAGGTGGAAGGGGGGGGGAGGAGGAGGTGGAAGGGGGAGGGGCAGGAGGAGGAGGAGGAGGAGAAGTGGAAGGGGGAGGGGCAAGAGGAGGACGAGGCGGTGAGAAGAGGGAGGGGCAAGAGGAGGTAGAAGGAGGAGAAGGAAAACGGGATGGAGGAAGAGGAGAAGAAGTAGGAGAAAGAGGAGGCGGAGGAAGAAGTAGAAAAGAAAGAGGAGAGGATAAAGGAAGGAAGGAGTAATGAACAGAACAGGAAAGAACCCGAAGGAGGCGCTGAAGACGAGGGCGAGACGCGAGAGCAAAAAGAGAGCACACTCAGACGACGAAACAAAAGGAGGTGGCGGCCAGCAAGTCATCGCGTCACATCCACCGTGCCCCTTCCACTACCCCCTCCCCCACACCCCCTACCCCAAACCAGACCAAGCGATCACGGCCTCCAAAGAACCTGTCTGTCCCCGCGATACCCGAACCCAACACTTCCCTCGCCCCCACCCCCTCCCCCTTTTCTTCTTCCAAACTTTGCTTATTCGCCTTCTTCTTCATCTTCTCCTCCTCCTCCTCCTCCTCCTCCTCCTTCCCCTTCTCCTTCTTTTCTTCCTCTTCCTCTTCCTCTTCCTCTTCCTCCTTCTCCTTCTCCTCCTCCTCCTTCTTCTTCTTCATCTTCTCCTCCTCCTTCTCCTTCTTCTCTTCCTCCTTCCCCTCCTCCTCCCCCCCTCCTTCTCCTCCTCCTTTTCCTCCTCCTTTTCCTCCTCCTCCTCCTCCTCCTCCTCCTCCTCCTCCTCCTCCTCCTCCTCCTCCTCCTCCTCCTCCTCCTCCTCCTCCTCCTCCTCCCTCCCCTTTGCTTCCAGGGTAACTCTACCTACCCTCTCGCCGGCCGCCCTTCCTGTCCAGAGATATCCTTATCCCAAGAGATCCTGCCTCGCCTGGGTCGTCCCAAATCCCAAAACATCCTCTGTCCTCCACGCTGCATCCTACTCTCGCTCCTTTCCCTATCCCACCTATCCTCTATCCTTGAATATACTATCCACCCCGCCCCCTCCCTTCCCACCCACAATCCCTCCCTTTCCAGACTATCCTAATCCCGAATCTACCTATCCAGCCTTCATCCCAAAGCTCGAGATCTATCCCTGGGAGCCTATCCTATCCTATCCTATCCAAGCCTGCCCCCTTTTTCTTAGCTATCCTAAAGCATCATCCGTAAAAGATTCTTGCATTCCTAACCAATATTCATCAGCAACATCCATTCCAGAAAGATGGCAAGCAAACAAACGAATTAAAAAAAATACTGAAAACATTATAAACAAAAAATAATAACAAAAAGTAAATGAAATGAATACAGAAATTTATAACAGCAGCACAACAACAACAGCAAAAACAACAATAATAATTTTGATGATAATAATAATAATAATAATAATAATAACAATAATAACAATAATAATAAAAAAAAATAATGATAATGATAATAATAATAACAACAATAACAAAGCCATCAGTAAAACAAATAAACATCTCAAAGCTAAACGCAAGCCTCCAAGCCGCGCGCCGGTGACAGGAGGCCTACGACCCCGAAGTGTCGCGACAACCGACGACCGACCCACCCCTGGTACCCCCCCCGCCCTCCCCCCTACCACCCCCGACCTGTCTCATAGGCCTAGGTAAAGTAGGGAGCCATTCGCACAGACGGAGACAGACGGGCTCGGCTGACGGCCTTAGAAGAGCCTTTCAAGATTCGCTCTTGGTTCTTTCTCTTTCGCTCTCGCTCTCTCTCTCTCTCTCTCTCTCTCTCTCTCTCTCTCTCTCTCTCTCTCTCTCTCTCTCTCTCTCTCTCTCTCTCTCTCTCTCTCTACTTCTATCTTCCCTTTTTTCTCTCCGCCCCTTCCCTTTCGCCCACTATTTCCTTTCCTCTCTTTCTCCCCTTTTTTCCTTACCCTTTCTTTCCATGTCTTTCCCTCTCCTACCCTTAGCGCCCCCTCCCCCCACTAACCATGACCATTTACTTCACGCACTCAAAAAATTACCCTTCCTCCCTTCTTCATTCTATTTCCCCATACCTGCCCTTCGTCCATTTCCTCTCCCTTCCTCTTTCTTCTCTCTTTCCTCTTCCCTTCCCCCCCTTACATTTCTCCTTTCCCTTTCACCCCCAACGGCCTGTTTCCTATCCCCACCCCCCCACCCAAACACCCACCCACCCATCCACCCACCCCGTTCTGACGCCGCAGCTGATCGCCACCGCCATCCTCGCTGCCTCCGCCTCTGCCTCCGCCGCCACCGCTACCGCCAAAGGTCGCCACGGAGCGCCGCGCGTGATAGATGGGCCTCTCCGATCGACTTGACATCCCGACACGGTTCTGTGGGAGCGGGTGTGTGTGTGTGGGGGGGGGGAGGGGGGATAGAGTACAGGAGAAGGGGAGAAGGTAAGATGGGGAATGGGGGGATGGGGAATGGGGGGGGAGGGGTTGGGACGTGACAAGGTACGATAGGGTGGGAGAGGGGTAGAGGGCAAGAGAGAAAGAGAGAGAGAGAGGGGGGTGGAAGGGGGAGATGGAGAAGGGGTGAGGTGGAAGGGAGATTTCAAAGAGGTTGATGGTAGGGTGGGGGATGGAGGGGGGGGGGGGGCAGGGGGAAGAGGGGTTGGCGCCGGAAACTCTCAGGGCCTATTGACGAGGCCTAATCGTGCATGAGAAGTGCGTTACGGAAAGGTGTGTTCTTGTTTCGATTTTCTTTATATTCCCGTTCTTTCTGATTTTTTTTCTTCTCTCTCTTTCTTCTTTTAGTTTCGCCGATGTATTTGGTTTTCTTTTTTCATCATCTTATTTCATTTCCGCGAAATATATATATATATATATATATATATATATATATATATATATATATATATATATATATTATATATATATATATATTATATATATATATATATATATATATATATATATATATATATACATATATATTATTATATATGTATATATACATATATATATATATATATATATATATGTATATATATATATTTTTTTTCTTTTTTTCATAGTATTTACACTCATTATTTCTTCTTCTTGTTAACAACTGTTTAATCTTAACATCAATTTATCAACATCATTACCAGCAAAATCATAATTCTATATACGATCATCATTTTTATTACCATCATAACCAGCATCACGATAATCCTAAGCAGCATCACTATTTAAATCATCATCATCAGAACCATCATCAACATCAATATTGGCATTATTAATCCAGTCACCATCTCCACTATCACAGCAATCATCATCAATACTATGAATGTCACTCTCCTTATCATCACAACTATCACCATCATAACCACCACCACCATTACTTCTACCACCATAACGACCACTCTCCTTATCATCACACCTATCACCACCATAACCACCACTAATTTTCCCTGATCTCATACTAACCCTTTCCCTGTCCTTGTCCCTGAAACCGAAGATACGCTGCCACGTTAATTGGTCCTTCCCTTCCCTCCCCCCCCCCACTTTCCTCCTCCTCGTTCTTATCCTTCGTATTCTTCTTGGGAGATTATTACGACTATTAGTAAGATTTCTGCCACTTCCGCCTGCCTCTTTCTCCTCGTGTTTTTGTTCTTGCTAATGTTACTTCTTCTTCTTCTTCTTCTTTACTCTCCATCTCCTTTTCTCACTACTACAACTTCTACTTCCACATTTTTTCTCGTCCTTTCCCAACACCTCCAACTTTCCTTCTTTTTCCTACTCCCTACTCCTATTCCTTCTCCTCTTCCTCTCTTTCTTTTTCTCTTCTTCGTCTTTCCCCTCTCCCTCCTTTCCTTCCTGGTCCTCTTCCTCTTCCTCCTCCCTTACTCTCCTTCGTCTTCCCGTTCTACTTCTTTCTCTTTCCCTTCCTCTCTCCATTTCTACCTCTGCCTCTTCCTTCTTCTCCTCCACTTTTTCTCCATTTTCCTCTCCCTCTTCTTCCTTTCCCTTTTCGCCTTCCTCCTCTTCCTTCCCCTTTTTCCTCTTCCTCTTCCCTGCCTCCTGTGACACTCTATCCAAGCGGTGATAATTGTTTTTTAAAGAGCCGTGAAAGAGAAAAATCCCGGCCGTTGCTGAAGGAAGCCTACCCCCCCTCCCCCTCCCCCTTCTTCCTCTTCTTCGCTTCCTCCACTCTTTCTTTTTCTTTCTCTCTCTCTCTTTCTTCCTTTATTTCCTTCTATTTTTGTTTTCTGTCATGGACTCTCTTTCTCTTTCTTTCATCCTCCACTCCGGCCTCATTCCTCCCTCCCTCTCTCTCCTTCACATCCTCACTCCGTCTTTCTCCTTCCTTTCTTTCATTCCCTCCCTTTTTCTCTCCCTCCTTCCCAACCTCCTTCCCTCCCCTGCCTGCCTGTCTTCATCTCCCTTCCCTCTACCCTCCCTCCCTCCCTCCCTACCTCCCTACCTACCTACCTACCTACCTACCTGCCTGCCTGCCTGTCCCTTCCTTCCCTCCCTCCCTCCTTCCCTTCCCTCCCTCCCTCCCCCGTTGCCCAGACTCCGCATAAATCACAGACCAGGAATTAAGAGCGATTACATCGACGGCGGAGAAAAGGCCATGAGTCCCCACCCCACCCATCCCACCCCACCCACCCCCACTCCCACCCACCCTCACTCGCAAACCCCTGACGCCAATTAAGTGACATTAAAACGCTAATCATGCGCGGCGACCAGGAGCTACACCAACGCCAACACGATAGTGATGATGGTGACTGATGGTGACTGATGGTAATGGTGGTGATAGTGGTTCGATGATAATGATGGAAGTGATGACTGACGGTGTTTGTTGGTGGTGCGAGGATGGTTCAGGGTACCAGTAGTGATGATTGCCATAGCGATGGTGTTGATGGTGACTGGACTGGTGGTGATAGTGAGGATGGCTGATGGTAGTAGGGATGATGATGGTGATGATGACAGTTGACAAGAGGACAGTGAGAGTGATGACCACCCCCACCACCTCCACCATCTACACCACAACCACCATCATCATCATCATCTTTTTCAGCCCTCCAACAACGGCGGCGACGACGACGGAACACGGAACACGGAACACGACAACCCGGAAAGACCACAGCGAGGAATGAAAAGCGAAACGAACACCTGCGAGCGAAAACGAAGCGACGACACAAAATAAACACACACGGACGACAAGACGACAAGACGAGACGACAGACGAGAATGACGAGATGAAACGAGACGAGGGAGGAAGACGAGAAGGGTAGGGAAGGGGGGAAGAGGAGGAATAGGAAGGGGGAGGGGAGAGGAGAGGGGAGAGGAGAGGGGAGAGGAGAGGGGAGAGGGGAGGGGAGAGGAGAGGGGAGAGGAGAGGGGAGAGGAGAGGAGAGGAGAGGGGAGAGGAGAGGGGAGAGGAGAGGGGAGGGGAGGGGAGAGGAGGGGAGAGGAGAGGGGAGAGGAGAGGGGAGAGGAGAGGGGCGAGGAGAGAAAGGTGAAAAGGGGGGGATAAGAACTACAAAGAGAAGGGGAGGAAAAGGAGGAGAGGGGGAGGAAAAAGGAGAAGGAGAGGAAAAAGGAGAAGGGGAGAAGAGACAAAAAGGGGAAGGGTGTGGAGGATTAAGAAGGGGAAAAGAAAAGAGTGAAGGGGGTGAAAAAAGAAGTGTGGAAAAGGGAAGAGCAGAAGAAGAGGAAGGAGGGAAAGGAGGGAAATTAGGGGAAGGAGGAAAAGAAGGAGGAGGGGAAGAGGAGGAAAGGGAGAAGATTGGCGAGGGTGATGGAGAGAAATCTGAAAAGGGGAGGGGGGGAGGCGATATTAGGAAAGGAGAGAAAGTGAAAATGGTGAGGGGGGTAGGGGGAAGTGGAAGGGGGTAGGGAGGAAGTGGAAGGGGAGAGGGGGGGGGGAGTGGAAGGGGAGAGGGTGCAAGAGGAGAAGGGGTGGAGGGTGAAGAAGGGGAAGGGGAGAAGGGTGAAGGGGAGAAGGGTGAAAAACGGGAAGGGGAAGGGGAAGGGATGAAGAGAGGTGAGAGGGAAGAGGGAGGGAGTCACAGGGAGATAAAGGGGAAGTAAAGTGAAAGGGGGAAGGGGGGACAGAGGAAAGGGGGGGGGGGGTAGAGGAGTCAGGTTAAGCCCCGCCCCCGTCGAGGTTAATCAAGGGTAATCAAGCGTTAAACTATACCTCCACTCTTGTTGTTATTCTTTCATTATTTTGTTTTTGTTTTTTTGTTGTTGCTATAACGCCCAAGCAGATATCAAATGTGGCGGTTTTGCTCTTCCATTTCTCTTCAGTTCTTCTTCTCTTCGCCGTTTCACTTTTCACATTTAGTCTGTCTGTCTGTCTGTCTGTCTGTCTGTCTGTCAATCTGTCTGTCTGTCTGTCTGTCGTTCTTTCTTTTGAGTCAGTCTGTCTCTGACCATATCTATATACATATAACAAAACCTACCTTTATTTCGTCCAACGCTACTATCCAAATTCTTTAGACGAATTTCAGAGCGTCAGGGTTAAATTAAGATGTTCAAAACTGTTCAAAAGCCCCGTAAGATATTAAGTCGTTTCAAGAACCTAGAGGTAAAAAACGTCTTACCATTTATCAAATTCCTCCTTTTTAACACAAAAAGAAATCTATGTAGGCCTATACCATAAAATCAAGAAAAAACCGTACCAAATTCCCAAACAACAACAATTCACCATTAATATCAACTACGTTCAAGAAAAAAAAAATCTTGGGAATAAAATAAACATTAACACCACACGCCCCCCCCCCCCCCCGACACACACACACCGCACTCGAGGAAGGGGAAAAAACATAAAAGTAATTATTTACCTAATGACTGAAGTTCAGCCATTCACAATTTGCATATGAAAGGTTCAAACGTCTTAATTCGCCGGATAATAAGCGCTAATGAGCCTTTACACTAGAGCTTCTTCAAGGCAAAAAAGAAAGAAAGAAAAAAAAAATATATATATATAAAATCCTTCAAGACATTAAAAAATAGGGAAAAAAAATCGGTGCATGTTACGATCATTTTTTTCTATGAGTTACAAGGATTCCAGAAACAAACGTTCATGACGATGAAGTCGACTCAGGAAAACGTTCAAGGAAAAAGTGAAACAAACGTCCATAAAACACACGTTTACATAATAAATAATCCATGGAACAAACGTTCGAGAAACATGTTTTTAAGAAACAAACGTGCCTCCCGACACATCAAACGTTTGGAGCGAAAGATTCCTGCTTCTTATACATAAATAAATCAAGTCATGGACCGTGACTTTGCAAATCATAAATGCGTCCGTTGCAAAATTGCATTATCAACTAATCACACGCTCTGCTCGCAGATCCCGCGGTGGGAACGCGGGTAAAGGGTGGAGGGAGAAGGGGGAGGAGAGGGAAGGAGGGAGGGGAAGAGGGGGAAGGGAGGGATAGAGGGAGGGGGGAAGAAAGGGGGAAAGGAGGGAGAGGGAGAGGGAGAGGGAGAGGGAGGGGGAGGGAAAGGGGAAGGAGGGAGAGAGGGAGAGGGAGGGAAAGGGGGAAGGAGGGAGAGGGAGAGGGAGGGAAAGGGGGAAGGAGGGAGAGGGAGAGGGA
>NW_028234409.1:10105348-10110348 GCF_977035675.1 Penaeus japonicus | reverse complement strand
ACACACACATACAGCCTAGACCTATATACGAAAACGAGGAAACAAAAGAGAATCGCGCGAAGAACAAGGAAGAAACGCCGAGGGACAGAGAGCTCTTCTTGTTAAGTTTCCCACGCTCGCCTCCCGACTAGGCCTTTCGTGTTGCACTTCGGTGGTGACACACACCTGCCTGCCTGCCTGCTTCTCTCTTTCTCTTTCTCTCTCTCTCTTTCTTTCTCTATCTCGCTTTTATTTTCTCTCTCTTTCTCTTTTCTTTCTCTCTCTCTCTCTTAGCCTTGTCCTCCTCTCCCTCTTACCTCCCCTTTCTTTCCCTCTCCCTCTCATCTCCCTTCATTTTACCTCCCTCCCCCCACCCCTCTCTGCTCCTCCTCATCTCCCTCCGTCCCTCGACATATAAAACGTGTATATAATACGGAAGTCAAGAACCGCATGCAACATTAATACCTGCAACAGATTTATTTACAGGCACATATGCATAGTTCATTCCCTTCTTACGAACCCCCCAACCCCCCCATGTCATTCTGTGCGGCATCATTTCCAAAGGCATCACACGAGGCGAACGGACGTAAATAAATAAATAGGACAAATGAATAATTTTTCCGGGTAGAGTTAAAGCACGCTGGCTCCCTGCTTGTCTCGCTCTCATTCTCTTTCACTTTCCCGGACGGACGACGGAGAGAGGGAGAGGGAGAGGGAGAGGGAGAGGGAGAGGGAGAGGGAGAGGGAGAGGGAGAGGGAGAGGGAGAGGGAGAGGGAGAGGGAGAGGGAGAGGGAAATGGAGTGGGTGAAGGAGAGGGAGAGGGAGAGGGAGGAGAGGAGGAGGGAGGGGGAGGGGAGGGAGGAGGGAGGAGGGAGGAGGGGGGGAGGGAGAGAGAGAGAGGGAGGGAGAGAGAGAGAGAGAGAGAGAGAGAGAGAGAGAGAGAGAGAGAGAGAGAGAGAGAGAGAGAGAGCAAAAAAGGCGAAAAAACTGAGAGCAAGAGACAGCTTGCCCTCCCAAAAGGCAAGAGGAATCCAGACGGAAAGCGCGTGAAATACCTTCCCCCCACCCCCACCCCCCGACCACCACCATCTACCCACACCCATAGCGCCCATAATCAGGAAGCAAAATCCGAAATGGGGCGCCGAAACATAGCGGAATTACGAGCGCCCCTTAACTGTAACTGTAACACGCCCACGCCCCCCCCCCCACACACACACACACCATCGCCCACTCAAAAATAGGCAGCCGGCCAAAAGCCTCTGTTATCATGACGGCGGCGATCTGAGGTGCTTGGCGAGCTAGCTTCACCGTGTGCGTGCGTGTGTGTGTGTGCGTGAGGTTAGAACCACCGTGCGTGCGAGATTCAATTCCCGTCGTGTAATATTTCACTCGTTACGATCCCTTGCCTATCTTCTAAGACAACCCTATAATTATGATCTTGATATCACTGAACTATTAAAAACAGAGAATAAAGAATTAATGATAACAACAACAACAGCAAACGGTATTGCGGATAATAACAACAACAACAATGATAAACAAGAATGGGTCTGCGGTCGTTAGCAGGACAGCGTGTGACGAAAATGCACACGTTATTTCAAGACGCGTTAATGCCTATGCACGATACTGCTCTCCTTCCTTATTGCAATGAAACACAAACATCAAAAGAGAAAGACGAAAAAAAAAAAAAAAAATCGGTCTACCCCTACCCCTACCCCTCCCTCTTCGCCTCTCCCCTCCCCCTCCCCTACCTACCCACCCTTCCTTACACTCCCGACAAACATCGACCCAACCTTTAATTGCCAACTAAGGGGGTGGAGGAGGGAGGGATAAGGGGGGAGGAGGGTGAAAGAAACGACTTCAAGATAAAACGAATGTAAGTTGCATCCATTCTTAAACATATAGACCTACACGGCCGTCGTCCCAACCAAGTATCTCCTCCCTCCCTCTCCATTTACTGCCAAAAGCACAGAAACACAGAACAAACAAGCAAGCACGAGTAAGCGCCTGAATTCACGACCTTCCCACCCACCCCCCTCCCCTTTCCCCCACACCACCCATTAGCAGGCGAGTCTTTGGTATGCGCGGGCGTCCCACGGCTGTTGAAAATATACCCGCCCATTAAAGGTTCTGGGGCCTATTACAGCTCCATTACAAGCAGCGCTCAAGTGGGTTCTTCATGCATTTTTCATAAATCTCTCTCTCTCTCTCTCTCTCTCTCTCTCTCTCTCTCTCTCTCTCTCTCTCTCTCTCTCTCTCTCTCTCTCTCTCTCTCTCTCTCTCTGGAATGCATGCTGCATGACCCGCGCATCATCGTCATCATGCATTCGAGAAAGAAGAAAGCGTTCCTAACTCTATCAGCTGGGGCGATCTCGTCACCAGAGCCCCCCAGACGAAAAAGACTAAAATCAAAATAGATTTTCATGATGGAACCTTTTTACCATTAGCGCCTCCGCTTTCCTCGCCGACACCAGCATGAGATTAAAAGTCCACGTGTTTCTTAAACAAAACACGTACATCAAATCACTACAGCTACGGACGGGCATCGTACTGTTTGTTCCGACATGCCCACAATCGTGCCATAGCTGACCTAACCTAACCTTACCCTTTCTTATCCTAACCTAGCCTATCTATAGCTACCTACAAACAGTTGACAACAATAAACAATATATATAAAAAAAAATAAGGCTAAACACAATGAGGATAATCGAAAACCGATTCAAATAAAGAGTATGTCTAAAAAGTGTGTGTGTGTGTGCGAGAGAGAGAGAGAGAGAGAGAGAGAGAGAGAGAGAGAGAGAGAGAGAGAGAGAGAGAGAGAGAGAGAGAGAGAGAGAGAGAGAGAGAGAGAGAGAGAGAGAGGAGAGAAAAGGAGAGAGAAGGAGAGAGGAGAGAGAAGGAGAGAGGAGAGAGGAGAGAGAAGGAGAGAAGGAGAGAGAGAGAGGAGGAGAGAAGGAGAGAGAGAGAGAGAGAGAGAGAGAGAGAGAGAGAGAGAGAGAGAGAGAGCGGGGGTGGAGGAGCATTTTGTGTGTGTGTGTGTGTGTGTGTGTGTGTGTGTGTGTGTGTGTGTGTGTGTGTGTGTGTGTGTGTGTGTGTGTGTGTGTGTGTGTGTGTGTGTGTATAGCGAGTAAGTGACTGAGTGAGTGAGTGAGTGAGTGAATGTATAGCGAATGAGTGAGTGAATGTATAGCGAATGAGTGAGTGAATGTATAACGAATGACTGAGTGAATGTATAGCGGATGAGTCAGTGAGTGTATAGCGAGTGAGTGAGTGAGTGTATAGCTAGTGAGCGAGTAAGTGTATAGCGAGTGAGTGAATAAGAGTATAGCGAGTGAGTGAGTGAGTGTATAGCTAGTGAGCGAGTGAGTAAGTGTATAGCGAGCGAGTGTATAGCGAGTGCGTAAGAGTATAGCGAGTGAGTGAGTAAGAGTATAGCGAGTGAGTGAGTAAGAGTATAGCGAGTGAGTGAGTAAGAGTATAGCGAGTGAGTGAGTAAGAGTATAGCGAGTGAGTGAGTAAGAGTATAGCGAGTGAGTGAGTAAGAGTATAGCGAGTGAGTGAGTAAGAGTATAGCGAGTGAGTGAGTAAGAGTATAGCGAGTGAGTGAGTAAGAGTATAGCGAGTGAGTGAGTAAGAGTATAGCGAGTGAGTGAGTAAGAGTATAGCGAGTGAGTGAGTAAGAGTATAGCGAGTGAGTGAGTAAGAGTATAGCGAGTGAGTGAGTGAATGTATAGCGAGCGAGTGAGTGAGTGAATGTACAGCGAGTGAGTGTATTAGTGTGTGGCAGACCCCCAAACAAAACTCAAAAAACATTTATTTTTTTCTTCTTTCCTTTCATTCTTCCATTTTTAACCTAGTTGGTGTATGAGAATCCAAACAACAAAACCGACAAACTAACTCGATCTCAATTCACCCAATACACGATGATGAAAAAAGAAAAAAGAAATAAAATAAATAAATGCTCGAAAGCACAAGCCAATATAAGGAGAAAAAAGGATTGTTTTTTCTTCTTCTTCTTCTTTAAATGTCGTCCAGAAAACAAGATTTGTTAAAAAGACGAAATCGATGCGCTGGAATCGTTAATAATCGCCACAAAAAAAGGAGAAAAACAGACTCGACATCTGCGTTCACTAGAAAATTTAAAAAAAATCACTTTAAATATAACATACACGCCGAAAAAAACACTTTCAATATAACATACACGCCGAAAATAAAACAAAAAAAAAAAGACCCACAGACAAAAATATGAAAAAAACTAGTTCAAAATGTAAAAAAGAAGAAGAAAAAAAAAACGATGATGGCAGCACCCTAACTTTATCGAAGGTCAAAGGTGTAGAATTCAAAGTCTAGACGCGGGTGGAGAGAGAACAGGCGAGGGAGGGAAGAGAGGGAAGGAAGGAGGGAAGGAAGGAGGGGAGGAAGGGAGGGAAGGGAAGGGAAGGGAAGGGAAGGGAAGGGAAGGGAAGGGAAGGGAAGGGAAGGGAAGGGAAGGTAGAGAGGATGGAAGGGAGGATAGTAGGGAAGGAAGGAAGGGAAGGAAGAGAGGGAGGAAGGGAGGATAGTAGGGAAGGAAGAGAGGAAGGGAGGATAGGAGAGAAGGAAGCATATGGGGAAAGGGAGGAAGGAAAGGAGAGAAGGGTAGAGAGGATGGAAGGGAGGATAGTAGGGAAGGGAGGAGGGAAGAAGAGAGAAGGAAGCATATTAGGCAAGGGAGAAAGAGAGGAATGGAGGGAAAGGAGGGGAGGGAGGGAAGAGAGGAATGGAGGGAAAGGAGTGAAGGGAGGAAATAAGAGAAGGATGAAAAGAAATAAAACATGTTACTAATAAAGCAAGGAGAATCTTTTTAAATCAAGGAAAGGGAGTAAAATATATGAAAAGGAAAAATGTAAAACAGAAAAGGCAAGAAAAAAAAAGGGAGGGAGAGGAAAGAAAGTAATAAAGCACAGGAGTGAGGACAATAAGAAAGCTGAGCAGAAATGAAAGCAATAAAGCAGGGATAAGATGAGAGGAAGAAAGCAAG
>NW_028234409.1:10082848-10087848 GCF_977035675.1 Penaeus japonicus | reverse complement strand
TTGGTAGATTTTTACACTGAATGATAGATGGATAGATAGATAGATAGATGATGGATATATGATGAATAGATGGGTGACTACATAAGTAGATAGATGGATTACAATTAAATGGTAAATAAACAGACAGATAAATACTTAGCTGGACGAATAGATTGGATAGATAGATAGAGATACTGATAGATAGATACACAGATAGATGGAAGAAAATAGAAACACGGATAAACCAAAGAGGGGAAGAGAAAAAATGAGGAAATGGTCAAAATGACAAAGGAAAGAGGGAGAGATGAGAGAGAGAAAGTGGAAAGAAAATGAAGGAAAATGGGGAGAGGAAGGAGGGGGAAGGAAGCTAGAAAGAGGTTAGGGAGGGAAGAGAAAAAATACATAAGAGAGAAAAGGAAAGAGGTGGAAGTGAGAGGAGAAAGAGAAAGACAAGAGGAAAGGAAGATGAGAAAGAGAAAGACAAGAGGAAAGGAAGATGAGAAAGAGAGAAATGAGAAAGACGAAAGAGAGAGAAAAGAAAGGGAAAGGGGAGGGAGATGTGATGAGTAGAAATAACAGAGGCGGGAGAAGGAAGGAGAGGGTGGGAAGTGGGAGGAGAGAAGAGAAGGAAGGGAGAGGGAGGGAAGAGAGGAGAGGGGCGAGAAAGAGGAGGGGCAAGACGGAGAGAGGATGGAAGGGGGGAAGGAAAGAGGAGGGGAGGGAAAGTAGGAGAGGCAAAAGGGGAAGAGGGAGATGGGAAGAGAAGCGAGAGAGAAGAGGTGCGGGAGGGGGAGGAGAGAGAGAGGAGTGAGAGATAAAGAGGAGCGAGAGAGAAAGAGGAATGAGAAGAGCGAGAGAGGGAAGGGTGGGGGAGAGGCAAAAGGGTGAGAGTAGCGAGAGGGAGGGGGAGTGGGGAGAGGAGCGAGAGAGGGGGGGAGGGGGGGAGAGGTAGCCACAATGGGATTACAGGCAAATCTCTCCAAGACGGCGACGCTCAACCACGGCTTAGAATGGGGGGGGGGGGCAGAGGGGAGAGGGCTTGGAGAGAGGGGGGAGGGGGAGGGAGGAAGAGATTGGAGATGACAGGTTGAGAGGGAGGGAGGGAGGGCGAGGGAATGGAGGGAAGGAGGGAGGGAGGGCGAAGGAAGGGAAGGAGGGAGGGAGGGAGGACGAGGGAGGGAGGGAGGGAGGTAGGACGAGGGAGGGAGGGAAGGAGGGAGGACGAAGGGAGAGAAGGAGAGAGAGAGAGAGAGAGAGAGAGAGAGAGAGAGAGAGAGAGAGAGAGAGAGAGAGAGAGAGAGAGAGAGAGAGGGAGGGAGGGTAAGGGAAGGGAAGGAGGGTGGGAGAGGAGCGACAAAAAGGGGAGAGAAGGAAGTAGGTGGAGTAGGGGACAGAGAGAGAGAGAGAGAGAGAGAGAGAGAGAGAGAGAGAGAGAGAGAGAGAGAGAGAGAGAGAGAGAGAGAGAGAGAGAGAGAGAGAGAGAGAGAGAGAGAGAGAGAAAGAGAAAGAAAAAGAGAAAGAGAGAGAAAAAAATAAGAGGGATATGATGAATGCAAATGGGGAACAAGACTCAATTCTCTCTGTGCCGTACTATCATCTAAATACCCAATCGCCAAAATCATTCAAATATTTTCAATCAAACACACACACACACACACACACACACACACACACACACACACACACACACACACACACAACACACACACACATACACACACAAAAAAAAAACAAAAAAAAAACGCGAAGGCAGTTTATACAGTCTAACCTCCTCCGTTTACACAGTATCAGAAGCCTGTGACTCAGTCAGTATTGTCTGGTTGTCAACTATGGCGTAACCCAGCGTACGTCAGGCATGGAAGGAATCCGCGCTACACTGGGAGAGAAAGATGGAAAGAGGAAGGGAGGGAGAGAAAGAGGGAAAGAGGAAGGGAGGGAGAGAAAGAGGAGAGGAGGAAGGCAGGGAGAGAAAGAGGGAAAGAGGAAGGGAGGGAGAGAAAGAGGGGAGGAGGAAGGGAGGGAGAGAAAGATGGAAAGAGGAAGGGAGGGAGAGAAAGAGGGAAAGAGGAAGAGAGGGAGAGAAAGAGGGAAGGAGGAAGGGAGGAGATAGGTTGGAAGCAGAGGGAAAGGGTTAAGAAGAGATGGGAAGGTGGGAGGGAAGGGAGGGAGTGGGAAAAAGAGGGAATAAACCGGGGGGAGGGGAGGGAGGATAGGGGAGAAGGGAGTGAGGAAGGGGAAGAGGGGAAGGGGGAGAAAGGAACGGGAACAAGCGAGAGAGAAAATAAACACGGTAAAGTGGAACAAGCCGATGAAGTAAGTAGGAATGACTTGGAGGGAAAGTTTACGCCGCTTTTTTTTGCCTTTTTCTTTTTCCCTTTTTTTCTTTTTAGGTGAGTGGGTAGGAGGAGGGGGGGTGTCTGAGGGGATAGGGGAAAGTGATCACAAAGGGGCAAGAAAAGTGGCCAAATAAAAGACCTTTTGACACAGACGATGTGAGGAGAGAAGGGTCACGAGAGGCTCAAGGAGGGAGAAGGCCTGGATGTGTCTGAGAGAGAGAGAGAGAGAGAGAGAGAGAGAGAGAGAGAGAGAGAGAGAGAGAGAGAGAGAGAGAGAGAGAGAGAGACGATGATTCATACCAGCATCTCGTAAGGAAGGAGAGGCAACTGCCACCAATATTTTATTACAGCTACTACTAGTATTAGTACTACTACTGGTAGTACGACTACAGTCACTATGACTATCATCACAATCATGGCTTTTGCTACTATTGCCACCCATGATAGCAATAGTAACTGCTACATTTCTCATACCTACTACTATTATTACAATTGTTGATACTCTGACTAATTGTGATGATGATAAATCTACCACTACTATTACTACTACTACAACTACTATTATTACCACTGTTGCATCTCCCTACTACGTTTGTTATTACTGTGTCATTTCTACTACTATTACTACTACCATTGCTACTACTATTACTAATACTAATATTACTCATAAACCTACTATCATTACTACTGAATCTACTGCCGACTTAACTTCTACTACTACTATTCTTACGACCACTAATACCATCACTCTGACTACAACAACAAGAAGAACTGCTACATCTACCTCCATTTCTACCACTCTTTCCCCCGCTACTCCCATTAATACTTCTACAACAGCTACTCCCAATAGCAATAAAACACCATTAAAAGCGTCTACAACTAACTTCTACTTCTACGACTTCCAACTAACGATAAAAAAAAAAACATCAATAACAATAATAATAATGATAAAAGCTCTTCCCATTTAAGCTGAAATATTACTTAGTGATATCATTGACAGAACACTTGCTTACCTACCCCCCTCCCCTCCCTTCCCTAAGCTTACCCATCTTCTCTCCATTAGTACTCTTCCCTCTCCTACCCCCTGTACCTGTCTCCTTCCCCCTCCCCCTCCCCCTCTACGCACGCCTCCTCCATACCCTTGTACCCCTCCCCTCTCCCTCTTCTCCCTCATGCCCGTACCCCTTTTTCTCTAATCTCCCTCTTTGCCCCTATATCATACCTCTCACATCTGGGCACATGCTCCCTTCCCCTTTTGTCGCCCCTATCACCCTCCCTCCTACCCACCCTCTCCCTTCACGCTTTCCTCTTTCGACCCCCATTCCCCTCTCCCTCACGCTCCTCTACGTCTCCCCCCCCAGCTCTCCTACATCTCCCCTCTCTCTCCCCGATGACTCCCGCCCCCTCCCCCCCCGCCAACCCTCTCCACGTCATACTCCCCTTAAACCCCCGTCCCCCATACCCCCCCCCCTTCCTCGGCCTCTAACTTCTTGAGAAAAAAATCAGAGACACATAAAGAAATTAATGACTTTTATGGTGGATTTTTACAACTCCGAGACTGAATTCCAAAAACAAGGAGGAGGAGGAGGAGGAGGAGGAGGGAAGGAGGAGGGAAGGAGGAGGGAAGGAGGAGGGAAGGAGGAGGAGGAGGAGGAGGAGGAGGGAAGGAGGAGGAGGGAAGGAGGAGGAGGAGGAGGGAAGGAGGAGGAAGAGAGGGCTAGGTAGGAAGGGAAAAGGGAGGAAGGGAGGGAGGAAGGGAGGAAGAGAGGAAGGAAGGGGGGAAGAGAGGAAGGGAGGAGATATAGGAAGGGAGAGAGGGATGAGAGGGAAGGGAAGGAGGAAAAGAGGGAAAATAGGGAAGGGAAAAGAAGGAGGGAGGGGGAAAGAAGGGAGGGAGAAAGGGAGGGAGGATGAGAAAGCGTAGAAGGAAGGAAGGGAAGAGGGGAGAGAAGGAGAGCGGGAAGAGAGGAAGGGAAGAAGGAAGGAGGGAAAGAAAAAAAGAAGGGAGAAGGGAGTGAGGAATGAAGAAAGGGAGGAAGTATAGAAGAGAAGGAAGGAAGCAAAGAAAAGGAAAAAGGGAAGGAAGAATGGTAAGAGGAATGGAAGGGAAGAAGGGAGTGATGAAAGGAATGAATGAGAGAGGGAAAGAAAGGAGGGAGGAGGAAGGAAGGGAGAAAGAAGGGAAGAGAGGAAGAAAGGTAGTAGGGAAGGAAGGGAATAAGGAAGGAAGGAAGAGAGGAAGAGAGGAAGAAAGGCAGGAAGGAAGAAAGGGAAGAAGGAAGGAAGGAAGAGAAGAAGAGAGGCAGGAGGGAAGGAAGGGAGGAAATGAATGAAGGAAGGAAGGAAAGAAGAAAGGAAGGAAAGAGAAACGGAAATAGAGGTAGAAAAAATAAACACAGAAGAAAAGGAATAGATTGAGACAACAAAAAAATCCAAATATAAAGAGAGACAGAAACACCTGAAGAATGAAATGAAGAAGAACACGAAAAAAACGAAAAAGAAGAACGAAAGTAAATGAGACAGGGTCAAAGAGGAGCAAAAACGAAAAAGAAAAAAGGGGGAGGGGGTAGGGAGGAGAGGGAGGGAGGTGACAGCTGGCTAATAAAGAATCAATAATTGCCAAAGGTAAAGGCGAGGGTGAAGTTACACGTTGAGAGGCTTATTAGCATGTCATCTCTATTGATT
>NW_028234409.1:10065348-10070348 GCF_977035675.1 Penaeus japonicus | reverse complement strand
AGGATATCTGAGAATGGGAGGAAGTAAAGGGGGAGGGGGGAGGAGGAGGTAAGAAGGAGAGAGGAGGAGGTAAGAAGGGGGGGAGGAGGAGGTAAGGAGCGGGGAGGAGGAGGTAAGAAGGGGAGAGGGTGAGAGAAGGAGAGGGGAAGAGGAGGTAATGAGGAGTGGAAGGAGGAGGAGGGAAGAGGAGGAAGGAGGAGGAGGATGAGCAGATAGAGGTGGAAGGTAGGCGGTAAGGGAAAGGGTAAAAGAAGCGAAGAGGAGATAGCGAGAGGAGAGAAAACAGAGAAGGAAGGAGAGAGGAGGGTGAAGAGAGGAAGGAGATGCAAGAAATGCATGAGGGGAGGAGGGGACAAGAGAGAAGCAGAGAGGGCTGGAGGAGGGGAAGGAAGGAGAACAGGCCAGGAGGAGGGAAGATGAAAGAAGGGGAAGGGGAAGGAAGGGGACAGGGAATGAGGAGGGAAGATGAGAGAAGGGGAAGGGGAAGGAAGGGGACAGGGGAGGATGAGGATGAGGAGGAGGAGGAGGAGGGGAAACGAGGGGAAGCAGTGTTGAGGGAGATTGTTTGAGGCAACGGAAGACGGGGAGATTAGCCTTTGAAAGAGGGGAGGAGGGAGGGAGGGAGAGGTGGGAAGGGGAAGAAACAGGAAGGTGCAAAGGAATAAAGAAAGAAAAAAAAAAAAAAAGCTTTCAAGAGAGTTCGAAATAGAAACCTATTTTTTCTTCTTTTTTTTTTACTTTCTTTTATCTTGAACTCATTTTCCATGAAATACTTACAGCAGCAGAATCGATACCAGGACAAATGCAACAGAATTCAATACCAGACAGAAGGTATTACAAATTAATACAGCATACAATATAAGCCCAAACGTTACGAACAATGCCATAATTTCAAAAAAAGCTTTCAATATCCGACAATAAAATCTGTAATCTCTGATTATGATCTCATTAAGCTAATCATAACACAAACCTGATCACTCATTAATGAAGTGATAATGAGGTGATTAGCGAGATATATTAACAACAGTTTATTGTTTGCATTGCGTGTTTGATGTCAAGTGTGATTACTATTTTTTTTTAATTATAAAAGTTTAATTGGCATTAATAACTTGGCTGCATGGGCAGAGATACGAGCTTGTCAATCAAGCAGTGAGATGTCGGTCAAAATTTGCATAAACAAACACACACACGCAAACAAACAAAGACATGATTTGTTTTGCATAAACAAACACACACACGCAAACAAATACATGATTTGTTTTGCATAAACAAACACACACACGCAAACAAACAAAGACATGATTTGTTTTGTATAAACAAACACACACACGCAAACAATCAAAGCCATGATTTGTTTTGCATAAACAAACACACACACACGCAAACAAACAAAGACATGATTTGTTTTGTTTCTTTGTTTATGTGTCTTTCGAGTTGGTCTGATATCTTCTGAGCGTGTGCGGATGAGAAAAATAGATCAAGAGAGATATATAAGTAGATAGATAGATGGAGAGATAGATCGATAGACAGTAGATAGATGAATAGGCTAATAGAAAGATAGATACAAATGAACAGACAAAACGACAGACAGACAGGTAGGCAGATAGATGGAGAGATAGATCGATAGACAGTAGATAGATGAATAGGCCAATAGAAAGATAGATACAAATGAACAGACTAAACAGATGGATATACAGATAGACACATAGATAGATAGACAGTAGATAGATAAATAGTAGATAGATAAATAGAAAGATAGATACAAATAAACAGACTAAACAGATGGATATACAGATAGATACATAGATAGATAGAGGAAGAGGAAGGAGGGAGCAGAGCATACGCACACCAACAAGAAAAAATGAAATGAAAGAAAAATACGGACGTGAACAACAAGGATGAAAGAAGAAACGTGTTTGTATCATGTCTGGTCTCTCTTCTCCCTCTTGCACCTTCATTTTTCTTGCCTCTTTTCCCTTTCTCTCTCCTCTTTTCCTTTCCCATTCTTCCCTCTCTCCCTCCCTTTCCCCTCTATTCCATTCTCTCTTTTCCTCCATCGCCTCTGTTCCTTTCCTCTTCCCCTCTCCGTCTTCTTCCTCTCCCTTTTATTCCAACCTATGTTTTCTTCCCTCTACCCACCTATTCTTCTTTCCCCTCCCCTCTTCTTTCTCCCTTCCCCTCTCCCCCTGTCTTCCTTCCCCTCCCTTTCTCCTCTCTTCCTTCCCTCTACTCTCCTCATTTCCCTCTATTCCGTTCTCCTCTCTCTTCATTCTCCCTCCCTTATTTTCCTTTCCTCTCATTTTCCCTCTTTCCCCCTCCCTCCCTCTCCTCTCTATCTTTCCCCTCTTTTCTCTCCCTCTCATCCTATCCCCTCTTCTTTATACCTCCCCCTCTCCTCTCTTCCCCTCCCCTCTTGTCTCTACTTCCCTCCTCCTCTCTTTCCCTCCCTCCCCTCCCCTCTCCACTCAACCTTTCTCTCCCCCGACCTCCCTTCTCCCCCACCCCCCACCCTCTATTGTCAACCTACCTGTTGATCCAACCCAGTGTCATTAATGTCCGCTGATTGCAGGTCATTTAACCGATCATATAAATTCCCTCTGCATTAGAGTCCCTGTCAAGCGTGACACGAAAAAAAAAATAATAATAACAATTATCAAAAAAATGAAAATGGGAACAAGAAGAGGGAATATATTAACAGAACATTATCCCGCGGAGAAGTTTGATAGCTTGTGTCGCGCGCCCTTGACTTAGCACCTACGACAAACTGCATTCGATTATTAGCCTTACGAGCCCTAATCACATGGGCGAAATTATCACTTCCGAATATCAGGTTCCGGGATTCGGTAGGGTTATAAATGCGTATTGCTTGTTGACCGTGCGGTAGGGGGAGGGGGGAGGGGGGTGAGGAGGGGAGGAGGGGGAAGGGAGTGGGTGAGAGATAGGAGGGGGGCGGGTAGGGGAAGGGGGTGAGAGATAGGAGGGGGACGGGTAGGGGAAGGGGGTGAGAGATAGGAGGGGGGCGGGTAGGGGAAGGGGGTGAGAGAAAGGAGGGGGACGGGTAGGGGAAGGGGGTGGGTGAGAGATAGGAGGGGGGACGGGTAGGGGAAGGAGGATGTATATAGATATGCAATGGAGGGTATTATCATTAGATAATTATCCTGCTTGAATTACGCTATGTGGGTTCACTCATTCGAATTAATTACTCGGACGTAATGACTGTAGTTTCGAAGCTCCAATGCTGTTCCGACTCGCATTGCTGATGCTTCACTGAAAGCCGGAGGATCAGCTGGAATTTTGATTTTCAAACAACGGATTAGCATTATCATCGTAAGTCTTCCTGTGATCTAGTTTCGGGGTAATTGAAGCGTTTTGCATGTTATTATAGCCGGCTGGACTATGTACGCACACACACACACGCCCACATATATGTTAAAACACACACATGCAAGCACGCACACACACACATACCCATACAGCCACACTCAGACCTTTAAACAAACAGACAAACGCAGAGAAATAACAGCAACAAATAAAGAGTTGAAAAAGGAAGAACATGAATGCAATCTGGGGCGAAATTGCCAATGCATTAATAAGGCAATTCGACCCTTGAGGACATACGCTTGGAAAAGTCTTAGGATTGGAGTTGCCTGGTTTCGCTTTTGGTCTGACTTTTCCTTTTTCTTATTCTTGATTCTTTACCTTTGTTTTTTATTATCCATTACTACATATTTATTTATTTATTGTTTTCTAGTCGTATGTTTTTCCATATGATAAAGTAATCTCTCTTCCTCTTTTCTTTCTATTCTCTCTCACTCTTCCTCTCTGTCTCCTTATCTCTCTACCCCTCCCCCTCCATCCTTTCCCTTCCCTCTCTCTTTCTCTCCCTTCCCTCCCCCCCCTCCTCCCCTCAGTGTCGATCTAGTCCAGTTATCTTATTGATGAGAACCCTTACTCACACGAGTACGAAGTTGAAAACTGGAGACGAAGCTTTTTTATTTATTAAATGTGGGAATTCTCTCTCAACATCAAGTCCAGAAAAGTTTCAAATAACAAGTCCTCGTATTTAGCTTTTAGAGTGCGGTCATTAATTAAAGAAGTCTGATCAATATGAAGAACCCTCGCAAAAAAAAATCGAAAATGATGACGCCGAGTAATAATTACCGCATTGCTCTACCCAAATTATCGCGGCACACACTTTGAAAATCATTCGCCGCCCCCGAGTCTCTTCGCGTGTCGGTCTCAAAATGCATGCTTAATGGGGGTTGCCGGCGCGTGTCTCGGCGCACGGAAAGCGTTTGTACTCTTACCTTTGGCGAAGTGAAAAGACACTCGCGAGTTTTTTTTTTTTTTTTTTTTTTTGTTATTGTTGTTTTCTTTTGCGTGGTTGGATACGAGCGGGTATTGGGGGGTGCATGGTGAGGTGTTTTAGTGTGAGGGATAGAGAGAGAAAGAGAGAGAGAAAGAGAGAGAGAGAGAGAGAGAGAGAGAGAGAGAGAGAGAGAGAGAGAGAGAGAGAGAGAGAGAGAGAGAGAGAGAGAGGAGAGAGGGGGAGAGAGGGAGAAGAGAGAGAGAGAGAGAGAAGAGAGAGAGGGATAGAAGAGAGAAGAGGAAGAGAGAGAGAGAAGAGAGAGAGAGAGAGAAGAGAAGAGAGAAAAGAGAAAGAAGGAAGAAGGAGAAGGAAGAGAAGAAAGAGAAAAAAAAGAACGAAGGAAGAAGAGAGGGAGAAGGGAAGGAAAATAGGCAAAGAAGGGAAAGAACAAGAAAGAAAGGGAAGAAAGGAGAGAAAATAGCAAGAACTTTTACTCCTCGTGTTGCAAAAAGCATTGAGGAATGTTGGTTCGTTCCGTCCTTCGTGCAGTAGAGAGTTTGCACATGTCTTATAATTCGCCTTAATTAGGAAATTAAAAGGAAGAAAGATTTAATCATAACCGACTGGAAATTAATTCTAAAAAGAGTCACTTAGGACTATGAAAAGATTACAAATATTCAATTTTTCATAC
>NW_028234409.1:10050348-10052848 GCF_977035675.1 Penaeus japonicus | reverse complement strand
CCCCCCCCCCCCCACAAAACCAAAACCCCCCCCCCCCCCCCCCCCCCCCCCAAAAGGGGGGGGGGGGGGGGGGGGGGGGGGAAAAAAAAAAAACCCCACACCCACCACCAAACCAACCAAAGGACAACACCTCAATCCCGCAATCGCTATCTCTCTCTCTTCCTCTCTACTATCTCTCATTCTAAATCCCCATCCCCACCCCCCCTCTCTCTTCTCCTCCTCTTCTCCATCTTCTCATCTCCACTCTCCCATCTCTCTTTCCTTCATATTCTTCTTCTTCATTCACCTACCACTAATCCTCACCTCTTCCCTTCTCTCCCTCCCTCTCCTATCTCTCTTCTCTACCTCTTTCCGATCACTTCTCCTTCTCTCCCCTTTTCCTCCTCCTTCTCTCTCACTCCTACCCTACCGCTCGCCTCCTCTCGCCTCCCTCTCCCTATATATGAATACCTCCCCATGAGAGCAAACACGCCACATTTTCCCCCGAGGGTCCAATCACCCAAGTAGATCTAAACATAAGTTAGAAATCTTAATGCCCTTTGACCTTCAACCTAAGCGATAGGTTGGCTAAGCTCGCACAAAGAACTCCACATAAAAAAAAACAAGAACAAGAACATCGATAAAGTCAGAAAGTCGTTCTCATTCATCCTCTTGATAACGACAACAACAACAAACAAACAAAACAAAAAAACCCTCTCCTCTTTAACTGTGATTTCAAAGTATTCAAAGATAGCACTCCACCTAATTTGACCCTAACCTGACCTTTGATGCAACGCCCGATTTCACAGCAACATTACGGTGCAAGCGTGGCCTTTATAACGCCAAGCCCTTCCATCGCTTCATATCGATTTAGACTCAAAATTGTACCTCTCGAAGCCTCATCAGTGCTATGAACAGTGAACACTCGGACGCGGGAATTTAGACCACGTGACTAGTATTTTTTTTTTTTTTTTGGTCAGGTGAGCTGGTAATACTGTATTTGGGGTAGGGGGTGGGGGTAGGGGGTGGGGTTAGGGGGTGGGATAAGGGTTTGGGGTAGGGGTTTGGGGTAAGGGTGGGGGTGGGGGTAGGGGTAGGGGGGTAGGGGTGGGGGTAGGGGGTGGGGGTAGGGGTGGGGGTATGGGTGAGGGTAGGGGTGGGGGTAAGGGGTAGGGGTAGGGGTTTGGGGTTAGGGGGGGGGGGCGGGGGTGGGGATTGGGGGGATGGGGTAGTAATGGGTATAGGGGTTGGGTTTGGGGTTGGTGTGGGTAGGTGTGGGGTTTGGGGTTTATTGAAGGGGTAGGGGTGGGGGGTAGGGGTTTTTGGGTAGGGGTGGGGGTAGGGGTTTGGGGGGGGGGGGGGAATGGGGGGTTGGGGGGTAAAGGGGGGGTGGGGGTAGGGGGTGGTGGCGGGGGAATGGGTGTTAGTAGGGTTGGGGGTAGTCGTGGTGGGGGTAGGTGGGTGGGTGGAAGGGTAGCTGGGTGTGAGGGGGTGAGAAGGGGGAGGGGGTAAAGGTGGGGGGGGGGTAAGGGGTAGGGGAGTGATTGAGGTTGGGGGGGGGCGGTAGTTAGGGTGGGGGCGTATGGGTTGGGGGTAGGAGGTGGGGGTATGGGGGAGGTAGTGTGGGGGTTTTTGGGGTAGGGGTTTGGGGTAGGGGTGGGGTAGGGGGTGGGGTAGGGGTTTGGAGTAGGGGTGGGGTAGGGGTTTGGGGTAGGGGTGGGGTAGGGGGTGGGGGTAAGGGTTTGGGGTAGGGGTGGGGGTAGGGGGTGGGTTAGGGGTGGGGTAGGGGATAGGGGGTGGGTTAGGGGTGGGGTAGGGGATAAGGGGTGGGGTAGGGGTGGGGTAGGGATGGGGTAGGGGTAGGGGTAGAGGTGGGGTAGGGGGTGGGGGTGTACATGCGTGGAATTAAAGCGTATTGCAATGTTAAGTATAGGTGATGGGCATTAATATACCGGACATATTACTCTTGCAAATAGGTTTGGTACCATGTCTTGCATGGTTGAGAGTGTAAGCGGGATATTCATAGCCATCTATTTAACAATTCAGGGCTATTTGTTATACTGCTACTGCTATACGAACTCTTTAGCTACTTCGATACTCAGGAATACAAGCTCACTTGATCGAAAACACTTAGCGTATTCTATGTAATCCTAATACCCTAATGGTAACACATTTCCAATACCTCCACAACTCGCACACTACCAACACAATCTCCCAACACAAACATACACCCTGCTAACACATTTCTACAACACTTCCACCATCCACATACCTCACACACTGCCAACACAACCTAACAACAATTCCACCATCTCCAGTAACCACTAAAACAAAAAGCAGCGACCACAAAAGACAACAACAAAAAAGGCCAAAGCATCAAGCAAAAAGCAAAAACTCTGATTGAAAAGCAATCAACATACACGCCTGTACTGTATTTTCCTGCTTTCCCAGGACAGAGAATCTAATGAAAACGTCATTCACTTTGTTTGTCCTTTTACTAAATCGCCTATTCGTATAAAGT
>NW_028234409.1:10042848-10047848 GCF_977035675.1 Penaeus japonicus | reverse complement strand
GATAATATGTAATATAATATAGATATACATATATTTATATATATATATATATATAAATATATAGATATGATATATATATATATGTATATTATATATGTATTTGTATATGTTTATATATAATATGTTGTGTTTATTTATATATTATAGTGATATATATATATATATATAGTTATATATATATATATATTATATATATATATATTACGATTGTATATATATTATTATATATATAGTTATATATATATATATATAGTTACACATATATAGATGTATATATATATATATATATTTATAGATATATATATATTTATATATAATATATATATATATATATGTAAAAATATTCCAATATAATCCAGTAATAAGAGAAGACTTTTCATTATTTTAGTTTAACCTATTAACATATGCATAAACTTTGAAACAAAACAAACGTGAATGAAATGAGGATTATACGCAACTACGCGTATGGCTGGGCTGCGAAACAAACAAGTGCATAGACAGTTTGAAAGTAAAATTTTCATTTTCTATATATAAATATATAAACGGGAAAGTTGGGAAGGTAGTTGTGAAGAAAAGAATATTAATGGTTTTGATACAAAATTAATGTATTAGTATGTTGATATTTAATTTTTTGTTTTGAGCGAGTGTTTTGTGACGTTAAGCGAGGTGACGTTGGAGCAAGCGACGCTTTCCTCGCCCTGGACGCTCCTTGCCTTCATGCGGTGTCACGAGTCACGGCTTTTTCGATGGAGTGAGAATCTCCCCAGCAAAACCACCCGAGACAGTCGCAAGCTGAGGTCTGCGGCAACCGCTTGGGGGTAGACAGAGATTTCAGCCTAGTTTCAGTGACCGTTGCAGAGACATTAATAAATCAAAGATTAATTATCGGTTGTTTATCTCCATTCCTGCTAAGATTGTTAACATCCCATGGCCTCACATTAAGTCGTCTCAATTAATTAAGAGCACAAGAACCGCTTAACATTTTGCGCCCGAACAGGGACGACTGAAGTGCACGTGTAGCATATTTTGGCAAAATGGAGACCGAGAAGCGCATCAGATTGGGAGAAGATTATCGGCTTGACCGGAGCTGACCTTGCCCAAATTTATTAAGGAGGGAATTCAGTATGAGCGGGAGTAAAGAAACTGCTGCTCGAGAGGAAAAATAGGAAGAAAGGTGGAAGCCAAGAGGAACTGAAGGCACAAGAAGCAAAGGTACAAGCAGAGGTTAGAAGAGAGAGAGATAAACTACTCCGCCAGATGGAGTTGAAAAAAGGAATCGGTCGAAGAGAAGTCGTCGGGAGAGCGAAGCACCAATGTCAAGGTAAGGTTATCCTAAGTTACCGGTTTTTAAATGAGAAGGCAGATGACATTGATGCATATCTCCAAAGATTCGAGCGGTTTTTTGCCACTAAACGCGGGCTGGCCGGAGGATAGTTGGGCGATATAAGCTTAGGCCTCGTTACACCATGGGGACGAGCCCTAGATATCTACCATCAACTATCTCAGACTGATGCAGGGAATTAACAGTGAACTGAAATCTGCTTTTATTAGAGAGTGGTTTTTGACTGTACTGCAGAAGGATCTTCAGAGTTAAGTTTAGAAGCTGTAGATTTTTCTCGTGGTGTGAATGATGAACGGCAAACAGTTAATTGCCAGGATGACGAAATTTGTGGTGAACGGTGGATTAGAAATGGAAAACACTGTAGCGCTAGCTATAATTCCATTGAAAAGGAGTTAATGATAAGGGAACAATTTATCTCCTTCCTGTGATCGTAATTTAAAACTTTTTCTTAAGGAGCGCTCACTGGCAAACCTCTAATACAGGATCTTGATCGAGGAGCTGAGTGGAGTGCCAGGCAGCCAGAGAGGACGTTGCAGATCGGTTTTTTATATCGAGGCTCACGGTTCATTTCAGCCTTCGAAGTCCCAACAAGCACCTGTGTCAAGTCAATCGTCCGGCGCAGCAGAGCAGCCCGCAGCAGTAGTTAGCAGCAGCAGCGTTCGGGGCCAGGGTAGGCCCCGCAAGCCGCCGCAGCAGAAATGCCCGCCCGCAGCCGCAGAGCACGCAGCAGAAGCAGAGCAGAAGCTCAGCGAGATTCGGGCAGGTAAATGAGGGCATACCAAATGACAGAGGAGGACGCTTCCGAAAGACACACATCTTCTACACTTTCCCCAGGTAAAAATGTTACATTTGTCAAAAGGGGAGGACACAAGGCGTGAGGATATGTTTATTTCAGACCAATGCAAATAAAAATAAGGGGTTTGCATTTTGCAGGCACGGAGGGCCCCTCCGTCAGCGACGCCCCGAGGAGAGCGTGAGGGAATATGAGGGAAAGGAAGGAAAAGAGGCCGCGGCGGCAACATCACAGGGAAGGATAGCGCGGCGGGAGCATCGCCCGAACGAGCCCCCGCGAGACGACGACGCGGCGCCAGTGATGCAAGGCCGACCCCGTGCAAGTGGTGATTGACGATCAAGGATGGATATATAAGGTAAATGGAAAGGGGATATTCGGGTTTTTTAGCTTGTGGGAAGATGAGGATCAGGAAAAGAAACGATGGAAATTCCAAGTTAATCACAAACCAAAAACCAGGAGAAGTGGAAGGACATAAAGTTGACGGTAATGAGTGGGGGACAAACGGTTTTGTTACTACGGTGTTGGTGGAAGAAGAGGAGTTTGATGTTTGTTTGGTACCAAATTATAAGTTAACAGGTGGTGTAACACTGTGTAGTTAAAATGGTCTAATTCGGACGGTATTTTGTTTATCCGGAAGCAGAAATTTCTTTATATAAAGAGTCCTTTCTATACAGATTTTAATAACCTAAAGCTGTTTGTATACCTAATCCCATATATGACTTAGTAATCGGAAATATGTACCAGGCGTTAAAGGCCTGGGAAGTATAGTGAGGGTAAACACACATGTGGTTGTAAGTGATACACGTAACAGGCAGACAACGGGGAAAGAAAACAGCCAGAACTTAAGGTATTAGCAGTCTCTAATATGTTAAAACATGACAATCAAAACAGCACAGCAAGAAGACAAGACCTTAGATAGAGTGAAGGGAATTTTTTTTTTACTGCAGAGGAAAGTAAAGAAATTTTATCGTTTTTAGAAAGAATTAATTGATTTTCCATGTATATACTCTAAAGCGAGGAGTTTCTTTTACAGAAAAGTGAAATGAAACTTGCGTAATTTAGAGAGGCAGCAAACTCCTTGTTCCATCTCGATGCCGCTTCTGCCCCGTACTCGACTTGGCCACTCAAGCATCATGGGGAGGTCATCTGGCGACGGGAAGTGAAAACCAAGATCGAGTGATGGAGAAGTTTTTCTGGCCCGGCATACGAAGGACATTGAACGATATTGCATGATCGTGTTGTGTGATGTGTGTCAGAGGACTGTTGATAAAGGTAAAATACAAAGAGCAAAATTAGGGAAAATGCAATAATCGGAGAGCCCTTTTCTCGTTTAGCAGTTGATATTGTAGGCCCAATTGAACCGCGATCTTCTGACGGCTCGAGATACATCTTGACGATAGTGGACTTCGCGACCAGATACCGGAGGCTCTGGCACTGCAGAACATCGGACACCTACATCCGTGGCGGAAGCTCTGGTAAATATTTTCAGCCGAGTGGCATTCAAGGGAAGTACTGTCAGACAGGGGAAACGCAATTTAACTCTCGGAAATGATGCAGGAAGTTTTATAGGTTGTTGTCAATACAGAGCCATTACTACGACTCCTTATCACGCTATGTGTAATGGGGTTGGTAGAAAAATTTAATGGTACATTGAAAAAGTGATGCTGAAAAGGATGTGTGCAGAACAGCTAAAGAGTGGCATAGATATTTATCACCATTACTTTTTGCATATTAGAGAAGTTCACAGGCAAGCACAAAGTTATCGCCATTCGAGCTTGTTTACGGGGACATGCGAGTGAGGGGTCCGATGACATTGTTAAGGGAGCTGTTTGACGGGGAGGTGAAGGAGCCCGAAAACGAGGTCATCATACGAATATGTTATCCAATTTGCGGGAAAGGTTTAGAAGACACTTGTCGTATGGCATTAATGGAACTGAAGAATGCACAGGAAGTTGCCACCAGTTATTTACTATGACCGGAAAACTAAAGACAGGGTTATAAACTCGGGAGGATGATGTATTACTACTATTACCTACGAAACACTCAAATAAATTGCTATTTCAGTGGAAAGTGGTTCCTTTTAAGGTAGTAGGGAGTCCGATAGACGGAATAAGATAGTGGATGTCTTGTGAACGGAACTTTTAGGAAATACCACATAAACATGCTAAAAAGGTATGTACATAGGGAATCGGCTGATGCATTTCCAGCGGCAGTTGTGGTAGTTAACCGGACGAGGATAACGCGGAGGGAAGAGTGATGACAATTCCCAGATACCACCAGCGCGAAACCTGGACGAGAGTTCTCACTGGATTCAGATTTGTCAGCTGAGCATCGAGATGACGCGAGAGGCATCCTGCAAGCGTTTGGCGACGTTCTCACCGATGTCCAGGTTTTAAAACGACAGAAGTGGAGTATAAACATAGAATTAACTGTTCCTGAATACTATTAAGAGTGAAACCTTATCCCTTTAACCGTACAGATTAGAGAGAGGGACGACGTGTGAAAAAGGAATGCGTAGTATGCTGGAGTTAGGGATAATTGAACTTCAGACTCTGAATATTCAACACCTATTGTTAGTAGTTCCTAAAAAGATGGAAATCGGGAGACTTTGTTTAGATTTTAGAAAACTGAACAAGATTACTAAAGTTCGATGCTGAACCTATGTGTGATACGAAGCTATTTTCTGTAAGATTGGTGGGAAGCAAGTACTTTTCTAAAATAGATTTGACAAAGGGCTATTGGCAAAATACCTCTTACGGAAGTATCTAGAAAATTTACTGCTTTTCTACACCCGCAGGATTATTCAATTCACCGTATTACATTCGGTCTCGTCAATGGCTCCAGCAGTTTTTAACAGATTGATGA
>NW_028234409.1:10017848-10030348 GCF_977035675.1 Penaeus japonicus | reverse complement strand
GCCAGACAAACAAACACAGGAAACGAGAATTGAACCAAAGAGAAACAACCAGACAAACAAACACAGGAAACGAGAAGCGAACCAAAGAGGAACAACCAGACAAACAAACACACAGGAAACGAGAAGAGAACCAAAGAGGACGCCGCCCAACCACACCCAAGGAAACGAGAAATAGCACACACACACACACACAACAACCACCATCGAAACGAACAGACAAACAAACACACAGGAAACGAGAATAGAACCAAATAGAAACGAACAGACAAACAAACACACAGGAAACGAGAATAGAACCAAATAGAAACGAACAGACAAACAAACACAGGAAACGAGAATTGAACCAAAGAGAAACAACCAGACAAACAAACACAGGAAACGAGAAGAGAACCAAAGAGGAACAGCCAGACAAACAAACACACAGGAAACGAGAAGAGAACCAAAGAGGAACAGCCAGACAAACAAACACACAGGAAACGAGAATAGAACCAAATAGAAACGAACAGACAAACAAACACACAGGCCCGCGCATAGACCCCCCTCGAAACGAACAGCAAACAATCACCAGGAAAACGAGAATCGAACACATGAAAGACAGCCCAACAAACCACAGGAAACAGAGACCGAGCACAAAGGGCGAACACAGCCAGGGACAAAACAAACACAAAGGGATACGAGAATAGAACCAAACTAGCAAGACCGACAAACACACACCCAGGAACGAGAATAGAACCAAATAGAAACGAACAGACAAACAAACACAAAGGAAACGAGAATAGAACCAAATAGAAACGAACAGACAAACACCAAGGACAACGAGAAGAGACCCCAAGAGGACAGCAGCCACACACACAAGGGAAAGGAGAATGAAACAAATAGAAAACGACAGGAAAACAAACACACAGGAAAGAGAAGCAGACCCAAAGGAGAGCAATCAGACAACAAAAAAACATAGGAACGCGCACTAGAACCAAAGAGGAACAGCCAGACAAACAAACACACAGGAAACGAGAAGAGAACCAAAGAGGAACAGCCAGACAAACAAACACACAGGAAACGAGAAGAGACACGAGGCCAGCCAGACAAACACACACCAAGGGACACGAGCGTGCCCGCAGAGGACACAGAACAGACAAACAAACCACACAGGAAACGAGAATTGAGAACACAAAGAGGGAAACAGCAGACAAACACCCACACGGAACCGCGAAGAGAACCCCAAAGAGGCACCCGCCGACAAACAAACACCCGGACACGAGAGAGAGTAACTCAAGAGGAACAGCCAGACAAACAAACACACAGGAAACGAGAAGAGAACCAAAGAGGAACGAACAGACAAACAAACACACAGGAAACGAGAAGAGAACCAAAGAGGAAACAGCCAGACAAACAAACACATAGGAAACGAGAAGAGAGTAAACCAGAGGACAGCCAGGGACCAACCACAAAAACAGGAACCACGAGACGCGAAGCAAGAGGACCAGCCAGGACAAAACAAAACACCAGGGAAAACGAGGACGACACCCACGACGGGACGAACAGACAAACAAACAACACAGGAAACGCGGCAGAGGACACAAAGAGGGACAAGCCAGACAACCAACACCCATCGGAACCCGACGAGCACAATGAGGAACAGCCAGACAAACAAACACACAGGAAACGAGAAGAGAACCAAAGAGGAACGAACAGACAAACAAACACACAGGAAACGAGAAGAGAACCAAAGAGGAAACAGCCAGACAAACAAACACACAGGAAACAAGAAGAGAACCAAAGAGGAACAGCCAGACAAACAAACACACAGGAAACGAGAAGAGAACCAAAGAGGAACAGCCAGACAAACAAACACACAGGAAACGAGAAGAGAACCAAAGAGGAACAGCCAGACAAACAAACACACAGGAAACGAGAAGAGAACCGAAAAGAGGGGAACAGCCAGGACAAACAAACAACAGGAAAACGAGCAGAGAACAAGCGGACCAGTCAGACCCCCACCAACCCCACAGGACACGAGAAGAGAACCAAAGAGGAACAGCCAGACAAACAAACACACAGGAAACGAGAAGAGAACCAAAGAGGAACAGCCAGACAAACAAACACACAGGAAACGAGAAGAGAACCAAAGAGGAACAGCCAGACAAACAAACACACAGGAAACGAGAAGAGAACCAAAGAGGAACAGCCAGACAAACAACTCAAATTCCTCACAGGAAACGAGAAGAGCAACCACATGAGGAACAGGCCAGACAATACCAACACACAGGGAAACCGAGGAACGAGACAAAGAGGGAACAGCCAAGCCAAACAAAACACAGGCAACGAGACGAGACGAAGAGGCAAAAACAAAAAATAAAAACAAAAAGAAAAAAAAAAACAAACAAACACACAGGAAACGAGAAGAGAACCAAAGAGAAACAACCAGACAAACAAACACACAGGAAACGAGAAGAGAACCAAAGAGGAACAGCAAGACAAACAAACACACAGGGAACGAGGGGGAAGAGGTGAACCACCGGAGGAAACAGCCAGGACAAACAAACACCACACAGGCAAACGAGAAAGAGAACCCCTACGAGGAACAACCAGACAAACAAACACACAGGGAAACGAGAAAGAGAACCAAAGAGGAACAGCCAGACAAGAGAACCAAAGGGAGAACAACCAGACAAACAAACACACAGGAAACGAGAAGAGAACCAAAGAGGAACAGCCAGACAAACAAACACACAGGAAACGAGAAGAGAACCAAATAGAAACGAACAGACAAACAAACACACAGGAAACGAGAAGAGAACCAAAGAGGAACCCGCCCAGAAACCACAACACACAGGAACGGACGAGCACCCAAGAGGACGCCAGACCAAACCACACGACCGAGAAGAGAACCCAACATATCTTGCCACATAAGCACTCAATCAACATGAAAGAACATACCCCCTTTTGACAATCCTCTGTGACAGGTCATTCTAACCAACACGCATGCCAGTTCATTATTATCCTTTCCAGCTGGAATAGAAAATAGAATGACATTTCCACATCGAGGTCCCGCGCTTTGCAGAAACAAGCTCTCATTTTCCCGCTGCAACACGGATAGCCGAGCGTGTTGATGTAAACATACATGATTTGGATAAGAAGATCGGAATATTCCTTTTTGGACTTTGGTTGGAATATTCCCTTTTGGTGTAGAGGGAATGGTTGGTGCGGTATTCATTGCATTTTGGGTTGAAATATTAATTCTGGTTGTAATGTATGGTTGGCTGTGATTGAGGTGTTTATTTGACTTTGATTGTAATATTCCTTTTTTGATGAAAAAACGATGAAGATCGAGATATTCATTGCATCTCAGTTGCAAGATTCCTTTCGATGAGAAGACGTATAGTTAGCGACGATCAAAGTATTCATAACACTGCGGTTGACGAGAAAATTCAGATATCATTCAATTGCATTTTGGTTGATAATATAACGAATGGTAGACGGAGATCCAAAATATCCATTATCCTTCGGTTGAAATAAATCCATGAAATAATTCCATGACAATAATTCCATAAATAATTCCATGAAAACACCGGAGGGTCGATTCTAAAAGTCCCGATGGGCGTCGTTAGTCATTCTCGGTTTATGGGCGTCAAAGAAATAAAGAAGAAAAAAAGTCAAAGTTGATATTGAGTTAAAGTCTGAGTTAATATTGTTAAGCGGAGGAGAGGGGGTGGGGGACTGGGTGAGGAGGGTAAGAGGGGATGGGGGAATCTGTTGTGGGAGGGGAGGGGAGAGGAGGGGAGAGGGAGAATGTGGGGTTTTGGGAGGAATGTGTTGGGAGGGGGAAGTGAGAGGAAAGGGGGAAGGGGGTAAAGTAAGCTGGGAATAGGAAAAAGGAGAGGAGAAAGAGAAAGGGAAAATAGGAGCGGGAAGAAAGAAGAATAGGGAAGAGGAAAAGAGGAGGATGGAGGGGAGGATATGGAAGAAAGGAGTTGAGTATTGAAAGGGAAGGGAAAGGAAGAGAAGAGAAGAGAAGAGAAAGGAAAGGAAGGGGTGGGAAGAAAAAGGAAGGTAAAGAAGGAGAAAGAATGTGAAGGGAAAGGGAAAGGTAGGGAAAAGGAAAGGAAGTGAAGACAAGGGAAAGGAAGGGAAATGAAGGTCCATGTTAGCCCAAATATGAACGCAAGATAGACAGCAAAAATAGATAGTTCTAAAAACACATACTATATATATATTTCTAAACATATTTTCCCCTTCCTCTGCAACAAGCACGCAAATGACCTCAAGAAACCGAATACAGCAAAATTACAAAATGCATTTACGTAATTTACTCCGAGTGCAGTCGTCTGAAGTTTGTTTGTGTTAATGTCGAGAAAACAAACAGTTTGTGTAATTAGGAGCAGATGAAGGAGAGGGATTTTGCATGCGGAGTAATCAAATAATTGAGAGAGAGAGAGAGAGAGAGAGAGAGAGAGAGAGAGAGAGAGAGAGAGAGAGAGAGAGAGTGAATGAGAAAGAGAGAGAAAATGAGAGAGAACAAAATGAAATCGAATTATTAAAATATAGAGAAAGGAGGGAAGGAAAAAGAGAAAGAGAAAAAAAATGATTACGAATTATAAAAAAATAAAGAAGGGAGGGAAGGAAAGGGAGAGGGAGAATGAAGACAAGAGAGAGAGACATATAAGTATAATAAGAGAGAAACAGAGAGAAAAAAATACATAGTGTTTCCCAAGACGAAGGTCCAACGCGAACCGAGGTTTCCCTTCCTCCTTCCTTCCTCACCCAGCTACGTCACCCAACGATACGCGAGAACTTTGCACACTGCTGGGGTTCATTCAGGTGGATAGATCGAGGTCAAGTTCAACTCAACGCCTAAGGACGGTCGCCGAATGAACCTGAAGCCCGTGAAACCTCAACCCGCGACAGGTGAATACAGCTGTACGTTATAGCTGTGTGTTTTAATCCGTTCATTGTATAGTTTATGTCCCTCGGTCTGATATTAGCTAGATAGATAGGTAGATAGATAGATAGATAGGTAGATAGATAGATAGATAGATGGATAGATAGATAGACTGATAGATAGATAGATAGATAGACAGATAGAGAGGGAGAGAGAGGGGTAGATAGATAGAGACATAGAGAGAGAGAGAGAGCAAGAGAGGGAGGGAACAAGAGAGAACAAGAGAGAACAAGAGAGAACAAGAGAGAGAGAGAGAGAGAGAGAGAGAGAGAGAGAGAGAGAGAGAGAGAGAGAGAGAGACGGGTATATCGAGAGAAAAAAGAGCGAGAGCGAGAAAAAAAACATAATGTAGATTACTTATTTACAAAACGTCATTCAAAATCATGCATATACAAAAGAGACTGCCCGATGTCAAAGCGGTTGCCATGACAACGAGATGACGAAAAGCCTTTGCTTTCGCCCTCCCCCTCCCCCTCCCCCTCCCCCTCCCCCAAACAAAACAAAAAAAAGACAACCACATTAATTATACTCTTGTACCGTGCGAGGGAGGATAGTGTAAAGGGTGAAGGGTGGAAGATAAGGGTGAACACAATGAGGGTGTTTAAGTGTGTTGGAATGAGGGACGATAAAAGGAAAGGGGAGAGAGAAAGAGAGAGAGAGGGGGAGGGTGGGAGAGAGAGAGAGAGAGAGAGAGAGAGAGAGAGAGAGAGAGAGTGTGTAAGAGAAAGAAAGAGAGGGAAAGAAAAAAAGAAAGAAAGAGGGAGGGAGAAAGATAAAGATAAAGAGAGAGAGAGAGAGAGAGAGAGAGAGAGAGAGAGAGAGAGAGAGAGAGAGAGAGAGAGAGAGAGAGAGAGAGAGAGAGAGAGAGAGAGAGAGAGAGAGAGAGAGAGAGAGAGAAAGAGAAAAAGAGAGAGAGAAGGGAAAGAAAGAAAGAGAGAGAGGGGAAAAAAACTAAATAAAATAAAAGTATTTACAATAAAATGAGTTCGTGATATACTTAAAAGGACAAAACAAAAAAGGTTGAAAAGAAAGGCGGGGAGGTGGGCGAAGGGCGAAGGGGGAGGCAGGAGAGGATGAGGAGGGGATGGAGAAGGGTGGGGGTAGGGGGGGGAAGGGGAAGGAAGAAAGGGTTTAGGGTGTCGTGTTTTGTTAAGAAAGGAATGTGTGGGCGGGGATTGTGTGAAGGCACAGCAGCAGGTATGGATTTTATTCTTTTATTTTCGTGTTTCTAGTTTGCCATTTTGTGATTTATTAAAAAAAGGAAAAAAGAAAAAAAAAATCCATAACAAATCGATTTTCCTTATTTTGTTATTTTGCTTCGTGATTTTTTTCTTCTGGCGATGCTATTCCTTTTCTGTTATTTTTTAAAAATCTTATTTCATTTCATTATCTTTTTTTATTCATTTATTCATCATTTGTCACTTTATCTCTTTCGTTTTCTCTCTTCCATTTCGCTTCGAATATTATTTTTAGCTTTTGTCCTTTTATCGTTTTTTTCCCTCTTCGTATCCTTCTAGACTAAACCATCTCTTCTTTTCTTATTTCCTCTCTCTCGTTTTCTCTCTGTTTGTCTGTCTGTGTCTCTGTCTGCGTCTCTCTTTCTCCCTTAATGTCTCTTAATTGCCTTAACGATCCTCTTTTCATTTTCTTTTTCCATCCTCCATCCCCTCAATCCTCCCTCTAAACCCGATCCTCTTTTCATCTCTCTCTCTCTCTCTCACTCACCATCCCCTCTATCCCACTCTCTCTCTCCCTCTCTCTTTCACACCTTCTCTTTCCCTCCCTTTTTCCCTTAAATACTTTTCTCCCTCCATCTCTCACTTTCCCGTTTCTCCTTCATCTTAATTTCTCCTCAATTTTTCTCTCTCACTTTCTCCCTTATTTTCTCTCTCCCTCCTTCTCTCTCTCTCCTTCCCTCACTTTCTCTCACCAACTTTCTCCTTTTCTAACATCACTAACACTAACCCAAAGTCCACTACGCTCCCCCACCATAACAAACCAAAATCTGCTTTTGTTCCACCTAAAACAAGGACACACAAACGCAACAAATATAGTCCGGGTTGGGGGTGCTTGGTGAGGGGAGGGGTCAGAGAGAGAGAGGGAGGGTGGGAGAGAGAGAGGGGAGGGGGTAAAGGGAGGGTTGAGTGGGAGAGAGGTAGGGAAGGGGTAGGAGAGAGGGAGGGGAGGGGTCGGAGAGAGGGAGGGGTGGGATGAAAAAGAGGGAGGGGTCGGAGAGAGGGAGGGGAGAGGTGGGAGAGAGGGAGGGGAGGGGTCTGAGAGAGGGAGGGGTGGGGTGGGAGACAGGGAGGGGTGGGATGAGAGAGAGGGAGGGGTAGGAAAGAGGGAGGGGAGGGGTGGGAGACAGGGAGGGGTGGGATGAGAGAGAGGGAGGGAGAAATGGGAGAGAGGGAGGGGTAGGAAAGAGGGAGGGGTGGGGTGGGAGAGAAGGAGGGGTGGGGTGGGAGAGAGGAAGGGTATGGGTCGGAGAGAGGGAGGAGTGAGGGGAGAAGGGTGGGGAGAAAACAACGACATTTAAACACACTAATGACTCGAATTAACTTCATCCATGTATATGACAATTTAATTACGAAAAATTATCGCCAAAGGGCCTAGCGTCGCCTTTTTGGACGTGGTAATATTATGTTTTTTTTTTTATTTATTTCTTTATTCGCGAATGGAATAGTATAAGAGAGAGAGAGAGAGAGAGAGAGAGAGAGAGAGAGAGAGAGAGAGAGAGAGAGAGAGAGAGAGAGAGAGAGAGAGAGAGAGAGAGAGAGAGAGAGAGAGAGAGAAAATAAAGAGAGAAATATAAATAAATGGATAAATAGATAGACAGATAGAAAGAGAGAGAAAGAGAGAGAAAAAGAGAGAGATTGAGAGAGAAAAAGAGAGAGAAAAATAAAAAAAACATATATAGAGAAAGAGCGAGAGATAAAGGTCGAGAGAGAAAATTTCAGCCGAGTGGAAGGAGCATATTTGCACGACCTCTGCTCTTCTAACCTTATAAAGGGTGCCATGCCTGTAACCAACTATGATATTTATACCAGCGTGAGAGCCCCTGATGTCAAAGAAATATGTTAAATATGATTTCTTTTTGCTTTTATGATAGCATTAGTGTTGTTAGCATATTGTTATCATTATCATGATCATTATCATTAATAATATTGTGAGATTCATCATTATTGTTATCGTCATCATTGCTATTAACATCAGTATTATCATTATGATCATTATCATTATCATTATTTTCATTGTTAAGTTTATTATTATAATTTTATTATTATTTTCATTTTTGTCATCCTTATCAAAATCACTATTATCGTAATTATCATTATTATTGTTATCGTCATCATGATTACATTACTGACATTATCTTTGTTGTTGTAAATCATTATAACAACTATTCTTATTCAATCTCCTCTATCTAAGATATAAAAATTATCTATCTCTACCATCTATCTATCTACCAAAGTTACTATTAGAGATTAATGTACCTAGAATATAGCAAACACACAAGAATACAAGGCGTATCAGAAAATAACTTAACTCAGCAGCGTCCAGGACCACCACGCTACGTCGTTCGGAGGTCTACTGAATATCACTCTCTCTTGGACCCACACTTTCTCTCACCTGTAACCCTATACGAGGGGACTAACATAAATAAACTAAGACTAAAACTATCAAAACAAAGAAACACGAAAAAAATAAAGATAAAATAAAAACACGAAAAAATATAGAAATAAATAAGAAAAAGGGAAAAAAAGCATACACCCTATTCTACAATATGATATATTTTTTTATTCAAATGTGTGAGGGAGTATCCTAAAACTCATGAATTCTCTTCATGACGTGGCGGATTATGCAACAAGGGGGACAGTTATACCCATGGGATCCGCTAGAGTCGGTAGAGGGAGCGTTAGAAAAATGAATGGGGAAAAAAAGGGGAAAAAAGTGCAAAGGTACAGCTTTGCATACACCAACGTGCGAAAAAATATCTATATACGGGTGAATACATACATAGATAGACGCTCATCCGAAATGCACATTGATACATATCTTTTATATCTATATCTATATATATATCTATATATATATATATATATATGTATATATATATATATATATATATATATATATATATATATATATACATATATATATATTATATATATATATATATATATATATATATATATATATATTATATATATATATATATACACATATATACATATATATATATATATATTATATATATATACATATATGTATATATATATATATATATATATATATATATATATATATATATATATATATATATATATATTATATATATATAATATATATATATACATAATGTTCTTGTGTGTGTAAGTATGTATGTGTGTGGTGTGTGTGTGTGTGTATGTATATGCATATACATTATATATATACATATACATATATATATATATATATATATATATATATATATATATATATATATATATATATATATATATATATAGTGTATATATATATCGTTTATATAAATATATGTATATATGGGTATATATATATATATATATATATATATATATATATATATATATATATATATATATATATATATATATATATATATATTATATATATATATATATATATATATATATATATATATATATTATATATATATATATATATATATATATATATACATATATACATAACATACACACACACACACTCACACACACACACACATAATTGCAATTACCAACTTGAACAGAGGTAAACAAAGTCAGAGTAACGAATGAATTATCATGATTGGAGAACATTACATCACTCTGACTGATTCGGAATTAATTCACATTAACAGAATCCAGGAGTTTGCGAACCGTGGAATTAGTTTATTTTGACATTTATGGAGAGGGAAAGGGACACAGAGAGAAGGACAGAGAGAGGGAGAATGAAAGAGAGAGCGAGAGAGAGAGAGAGAGAGAGAGAGAGAGAGAGAGAGAGAGAGAGAGAGAGAGAGAGAGAGAGAGAGAGAGAGAGAGAGAGAGAGAGAGAGAGAGAGGGAGAGAGAGAGAGAGAGAGAGAGAGAGAGAGAGAAGGAGAGAGAGAGGAGAGAGAGAGAGAGAGAGAGAGAGGAGAGAGAGAGAGAGGAGAGAGAGAGAAGGAGGAAGAGAGAGAGAGAGGAGAGAGAGAGAGAGAGAGAGAGAGAGAGAGAGAGAGAGAGAGAGAGAGAGAGAGAGAGAGAGAGAAGGACAGAGAGAGAGAGAGAGAGAGAGAGAGAGAGAGAGAGAAAGAAAGAGAGAGAGAGAGAGAGAGAGAGAGCGAAAAATAGAGAGAGAGAGAGAGAGAAAATAAAACTGAACAAAGAATGAAAAAAGTGGGAAAATGTGAAACGTTTCCATTTCAACATTTTCATCAAAATGAAAATTTGACGAGAGGAATCAATACGAAAGTCCTCCATTATAATCGGGAAAAGACAAAAATAATATAAGAAAAAGTGATAAGAAAACACAAGAAAAATAAAAGGGAAAATAAGAAAAAAATTAAAAATACAAAAATGGACGGAAAAAATAAAGAAGATAAGAATATAAATAGAAAAGATGAGAAAGGAATTAAAAGATAAGCAAATGATGAGGAAAAATAATTAAAAGAAAAAGAAGAAGAAAAGAAAGAAGGCGAAAAAAGAAAAAAAAGCTAATAAAAGAATAAAAAAACAGAGCAAGAAAACATTTTTTTTTTCAAATATTCGTTTTTTCGTGAATAATGCATCCTTGTGCTTATTTCCTTACTTTTTTTTTTATTCATCCAATGCTTAATTCGATATTAATGTTTATTGATTCGTGGAAAAGGAGTCAACACAGCTATATGCAAGTAAATGTAGTATAAATATGAGTAAGTAAGACTAAATAATTTAACATAAGCAAAGATACATTTATGTTAGCAAACATGGATGCATATATATGAATCAAAATATGATATCAGTAAATGTAAGTAAATAAAAAAATAAGCAAACTTAATAATGGTAGTGTCAATAGTAGTAGCAGTAGTACAAGTAAAATAAAAGTAATAACACTTCAACACTACAATATCAATTCACTTACTATTTATTCTCTTTTTAATCAATTTCTTATAGTGCTTTTGCCACAACGAACTCTTTTTCGAAATAGATCCCCTATGAATTAAGTGCGTTTCTCGTAACTCCCATGTCCTTAGAGCATTCATGGGAAAATGTTTGGGATGTCTAGTTACGCCTTTTGACTGACAGGCTGACAGGTTGACAGGTTGAAACGTGTGTGCGTGGTTGGTTTATAAGTGGGTTGATAGGTGGTGAGGGAGTTTTGGTTAATGGGTTGCTGATGGGGAGGAGATGGGGTGATGGGTGTAGGTTATTTAATGTGTGTACTTGTGGTGCGTGCACATGTGCGCGGACATATGTTCATGTATACAAACACATATATATAATCACACACACACATACAGACAAATATATACAGACACATATACACACTCAAACACAGCCAAACACGGACACATATACACAAACAATCAATCATACACACATACACACTCAAACAAATACACACACGGTTACACACACACAAACGAACAAACACGCACACGTACACATGCAAACAAACACACACACGGTTACACACACACAAACGAACAAACACACACACATATACACACGCAAACACACACACACACACGGTTACATTTTCCTCTTTTGATCTCTTAAATCGTTATATCTGTCAACACTAACAAATTATTTGCAACTCTATCTCTTTATACACAATTTTCCTACGAACGTTAGTATCAAAATGACATTAAAGCACCGACTGGAAATCAGCAAACATTTCCAAAGCAGGAATATCTCTTTACCCAAAAAAAAAAACGTTTCTAAAAAACGTTATCCTCTTGAAGATTAGAAACGTTTACAAACCTAAGCTAACAAGGGCCAGTTATCTTTGCGGCCGATACTTGCTGTGCAATTGATATAGATCTCGTGATTATGAATGTTGCAGTGGCTACTCACCGGCGTCTTCTGTGTGTCTGTTTGTGAACAAGTGTTATCGTGGTTATGTATTAGATTTTTTTCTGTCATGTATTATTCACATTACTGGAAGATAAAGATTAAATATTTAACTAGAATGAAGGAGAACGAAGAAAAAGATATTGCCCGCGCGTGTGAGAGAGAGAGAGAGAGAGAGAGAGAGAAGGGAAGAGAGAGAGAGAGAGAGAGAGAGAGAGAGAGAGAGAGAGAGAGAGAGAGAGAGAGAGAGAGAGAGAAAGAGAGAGAGAAAGAGAGAGAGAAACATTTACGTTTACACCAACTGCCTGTAGTATCTAAAAGAAAAAGAAAAAGAAAAAAAAAAAGTAATTCCAACAAAGTTAAACTCCGCCGGAAATCGTCCCCACAGCTCCATTTGGTCCAAATTCACGACAACCTGAGATACGCCATATCTCTCGACTCGCGGGGGAACAAAGGGTTATCAGTGACCCTGTGCGATGAGCGTGACCTTGTGTGACCTTGCGTGACCTTCGTGTACACACAGCC
>NW_028234409.1:10007848-10010348 GCF_977035675.1 Penaeus japonicus | reverse complement strand
GTAGAAAGGAGAAGAATGAGCAGACTAGAGAAAGAGAAAGGAAAGAGAGGGAGGGATGTGGAAGAGAAAGAGGGACAGAAATAAATAAAAAGAAGAAGAGGGGATAGCGATGAGAAAATGAGAGAGGGATAAGAAGTGAAAGGTAGGGAAAAATATGATTGGCTAAGAGGAAAGAGAGAGAGAGAGAAAGAGAGAGAGAGAGAGAGAGAGAGAGAGAGAGAGAGAGAGAGAGAGAGAGAGAGAGAGAGAGAGAGAGAGAGAGAGAGAGAGAGAGAGAGAGAAATGAAAAAAATCCAACTGATTTTCTTAACGACAATAAGTCATCTTCCCCGGAAATACTAGGAGACGCGGCGCATACATTTCTCTATTTGTCGATCATAACATCATTATGTAAATGAAGAGAAGGAAACTTACATAAATATGATATATGAATGATAGATACTCTCATTAATATTGATAAAACTGCAGATATTTTGTACATGTATACATACGCTGATGCACAAAACAAACAAATACACACACACACACACACACACACTCACAAAAAAACAAAACAAAACATAAACAACACCGTTATAAATCGACAAAAACACAGACACACAAAAAGATCACAGACAAACACAAAAAAGAACAACAACTGCACAAACACGCACATACACACTTACGCGACGATAACAACACAAATACACGCACAACACAGACACGAATATCCATCCGATCACCCACTCAGCCACACTCACACATTCACCCACTAGCCCACCAACCCACGAACCCACCCACACATCCACCAGTCATTCCACATATCCACCCACTAACCCACGAACCCACGAACCCACCCACTAATCGAACCCAACCACCCGACCACCCACGAACTCAATCACCCACCCACCCACCCACGAACCCAACCGCCCACCCATCCACCCATCCATCACCCTACTAACCCACCCACCCATCCATCCACCTACTAACCCACCCACCCATCCACCCATCCATCCACCTACTAACCCACCCACCCATCCATCCACTAACCCACCCATCCACCCACCACACCCACAAAGAGAGCAACACAGAATCTGACACACAGCCTTCACAACCTACAAAAACCTTGTCCGATCAACATGTTATTTACCGCGGCCGGATACCGAACACAGCGGATAAACATAATTGGAGTTAATATGAGGAATATTGATCCGATGGCGACGGGGGGGGGGGGGTTAGGGGGGAAAGAAGGAGGAAGGATAGAGAAGGGAGATGGGTGAGGAAAGGGGTGAGGGAGAGGGTGAGGGAGAGGGATAGGGAGGGGGGTAGGGAGAGGGTGTTAGGGAGCGGGTGAGGGAGGGGTGATGGAAGGGTGAAGGAGGGAGGACGGATAAGGGGTGAGGGAGGGGGTGAGAGAGCGGGAGGGGGGATAGGGAGGGGGTGATAGGGAATAGGTGGAGGGGGTGAGGAAGGGAGTGAGGGAGGGGGGGAAGGAGGGGGTGAGGGAAGGGAGGTGGAAGGGGGTATAAGGAGATGGATGAAGGGTAGGGATGAATGGGGGAAGTTGGGGAAAGGATAAAAGGAAAAGAGTAAAGAAAGAAAGGGAAGTAAACATAGAAAGTGAGATACAGATAGATAAATAAGTAGATAGATAGATAGATAGATAGATAGATAGAGAGTGAGAAAAAGAGAAAATGAGAGAGAGAAAGAGAAAGAGAGAGAGAGAGAGAGAGAGAGAGAGAGAGAGAGAGAGAGAGAGAGAGAGAGAGAGAGAGAGAGAGAGAGAGAGAGAGAGAGAGAGAGAGAGAGAGAGAAAGAAATTGATTTGAAAGAGATCGAAAGACACTCATACGCCCCCCCCCCCCTTCACCCACCCACCCCCATGCACACAAATAGACTAAACATCTGTATAGACATAAGGCATGTCCAGTAAATGAATAGGAAGTAAATTACACACTGGCATCAAAAATAAAGAAAATAAATCAAAGGAAAAAAGGAATTAGAATGTGTTGTAAGAAAAAAAAAGTATTTTGGAAATATATAAATAAAACACGTGTTATGAAAACTCCCATATGATATGAAAAAAAAAATAATACGTATTTTAAAAATCCATAATAAATGTTATGAAAATTAGTGTGTTATAAAAGAAGTTGTGGACATATATGAAAAAAATGCTATAAAAATTACCATGTTATTACAAGAATAATGTATGTTATAGAAATACATAAAAGATATCATGAAAACTGGTGTGTTATGAAATATATTAATACGATTTGTAGAAAAAAAAAATGTCATAAATATCACCAAGTGTTGTCAAAAGATTAATGTGTGTTGTAAGCCTCCCCGCCTACAATGAATCATCTTATGAATCATATATTCTGTTACACATAATGAATCATAATCTTGCTTTTGTATGCCTTTATTCTCGGTTTCCTTTGTATTATGTATCTTACTGTATGCTTACATGTTTTTATTATCGAGCAAATAGGCACGCAGACAAACAAAAGGCCAAACAGACACG
>NW_028234409.1:9995348-10002848 GCF_977035675.1 Penaeus japonicus | reverse complement strand
AACACTGTGGAAGAAGAAAAAGATAATTATGATAAACAAAGAAAAGACAAATCAGTCACGTGTCCATCTCCACTCAATAGCTGTCCCAGGAAACCACGCCCCCTTTTATGGTTGATCAGCTGACGCCACGCAGATGTTTCTCTTTCTCTCCCCCCCTCCCCCTCCCCCTCTCTCTCCACCCCGCTGAACATCCGCATCTGTCGGTCTCTGGGGCACGTATCAGCAGGGGGTAGGGGGAGGGTATAGAGACGGGGATGGAGATGGGAGGGGGGGAGAGGAGGAGGAAGAGGAGGAGGAGGAGGAGGAAGAGGAGGGTAGGGTGTTGGGGGAGGAGGCAGAGCGGGAGAAGCGCGGGGTGGGTGGGGGTGGGGGGTGGGGGGGTGCGAGGTCAGGTCAAGGAGGGCGGGGGAGAGGAGGAGCCAAGTACGTGGTGAATCAACAGTATGTTAATGACATGCACACGCACTTCACTTGTGTCTATAAGGGACACGCGCTCAAATGGGCGGTTTCTGGATGCGTGGACTGGGCGGTGGGCGTTCCCTTTGCGGTCACCTTTCGTGGCTTTGTTTGTCTCTGGTTAGGTTGTTTGTCTCTCTCTTTTTCCCTTTCTTTATCTCGTTTTCTCTATTTCACTTTCTTTATCTCGGTTCGTGTTCTCTCTCTCTCTCTCTCTCTCTCTCTCTCTCTCTCTCTCTCTCTCTCTCTCTCTCTCTTTCTCTCTCCTCTCTTTCTCTTTTTCTCAACCTCCCTCCTGTCTCCTTCTACTCCGTTTGTTTTTCTTTCTGTGTCTCGTTGTCTGTTGTCTGACTGTTTGCTTTGTTCCCTCCTACCTTTCCCCCTCTGCCTATTTCTCTCTCACTTCCACTCTCTCTCTCTCTCTCTCTCTCTCTCTCTCTCTTTTGTCTCCTTCACTCACTCTCTCTCTCTCTTCACCCTCTCCCTTTACCCTCCATCCTCCACCCCCCTTCTCTCCCTCCCTTCACCCTCTACCTTTCCCCTCTCTCTCTCTCCACCCTCTCCCTTCCCTCTCCACCTCTCCCCTCTCTTTCTCCATCATCTCCCTTTCCCCTCCACCTCTCCCCTCTCTCTCCCTCCACCCTCTCCTTTTCCCCTCTCTCTCCCTCCACCCTCTCCCTTTCTCCTCCCCCTCTCCCCTCTCTCTCTCTCTCCACCCTCTCCCTTTCCCCTCCACCTCTCCCCCCCCTCTCTCTCTACACCCTCCACCTCTCCCCTCTCTCTCTCCACCATCTCCCTTTCCCCTCCTTCCTCCCCCATTAACCCTTCATCCCCCCCGTGTCCCTCTCCGCCCCCCCCTCCCCCCTCCGCACACCTCAGCCTCCCTGATCTCCTTATCTCTGGCGGTTGACAGATGGATCACTTCGCGCGGTCATGACAGATGCTTGATGCTGATAGTGATAGCGATAAGAAAAGAGGCGATAACTGCGGCGGTTATTGTGATATTGATGGTGATAAGGGCGCGATGGGTGTTGGTGGGGATGGTGGTGATGATGATGATGAGGGTGATGATTATGGGGATGGTATGATGATGATGGTGATTATAGCGACGGTGGGGTTGATTGTGATAATGATGATAATGCTGGTGATGATGATGATGATGAAAGCTCTGGTGATGATGATGATGACAATGATAGCGCTGGTGATGGTGATAGGGGTGTGGATGGTGATGATAGAGGTAATATTGATGCCAATGGAAATAATTTCAATAGATGTCACAATGTCTTCAATAATAATCATCATAACACTAGTAACACTAATAACACAATAACATGATAAATCAACCACGATAACAAAATACAAAAATATGACAAGAACAAGACAACCAAAAAGCAAAAAAACGACAACAAATAACAAAGGAAAACAAAAATAACAAAGGCAACAACTATCAAGATAATTATTACGATAGCTAAAAGCACTGGATCGACGTATGGAAATAATCATGTTAATGATGTCCATAACAAGCTAAAAACAATATTAATAGACGCTAATACACCAATAATTATGCTAATGGAGTCTGGGGTCGCTCATAAAGCTCGGCGTGGGTGCCATGGAGTGCCATAGAGCGCCATAAAGTGCCATAGAGAGCCAGCATCAAGCGGAAGCGACAAGAATTCAAGTTGAAAAAAAAAAAATGTCTCGCTGATAAAAAGTAATCGCGGTTTTATACGTCGAGTTTATTCATCTTATTCAGCGGCGCATTTTCCTTGAGGGATTATTGCCTTCTTGGTGCTAAAAAAGGAGGGAGGGAGGGAGGGAGGGAGGGAAGGGAGGGAAGGGAGGGAGGGAGGGAGAGGGGAGAGAGAGAGGTAGGGAGAGAGAGAGGGAGGGAGGGAGAGAGAGGAGAGAGAGAGGGAGGGAGGGAGGGAAGGAACCAAGGAGGGGGAAAGGGAGAGGGAGAGGGAGAGAGAGGAAGTAGGGAGATAGACAGAGAAGGGGTAGGGGGAGGGAAGGAGGGAGGATGGGAGGGCAAAAGAAGAGGGAGGGAGGATGGGAGGGAGAGGAAGTATGGAGATAGACAGAGAAGGGGTAGGGGGAGGGAAGGAGGGAGGATGGGAGGGCAAAAGAAGAGGGAGGGAAGGAGGGAGGATGGGAGGGCAAAAGAAGAGGGAGGGAGGATGGTTAGGCAAAGGGAGAGGGAGGGAGGATGGAAGGGAAGAGGGAATGAAGATGGGAGGGGAGAGGGAAGGAAGAGAGAGAGGGGAGGAGAAGAGGAGAGAGAGAGAGAGAGAGAGAGAGAGAGAGAGAGAGAGAGAGAGAGAGAGAGAGAGAGAGAGAGAGAGAGAGAGAGAGAGAGAGAGAGAGAGAGAGAGAAATAAAGAGACATGCTGACAAACCATATACCAATTTGTTCAACTTAAAGAGAGAAAAAAGGAAAGAGAAAGTGTGAAAGATAGAGAAAAAGAAAGACTACAGCAAACCCTCTGGGTGCATGCCAAAAGGGCTTCTGATTAGCATTCGTGCCTTTACAAGACCGTCGCTATGGAGATAAAACACCCGAAAGATGCTATTTGCATATGTCATCCCTTGTAAAAGTCACAAAAGTGTTTGAGCGATAAATGGCGGGCTAATTCCGCGCGGGGATTTTGTCCTCGCGTGTGTGTCATCACCCGGGGGTTTTCAGCTGTTAAATTTTGCCTATTTTTAAAATGCATTTTTAAAGATATTCGCTTTAGCTCGATGGAACTATGAATTGGGAAAAAAATCAAATTATAAGAGTATCTAAATTATTATTTAAGCTAGAAAGTATTAACCTTTGATATATACACGATAGAGTAATGATATGTGATTTTTAAACAATAATAAATACGGTAGAGGTTATAATCTGATGAAAAAGAACAGAATTTGACTCTTATTCGCTCGAAATATAAGATTCCTCCTGATAATTTTCTTTAATTAATAGAGAAATAAGAATACAATTAAACTTATGTTCAAGTAAGCTTACGAACTAAATACACAAATGATTAAGAGGAACTACATAACCAGAAAAAGACGATGAAATAAAATATAACATAGTGAATATATGATATACATTCAAATAAAGTTAAAATGAAGTTAATAATGATTATGATAATGATAATCATGACATAATAATGATAATATTAATCATAATAAAATTAATAATAATAATAATAATATTGTTAATAATAATAACAATAATAGTAATAATGGTATTGATAATGATTATAATGATAATTATGAAGATAATGAAATTAATGATAATCCCAAAGATAATGAAAATAATGGTAATCCCAAAGATAATGATAATGCTAAATAAACGATAATGCTCATAATAATAACAACAATAGTGAACCCCCCATTAAAAAGATAAACAATCCCACAAACAAAACAAACAACCAAGCAAAAAGAAACCTTCCAGCTCTCCCACGGCGAGTCTGAATGACGCAATCACACGTCTCGCTCTATTTATATCCCTCTCGTGAATCAAACAAGGTCGTGTCATTAACCTACAATGACGAAAACTTATCAGAATTAATTAAATCCGCACCGGGGCCTCATGAGGGAATGATTGGAATTTTAACGCGATTGGCTTTTATTTTGTTTGTGTGTTTGTGTATGGGTTTGTTTGTGTGTTAGTAGGTGACGGTTTCGGATTCTGTATAAACGCACATACATACATGTACAGACACACAGACAGACGCACGCACACACAGACACAGACAGACAAACACACACACACACACAAAACACAAACACACACACACAGACATATATATATATATATATATATATATATATATATATATATATATATATATATATGTATATATATATATATATATGTAGATATAGATAGATAGATATGGATATAGATATAGATAAAGATACACATACATATACAGATGAACCTTTTACATATGTATGTATATGTATATATTATATATATATATATATATATTATATATATATATATATATATATATATATATATATATATAGAGAGAGAGAGAGAGAGAGAGAGAGAGAGAGAGAGAAGAGAGAGAGAGAGCGAGAGAGAATATAGATATATAAATATGGATAAAGATATAGATATAAATACACACACACTCATATACAGATGAACCATTTACAGAGAGAAGGAAAAAAAGAAAAAGAAATACAACAAATTGTATCTAATTCTTTCTGAAAGGGTTTGCTAATGGCACAAGATTCTTAAATACAAGTTAGTGAAGTTCCCCCTGATGTGACTTCAATGATGTTCCGCCGCTACAGAATTAAAGGGCTTGGGAGTTGGGGACTTCGTTTCCAGGAGGTGGAATTGGGAGAGGAAGAAAGAGGAAGAAAGAGGAAGGAGGAGGAAAAGGAAGAGGAGTAAGGAGAGGTGGAGGAAGAGGAAGAGAAGGAAGAGGAAGAGGAAGAGGAAAAGGATGAGGGAGAGGTGGAGGGAAAGGAAGAGGAAGAGGAAGAGGATGAGGAGGAGGAAGTTGATGAAGAGGAAGAGGAAAAGGAAAAAGATGAGAGAGAGGTGGAGGAAAAGGAACATGAAGAAGAGAAGGAAGATGAAGGAGGAAGAGGAAGAAGGAGGAGGATGAGGAGGAAAAGGAAGAGGGGGAAGGGGAGGTGGAAGAAAAGGAAGAGGAGGAGGAAGAGGAAGAATAGAAGGAGGAGGAAGAGGAGGAATAGCAAGAGGAGGAGGAGGAGGGGAAGATGAAAAGGAAGAAGAGGAGGAGGAGGAAGAGGAGGAAAATGAAAAGGAGGAGGGAGAGGTGGAAGAGGAGGAAGGATAAGAAAGAGGAGAGAGAGAAGGGAAGGAAAAGGAAGAAGAGAGAGAGGACCAAGAAGAGAGAGGAGAGGAAGAGAAGAAAAGCAGAAATGATGAGAGAGGTGAAGCGTGAAGGAGAGGTGAGAGATAAGAAAGAGGTGGAAAGCAAGAGGAGAGACAATGAAGAAGAAGAAAAAGAGGAGTAAAGAGAGAAGAGAGAGGTAGAAGATAGAGAGAAAGAGAGCAGAGAAGAAGAGAGAGCAGAGGAGCGAAGCAGAGAGGAGAAGAAGGAACGAAGAGAGCGAAGGAGAGAGAGAAGGGAGAAACAGAGAGAAGAGAGAGAGAGTAGAAGAAAGAAGAGGAGGAGGAGAGGAGAAAAAGAGTGAGAGAAAGAAGAAGAAAGGGAGACAGAAGATAAGAGGAGAGAGGAGGAGAGAGAGAGAAAAGAAGAATGAGGGAAAGAGTCATCGAGGAGTGAGGAAAGAGAGAAGAGGTGGAAAGAGAGAGATAGAGAAAGAGGTAGGATGAACGGAGATGAGTGAGAGAGAGAGTGAGAAAAGAGAAGAGAAGAAGAGAGAGGACAGGTGGTGGAGGAATGGAAGAGGAGGAAGGATAAGAAAGAGGAGAGAGAGAAGAGGAAACAGACAAGGGAGAAGAGGAAGAAAAATACAATGCATGATAAAAGGAAAGACAGGAAAGAAGAACAGGAAGAAGAAAGAAAAAGAAGAAAATGAAAATGGAAAAAATGCCAAGACGAAGAAGATGCGGGAAGAAAGGAAGGAAGAAAAAGAGAAAAATGAAAAATGAAAAATAATATCACGATAAAGAAAGGGCAAAACAAAGAAGTTTAATAAAAAACAAAGAAGAGGAAGACGAAGAGGAAAAGGAAGAAATCGAGTAAAAAAGAAGAAGGAGAAAGAAATAACAGGAGAAAGAAGAGAGATAGTAGACAGGGAGACAAGGGGAGAGCACCGCGTCTTCTCGAACTGCAGTCGGAAAGGAAACCACTTTTCTATAAATGGACAAATGTGGACTATTAACACACGCAGGAAATGGGAGGTGGAGGGGGTGGATGGAGGGGTTATTGGGGGTACAGGAAGGTTGAGGGGGGGTGAGGAGGTGGGGAAGGTAGGGGGGAGAGGAGCGTGGGATGGAATCGCGCCTTTTTCTCACAATAACTTCACTATAATCAAAGTGTTGGTGAAGGCTTTTCTCTCGCCATTTTGCACGGGGTTGGAACAACCATGTGGGTTCAGAGAAAAGGAGACACACACACACGTACATGCACACAGACACACGCACACTCGTACACACAGCCACACAAACACGCATATAATAATAATAATAACACACACGCACACACACACACACAAACACACATACACACACATTTACATAACGCGTGAACGTATGTAAATAGAATCTTCTTGAATATGCAAATAATTACGATCACATTTCGGTTAACTGCATGTATATTTACGGAAAGGAAGGGCTATTTACACTGATATGAGGAGGAAATTAAACTTGGAAATTCCTGAATTTTAGAGTCGTACCCTAAGCGATGAACGGCCTATATTTATATCCAGCAATTTAAAAGAACAACTGAAATGGACACTTTCCATTCCACTGGAGTTTAGAGAGTGTACTTCACTGAACTATACTGAGGTGTACAATATAATACACGTGTGTACTGTGCGTTCTAGTGCCCTTTGTATCGGACGCTCCATTCCCCCCTCGCAATTCCCATGAATTATACATGAATTCCTATAACTTACCATAAACACATTTTTTAGGCGGAAATCATCAGCCAATAATTCGATAATCTTCATGGAATTAGGAGCCATTAACAGAACGAGAATTACGCTCCTGACAGCGAATAAAAGCAATGAATAAGTAAGTCTCAGTTGATGAGGGAGGGAAGGACGCAGGCCCTCTAGCAGCCATCGGAGGAACTATTTTTCCCGCGCTTTTTTGTCCCTTATTAGACGGTACTTGACAACGGTTATATAAAAAATATATTTTACGCAACAATTTATTCTAATGTCTTGTTGTCTCGGGGAGAAACATGTGTCAGCATATTATTTGAGTCTAACAAATCATATATTATCGATTCAGGTCGCTAAACCCGACGTAAATAGCGTTTGATGCTCATTAACATAATTATTACATGACTTGGAGTCAGTAGGGGAGGGAGGGAGGGGGGGGAGGGGGGAGGGGACGGATTTAGGGAAGGGGAGTCTACTTTACGTGAATACCTGTTT
>NW_028234409.1:9988347-9995248 GCF_977035675.1 Penaeus japonicus | reverse complement strand
TATGTCTTTCCTATGTATATCGCCCCCTCTCCCTCCTTGTCTTCCTCCTCCTCCATCTCCCCCCATCTCTCTCCTCCTCCTCCACCCCCGCTCCCATAACCCACCCACCCCACCCACCCCACTCCCTCCCCAAACCCCCTACTCTCCCACTCCCACTCTATGTGCTCACCCGCCAGCCATAATGGGCGTGACTTGGCTAGTGAAACGAAGCCAATGTCCCGAAATATTAGTCGACGCCCCTCGTGATTAAGACGCCCGTTCAGGGTTGATTAATTCCGCTGATAACATAGATTTGATTGCCGTTTTATCTCAAACAACGAGCGTCGATGAATATTTAATTCGCGTGAAGGTTGCCTCGCTTTAGGTGTATCATCATTTTATGACGTCTGGGATTAATTGGGTCTAATTGAATGATGGAATTCGATTAATGGGGTTTAGTAATTGGTCTTGTATGAGGTGTCCAATTTGAAAGGGAGGTTATCATTTTGATTTGCAGGAGTTGTGAAGGGTCGTTATTCTTTCTCTTAAAATAGACTCTTTTTGTATCTTTATACGGAATGTGACCTTTTGAATTTTCCTTTTTTTTCTTTCTTTCTTCCTTTTCTTTTATTTTCTTACTTTCGTTCATTTAGGTAAGTATATATTGATGTATATATATATATATATTTATTATATATATATATATATTTTATATAATTATATATATTAATTAGATTTTTTTTTTTTTTTTTTTTTTTTTTTTTTTTTTTTTTTTTTTTTTTTTTTCTTTTTTTTCTTCTTTTTTTTTTTATCTTTTTTTCCTTTTCCTTATTCTGTAACCTTTCATCTCCTTGCCCATGCAATCATATCGTCTAATTTGTCTCTGTTTCTTTGTCTCTCTCTCTCTCTCTCTCTCAAGATATCAAGATAGTACTAGGGTAATAATCATAATTGTAATAATAATGATAATTGTGATGATGGTGGCGGTGAAAAATAGGATTGAAACTCTTTTGTAGATAACAATAAAAGCAATGATAATAACAATAACAGCAATAACAAAAACAATAATGATAATGACAAAAGTGTGTAATGATAATATTTTCATAAATTACAATGACACTGACAGATGATGATGATGATGATTAAAATTAATGATGATAATGGCAATAATACCGACAATATATCGATAGTGATGTTACTGATTAATCTGATGATAACAAAGATAATGTCCAGCCCTCCAACCTGCCCTGCCCTGACCTGACCTGCCCTGCCTTTCCGTTTACTTTAGTGTTCTTACCTGCCCTTCTTGTCCCATGTTGCATCTCCCTTTGTCTCTTATATACCCTCCCCCCCCCCCCTCCCCTTCCTAAAGGTGAAATCCGAAAAGGTTTCGAAACTAGTGTGTACAGTTTCTGTTTTTTTCTTTCTTTCTTTCTTTTTTAATTCTTTCTTTCTTTTTTCTTTTTTTGTGAAGTTTGTTTGTCTGTGTTTTTTTTCTCTGCTGTTTATTTATGTTTATTGAGTTATGTATTTACTGATTCCTGCATTCATTTATACGTTCGTTTGTTTGTTGTGAGACAGTGAGGGAGAGGAGAGAGAGATAAGGAAGGGAAGAAGGAGAGATGGAAGGGAAGAGACGAAGAGAGAAAATAGAATGAGAAAATAGGGTAAAATAAGAGAAGAAAAAAAGAGGGCGAAGTTTAGAAGAGAGGAAGAAGGAAAGAAGAAAGTTAAAGTGAGGAGAAAGAGAGAAGGGGGGGGGAGGAGAAGGGAGAGAACTGGACTAGAAGAAAGGGAAGCAAACTTTAGCATTTAGTTAAACAATGAAGCGACCAGTCTTCATAAAAAAATGGTTCAATATTCTTCAGTCCACCCTTTAATCTCCCATTTTCTATTCATTATTATCGTTTATGAACGGAATGATATATATTTCATCTAATATGTTTATCTTTTTAAAAATGTTAATTAATGGTTTAATTAATAATTAATCAAAGTAAGATCATCAAAGTAGAGTAAAATAGAGAGAGAAATAGAAGTTTCGAAAATACTAGGAATATGACGTCACGAAAAGATTAAAAAAAAAACATACAGTGTAATATTATATTTTCCATTTTTAGAAATTATCATTATAATGCCAAATAAAATCAATACGATTGATTATCAGCTGAATTGCAACTGTCGTCATAATCTACAAATCTACCTTTTATTATGAATAGATAAATGGAGAACGGAGCACACCGGCGGAGGGATAAGGGGCGTGGAACTGCCAATATGGCGGCGGCTCAGGACATTCCGCGCGCTAGGATGCTGTTCGTGTTTTTCCTGCTAATGCAAATTTGTATACAGTGCGCGCACGCATATATAGATATACACACACACATACACAAACACATAAACACACACACACACACACATACATACACACACACAGACACACACACACACATATATACTGTATATATATTATATATATATATATATATTTATATATATTTATATATATATATATATATATATTATATAGATATATATATACTATATATATATATATAATATACATATATATATATATATATAATATTTATATATATATATACATATATATATATTATATATGATATATATATATATATATATATATATATATAGATATATATATAGATATATATCTATATATATAGATGTGTGTGTGTGTGTGTGGGGGTGTGTGTGTGTGTGTGGGTGTGTGTGTGTGTGTGTGTGTGTGTGTGTGGGTATATATGTATATATTATATATATATATATATATATATATATATATATATATATGCATATGTATGTATATACATATATATATATATATATGGCAGGCAAACCCACTATACAAAAAACATCTTCAGGTCTGAAGATGCAATCCAGGTGGATTTCCAAACTGTAGTCTCATCTTCTAACAAATATGTTTTTTTCTGCCATATTATCAACACGGAAGAGTGCCTTGCCATTCATATATATAAGTACACACATATACACACAGATATATATATATATATATATATATTATATATAATATATATATATATATATATATATATATTATATATATATATATCTATATATGCACTATATATCTATACATACATATATATATATATATATATATATATATATATATATATATATATATATATATATATATATATATAATGGAGAGAGAGAGAGACAGACAGACAGTTAGACAGACAGACAGACAGACAGACATACATACATACATACAGACAGACAGAGAAACAGACAGATAGAAGCAGACATACAGAGAGATAAAGACAGATAGACAGAGAGAGAAAGAACGAGATAGAGAGAAAGAGAGAGAAAGAGAGACAGCGAGAGAGAGAGAGAGAGAGAGAGAGAGGTCACGGGCACATTGTCCTCCCCCCCCCCCGATTAAGGATAGCAATAAGCCAATAATTTATATTTACCATCTCTCACATTTATTGGGCGCGAGGCAGAGCGGGAAGAAGCTGGCCATTGGCTCTGATAAATCGCACTTCGATCCGAGGTAACGAGGGGGCGCCATTATAGGTGGGGGTGGGGGTGGGGGTGGGAGGGGGTGACGAAGGGAGAGAGAGGAGGGGGGAGGTAGGGAGGTGGGGATGGGGGGAGGGAGGGGGATGGGAGAGAGGGGAGGGGGAGGGAGGGGGGAAAGTAGGAAGGTGGGGGGGTGACGAAGGGGGAGAGGGGAGGGGGTGGGAGGGAGGTGGGGATGGGAGAGGGAGGGGGATGGGGGAGGGGGGGGAGGGGGTGGGGATGGGAGAGGGAGTGGCAGGGGGAGAGGGGGGGATGGGAGAGGGAAAGGGAGGGAGATGGGGGTGGGGATGGGAGAGGGAGGGGGTGGGGGTGGGGGAGGAAGGGAGGGTTGACGAAAGGAGAGGGGGGAGGGGAAGGGCGGGGGGAAGGTAGGGAAGTGGGGATGGGAGGGGGGAGGGAGGGGGAGGGAGGGAGGGTTGACGAAGGGAGAGAGGGGAGGGGGAGGGTGGGGATGGGGGAAAAGGAGGAGAGAGGGGATGTGAAGGGTAAAGGGAGGGTAGGAAGGGAGGGAGGAGGAGAAAAGGGTGGGGGAGGTGGAGAGGGTCTTAGGGAGGGGAAGAGGGTGAAGGGAAGGAGAGAGAGAGAGAGAGAGAGAGAGAGAGAGAGAGAGAGAGAGAGAGAGAGAGAGAGAGAGAGAGAGAGAGAGAGAGAGAGAGAGAGAGAGAGAGAGAGAGAGAGAGAGGAGAAAGAAACAGAGGAGAGGAGAGAGAGAGAGAGAGAGAGAGAGAGAGAGAGAGAGAGAGAGAGAGAGAGAGAGAGAGAGAGAGAGAGAGAGAGAAAGAAAGAGAGAGAGAGATAATAGAGAGAGAAAGAGAGAGAGAGAGAGAAAAAAAAGAGAGAGAGAAAGAGAAGAGAAGAGAGAGAGAGAGAAAGAAAGAAAGAAAGAGAAGAGAGAAAAAAAAAGAGAGAGAAAGGGAGAAGGACGGGAGTTCTAAAAGAAAATTAGATATTCAATGATAAAAGACTCCCAAAATAAGGAAGAAATATAGCTCTCTTTTGCCCCGAAGGAGGGACTGAATCATCCCTGGACAATAACCGAAATAAACGAGAATAGGAGAAGTTACGTGACAAAAATAACTTAATCGGGTTATGAAATTGTGAATTGTGAAGTATGTTTATATCATGATGAGATTAGCATGTAATGATATTGATAACGGTGATGAGAATGATGATGGTGATTATGATTAAGTCTGTGATGATGATGCTAATAATATCAATGGTATAAAAATAATTCTAGAGAGAGAGAGAGAGAGAGGGAGGAGAATGAGAGAGAGAGATAGAGAAAGAAAGAGAGAGAGAGAGAGAGAGAGAGAGAGAGAGAGAGAGAGAGAGAGAGAGAGAGAGAGAGAGAGAGAGAGAGAGAGAGAGAGAGAGAGAGAGAGAGAGAGAGAGAAGAGAGGAGAGAGAGAGGGGGGAGGGGAGAGAGAGGGGAGGAGAGGAGAGAGAGAGGAAGAGAGAGAGAGAGGGAGAAAGAGAGAGAGAGAGAGAGAGAGAGAGAGAGAGAGAGAGAGAGAGAGAGAGAGAGAGAGAGAGAGAGAAAGACAGAGAGAGAGAGAGAAACAGAAAAAATAGGGAGAGAGTGAAAGAAACAGAAAGATGGTGAAAGAGAGAGAGAGAGAGGGACAGAGAGAGAAAGAAAGAAAGAGCGACAGAGAGTGAGAGACAGACAGACAGACAGACAGACAGAGAGAAACAAAGAAAGAGAGAGAAAGAAACAAAGAAAGAGAAAGAGAAAGAAAGAAAGAAAGAGAGAAGATAGTAGAAAGAAATAGCGGTGTTCACTTCACCACTTGCTGATATTTCTCTCTCGGGTAAAGTCGACAGCTGAGTGATTCGCACTTGCGTGGAGTTATTTTTCTTGCGAGCAAAATTCCCAAGGTTTCCCGAGGAGTGAGTGACTAATCGCCATGGGTATTCTCTCCCCTAAGCAACTCTTCCCAGAGACTCTAAGGGATTCTTGTGGAATCATCAGGAATTTCTATCTTTAACTATTTTTTTTATCGGATTATATAGGGCTGGGTGGTCGTTTTACTAAGTCAATTATTTTTTTATATTCTGTTTTATTATTATTTTTTTTTTCGAAGTATCTAGGGCGGTGGATTTTTTTCCCTATTGTGTGGTCAACTTTTTTTTTTTTTTTCTTCTTTTTTTTTTAGTCTGTGATCCGGGATCGTGTGGAGTAATTTATCGCTATAAAAGACGGATTTTTATTTCTTTTGCGTGGAGTGAGGCTCGCACATGTGGAATGGATCTACGTTCCTTTTTTTTAAAGAGAGAAGTGGAGAGGATAATTCTCCACTCTTATCCACTTATCTGTGCTTTCCTTCCCACTCTCTTTATTCTTATATGCTTTTCTCTACTCTTTTCCCCGGCAGGTATTTCTTCGTCCACTTTTGCAGGACTTGAAATCTGTACCTCCTTACGTTGTTTTCTTGAGAACGACACGCCAGACTGCCTGCTCTTGTCTGCTTCTCTGCTCTTTCTCTCTCTCTCTCTCGCTCTTTCTCTCTCTCTCTCTTTCTCTCGCTCTTTCTTTCTCTCTCTCTCTCTCTCTGCTCTGCTCTCTCTTTTAACTACGTTGTTGATTTGAAATTGTCTAAGTCTGTCTGCTCTCTTCTTCTTTCTCTTTCTCTCCATTTTTCTCTCTTTCTCTCTCTTTCTTTCTCCTCCCTCCCTTTCTCTCTCTCTCGCTCTCTCTTTCTTTCTCCTCCCTCCCTTTCTCTCTCTCTCTCTCTCTCTCTCTCTCTCTCTCTCTCTCTCTCTCTCCCTCTCTCTCTTCCTCCCCCCCTCTCTCTCTCTCTCTTCCTCCCCCCTCTCTCTCTCTTTTTTCTCCCTTTCTTTCTCCTCTTGTCCCCAGTCGAGACGTACTATCTTAGTCAGACTTCATGTTACTTTTAAGGCTCTCGTATTTTTTAAAACTCTTTTGAAATTCTCTTCCAGCTCTCTTGTTCCTCCCTTCTTGCGAGTGTCTTCTTGAAAAAAAGAAAGAAAAAAAGGTCAACAGCTTATTCACAAACCAAGGAATGAACATTTCTGAACATATCACTTTTTCCTTTTCTATATGAGTGTGCCTCCTCATTTTCTGTGCACGTTTCTGAACATTTTACATTTTTTCTTTTTCATATGATGGTGGTTTCCCGTTTTCTGTGAAAATATATGAAAATATATATATATACTCCTTTTTATTTGCTGTTTTTTTGTGATTTGTGATTTTTTTATTTCTTTGAATGTTTCTGAACACATTTTTTTTTTCTTAGAGTGATATATATATGTATGTCTATGCGTGTAGTTTTATTCTTGTATATTAATTTTATTTTCATCTATGTGCTTTACTTCGCATTATCTAGTTTATTTTGTA
>NW_028234409.1:9965847-9970847 GCF_977035675.1 Penaeus japonicus | reverse complement strand
ATAGGTAACTCTGACTATCTATATGTACAAGCATGTAATTAGTGTTATATATAAAACAACATCTCTAACAGTATATATTTATACAGAAGTATGTGATACGCGATGTCGCTCCATGTTAAATGTGAACTATAGCAATTTTCGCATTCATGATATCTGTTAACTTCCTTGTTTCTGAATGTTAAATATGCATTACGGATGATAGATCGGAGGTATAGTGTTGTGTTTCATGCCTCAATTTTTCTCCCTTTCTCTCTCTCTCTCTCTCTCTCTCTCTCTCTCTCTCTCTCTCTCTCTCTCTCTCTCTCTCTCTCTCTCTCTCTCTCTCTCTCTCTCTTTCTCTCTCTCCACCCCCCCTTCTCTCTCTGTCTCTCTTTCTCTATCTCTTTATGGAATAAAGTGTTTGAATTTGAATTTGAATTTGAACTCTCTCAAGCCTTTTTCTTTTCTCGAAGACAACATCAATAACAAAATAATGACACCAGAAAAAAAAAACTAGATAGAAAAATTAGGAATTTGAAAAAGAAGAAGATAAAAATTGATGTGAATATACTTTTTAAAAATGTGAGAAAAGGAGGAGGGAAGAGGAAGAGGAGAAAAGACCAAAAAGAAAAGAAGCGAAAACAATAATGACGATTGATTGATCTGGTAGTAAAAACGAAGAAAGAAAGAAAAATAAAAAAGAGTAAAAAGGAAGAGAATGCTAAACGGAGAAGAACGATAAATAAAAACGAGAAAATGAAGAAAAGGAAGAACGAGAACAAACAAACAAAAAAGCAACACATAAAGAAGACAATCAATAATAAATGCCGTTATCGGAAATCAGGAAAAAAAGTTCGTAAAACATTCAAAATTCTTTTGTCTCATATCTGATGACAAATTTCACTAAGAATCATTACTTAATTCGGGAACCAATCAAGGAGACGAAGGGAAATGGGAAAGGGAAAAGAAAAAGGGAAACAATAGCATGTTTCCCATCAATACTTGCAGCCATTATATATCTTTTCTATTAACTACCAAGAAAATAATGCGCCAATTCCGGTTTGTGATAAAGGAAACAATGTTATAAATCTTTTCTTTTGCCAAAGGAATAATGCCGAAAATTCTGAATTCTTTAATCCTGAGGTAAAATTAACTTCATACATGCAAAATGCATTGAAAGTTGAGCATTTCAACGTCTTTACTTTAACTTCACAAAATTGCAGAGGAATAGGTTGGATGTGATGGTGATCCATTCCGGTACTAGAAAGGGTAACGATACCAAAATGTTTAAGACCCACAGGTGTATATAATTTTCACAATTAAAATAATGAAAACATTGTTAATCTTTCACAAAAGTATCTGATGATTTAGCTTGTACATGGCTTAGGGTAAAACCATGTCAATTACATTTCACAAAAGATAAAACCATGTAACAAAGTTTTTACTTCATTTCGTCATTGGTCAGTAAGTGTTATTTCCTAATACCCTCTGCCTAGAAAGCAAAGGATATGATTATTATTATTCTCTTCAAATTTGACGTCGTTAAACCAAATTACAGAGGCGTAGCTAAGAAGAGAAATCTATATTACACCAACCAAAAAGACCTCAAGACTTGATCAAAGTCCTTGGTCGTACAAAGTCGACATCGAGACTCAAGCAGTGGAATTTCTTTGATTTGCAACATGCACACTTTTATCTGTCTTTTTCTTTATCATGCTTCCTCACCTGTCAAGATAAGTTTTGCTTCTGACACAATGAGATTGGTAAATTTCAAGAGTACTGTCATCCTAGTCACAAAAGCAAAGTTTGAGGGAAACTTTAGTCATTTTTTCATACCTTCTAGATTTTAGCAAATGGGAAATAACAGTTGCAACTATATTGTCACAATTTTCTCGCTATTCAAGGCTACATTGTCTTAATTTTCTTGCTATTTAAGGCAACTGCACATGGTACACATGAAGAACAGACAGAAGAAAGACTGGGATAATTTTATTAGTCTAAAAAATACAATATGTTCAGTGGGGTAGGTTTTGGACGAGAAAAAAAAAAAAAAATTGTCATCGTTATCGTTATTGATAAGCATCTTTTTATGTACATTATTCATATATTAGCTAAATCTGTTACCTTAGTCTAAATTGCATTGTATTGGCAATAAACAAGAACCAGGAAGTGGAATCCCTGAAAGCCGGGGGAGAGTGTCGGCAGATGCGCTTGAAAGTGCGACTCAGAATATTGACAAAAAAATAAAAATAAAAATATATAAGAACATTTAAAAATCAAAATTGTCTAAAATAACCTGGTGTGAACAGTTTGACTAAAAACAGTTGAATATTTTTCTTCTTTCCACATTTTTCAATATTTTTTCTTACATAGTTAAAAGAATATATAAAGAATATATAAAGAAACAGAATGAGAAATCAGTTTGATGCAGCGCTTGACTCTTTTCAAATTCAATTTATATGAAGTGATATTAACGACCAAAATGTTACATTTCCAGAGGAAAATTAACCTAATTTTAGTAATTTCATTATTTTGTTTTTTAGATTAGAATTTTTCCCCTCTATTTAGGAAATTTTTACTCAATACTCCCTAAAAACTGAGACTCAAGGTACCACAACCCAACGATTATATAAGATTATTCTCTGGAAGGCAATCAGTAATGGCATATATTCTAAAAACATTTCCCCGTATATCACCTCAACTCAACAAGAGATCTGATTTCAATAATATCTTTACAACCAATAGTTATTTTGTACTCCCAATAACATTCCTTTTGACACTCTTATCAACACTGGTATACACTGTCACATATCTGGCCAATCATCATATAAGAAATAACTGGTAGGCGTGTTTCTGGTGTGTCCTAATACCAAAATCAAAAAATCATATATGTATATATGATAATAATAAGGAATTAAAACAATAGTGATAATTATAAAAACAAACAAAATATATAGCATTCTAAAAGCCTACTGTGATATCATCACAGAAACTGCACCAGGCTTATTCATGCCTATTCACTGGGATAACATTTTCCAACGATTGTAACTCATTATTTATCTTGAATTGAGTATCTAATTCCGAACACCATTCTTTACTTTAAAAAATAAAAGAATAAAAAAATAAATGAGTAAATGAGACTGTTCCATGCCATGATTCTGCTCCATCAACTTTTTTCGTTCTTTCCTTTACCATTTGTATTTGAACATGTGAAGGCAACTTTAAGTCAAGTATCAATCACCATAATATTGCAGCCTCCCTTACATGCCCAAGGGCCTCTCTGCAACAATGCCACCATGCTCACAAAGCTCCTTTGCAATGGCTTCGAGGTCGGCAAAGTTCTTGTGGGAGATGTTGGACTTGACAGCTGTAAGGTTGAGCTGGATCCTGTCTGATGCCTGGTCAAAGAAAATTATTCATGTTAATATTGACATTTCAATGTTAATTCAAAGTATTACAAATCAGTCACTTATGAAAAAAAAACCTTAATAGCAATTTTCACTTGCATCCAAGTTCGGCCTTAGTCTCAACAAATAAACAAGAAATTAAAAACAAAAAATACTCTAATAAAACAGAGTTTATTTTTTTTCCCTTCTAGTAAACAATCAATCCCCTCACTAACTGATTATCGTAACTGACAACTAGCTGCTAAATGAGCAGCTAACACTAATGCACTATCTAACTAACCAACCAACCAATCAACCCAACAAAATAAAATCATTATGCACTCACTTCATTAACCCAGACACGTGCAAGCTTTTCCTCATGTGCGGCAGAAGGGAAGTTCTCGTTGAGTGATCGTGAGGCCCTCGACAGGACCACCATGGAAGCATACATGTCAATGGCTGAGTTGGCTAGTCGGTTGAGGAGGAACTGGCGGTGGACGATGTCCTTTCCGTGCTTCATGAGCAGGCCCTCGCAGGTGTAGCCAAAGGCCTCCACAGCCTATAGGGGTCAAAGACAAAGAATGTTTGTTAGAATGTTTGTTAAAATGTCTTAAAAATGTTCTCATCATTTGTTGAAGAGAGGATAAAAAAGGAAAAAGATATTATGAGAATGTATAAATACGATAAATGATACTAATGGAAGTAAACTGTCAAAAATAGAAGGGGAGGAAAAAAAAAAAAAAAAAAAAAAAATATATATATATATATATATATATATATATATATATATATATATATATATATTATATTTATATATATATATATATATATTATATATATATATATATATATATATATATATATAAAATTCCATTTCCAATTTCCCACATTCGCTTTCAGTCACAACAACTTCAAAAGATGAAAGACAACACTTGAAAGCAGTGGCCACATAGAAACTTACCCTACTCAGAAGTCCTGCAGAATCAGAGAGGTTAGGATGAACACCCTCAATCTGGCCTCCGTTGCTGAAGCCAATGGCGCGCTTTGCCCTCTTGGTGCCCTCACCAAAGATGAGGCCCATGTTGGCTGAAGGGTTCTTCAGGGCCTTCTGCAGCTCCTTCAGGTGGCTACCTGCATACTGGAGACCTGGGAACAAAGGTGAGAAATTTGTTCTGAAATATTTTACTGTGCAGCAAGAAGAAAATTATAGACATTTCTGAGTCAGACTCAAAATTAGCATGTAAAATATTTTTTCAACATAAATTAACCCCAAAACAGCATACAAAATAGTTTTCTTATTTTCAAAACCATGGAATGAATGAGAGCTTCTGAACAGATCTCATTAAAAATACTACTAATACTAATAATGACAATAACAATGAAAAATGTACAGAAGCACTCTAACCTATACTAAATAGGCATTCAAGATACAAATCCCTTTTTCTATAAAAATTTATACATATCCTTTATTCACACAAACCTAGCACCATCCCCCATCCTATCACGCACCAGTCAATGCCACGAAGAGTCGCAGGATGTCGTTGGTGCCCTCAAAGATTCTAAAGATGCGGAGGTCCCTCATGACTCTCTCGAGGCCAGACTCCTTCATGAATCCCATGCCACCCATAACTTGGA
>NW_028234409.1:9953347-9955847 GCF_977035675.1 Penaeus japonicus | reverse complement strand
ATACCTTGGTCTCTTATCCCATCTCCTTATGTAAGCCACAAAAATGACTCGGGTTCTATCACTGGGGGATTTCCGTCCTACGAGGACAGACTGACTGAATGGTTTAGTTGAAGAATTCTTCGGGCAAGAGGAAGTTATTCTTCCTTTAAAAATCTAGTGAAAATAATGGGGGGGGGGGTGCTGTTAGTGATGTAAATTATGATGGAATAAAGTGGCTGGTTTTATACTGACATTAGGAGTCTGCCTGTGAACAAGGAGGTAAATGATGGAAGAGGAAGTAGAAAGGAAAATGAGAAAAAAGAAGAAGATAACAATGGAAGAAAAAGAGGAATGAGAAGGGGGAAGAAGGAAGCAAAATGACAGCACAGGGACAGAAGAACAACTAATTAGAAAGTCTTCTGGTACTTGCAAGACCTGCATCAACAAACCAAGGACATCTCTCTTATCTAAATGCAGCTAAAGAGTCAATGAATGGTGATCACTATTGAGAAGAATATTAACATGGGTGACAAGTGTGGGCAAGGTCATACTGGCATGGCAAAGCTGTGAATCATTTCATAGTTTCATAAACAGAGCAAATGTATAACTGGAGTGTTATTTCTATATATCTCTGATCTCTTTTCCAACCTTCTCTATCAGTCTATCCAATCTCTCTCTCACTCTCACTCTCACTCTCACTCTCACTCTCACACTCTCACTCTCACACTCTCACTCTCACACTCACTCTCACACTCACTCTCACACTCACTCACTCTCTCTCACACTCACTCTCTCTCACTCTCACACTCACACTCACCACACTCACACTTACTCTCACTCACTCTCTCTCACACTCACACTCACACTCACACACTCACTCTCACTCTCACACTCACTCTCACTCTCACTCTTTCTCACACTCACACTCACACACTCTCTCTCTCTCTCTCTCTCTCACACTCACACACTCTCTCTCTCTCTCTCACACTCACACTCTCTCACTCTAATGCTCTGTCTCTGTCTCTGTCTCTGCCTCTGTCTGTCACTCACTCTATCTACCCCTTCTCTATCTCTCTTTCTCACTATTACGGCAAGGCAGAGCACTCAGACCACACTATGAATTAATTGTCAAATAGGGAACCAATCTAAGGTCTGCCATACAAGAGTGTGTGAAGTGGAAGGTTTGCTTGGATTTACCAGAGCACTGTAGGCATGGAGGTTACTGCACTGGTATGAAGATGTGTCTCTGTTGTGGTAGTCATTGGGTGATGCCCTGCCTGTCCTCACGGCTTACATGCCCCAGAATATATGTTTCATATCTTCTCTAGATATTTGCCCAATTATTGTCTTTATAAATGGTTTCAGCAGAATAGACCCACAACATCTAGAATACATTGTCATCTTTTCTTCCCACCCTCCTATCATTCCTATCCTATTTCCTATTTTCTCTTTCTCTTTTCCATTTCGTTCCTCTCTCACAACCTCATGTTACAGTTTTGTTCTCCAGTTCCCGCTGTTGCTATGTGAGGCGACCTTCCAGGGACAAAGGACAGGTCCGATTCCCTGTCACTCAGGATAAGAAAGCACCGTTAGGCTTACACGCAAACGAACCATACAATGAAAGGAAAAGTTACGAAACCAAATGGTAATACAATGAAACGGCATATCTCACGAAAATGGTACTTTTTAATGAGAATGATCTTTAATTCGAGCCACTACTAATATAATTCGGGCAGTGACCACATCCTTTCGTAGACAAGACATTCAGAATGTGTATAAATAGGAGATTTAGGTCATAAGCGAAGGCCATCATCCCCAGAGGACGAGGTCGATCAGCTGAGCCAGTCTCAGCGATGGCAAAACTAGGTCTCAAGACATTGTTTCAGTTTTTGGATCAAATTAAATAGCTATATATATTAATAACGCTCACCTAGATGCAGCTGGGGCAATTCCATTGGCGAATCTGGAGGTAGGAAGGGACCAGAGAAGTTTACCGGAGCGCATCATTTTGACGGACTTTCACTCTCACAGCACTCGAGATACTAAACAAATTACGCATTGGCCTCTTGGTGTAAATAGAAGCTGGCAACTTTCGAGCGCAGGGGAAAAAGTGTTGTACTTATGAAAAAAATTGGGTTGTATAACTTTTTAAATGGCCTTTTTTAATGGCTTTATTAATATTGATAGATGATGTTTTCACTTAGAATAAAAAATAAGTATGGTACATATGTTTTTTTAATCTTAAAAGGCGTATACATACTAAAAGACATGGTAACAAAGCACACAGACACACAAAAAATATACATTCACACACACACACACACACACACACACACACACACACACACACACACACACACACACACACACACACACACACACATATATATATATATATATATATATATATATATATGGACAAATGAATATGTATATATGCATTTATGTGTATACGTATATATATATATATATATATATATATATATATATATATATATATATATATATATATATATGTGTG
>NW_028234409.1:9930847-9940847 GCF_977035675.1 Penaeus japonicus | reverse complement strand
TGTATGTATATATATATAAATACTTCTCTTTAACAAACATTTACTCAGAATAATTCAACCTTCTGAGACGTCAGTGTATCGTCACTACAGCAGCAACAGAGATTCTAGAACGACACATGGGAATTGAATCTCCTGTCTTGCATTCTCCTTCCCATGATGAATTCAGGCTCAAACCTCTCAGCTCTGGGAGAAAATGTTTTGTGTTACATATTTTGCAATTATAGTAAGATTTTGTGGAGTTCTTTAGTGATAAATAACTCTTATGGAGTTATTACTACAAGTAATACTTTTGACACTATTACAACTATCATCAATGGTAATACAGCAAAAAACAAAGTTAATCAAAGAACAATAATATTATTATCAACATTATTATCACAATTGCTTTAAATATCATGAATATTTTATAATCACTACAAATGGGACCTATGACCAACAACTATGTCATATACAAATGACTCACCCAGCCTGCTTCAGTTGGTGAAGACACCATGCCACACGTACACATTCCCTTCCTCACCCCTCACTTCAATGGTGTTGCGACCCGAGTTGGCCAGCTGATACTGCCAAGAAAAAGAAAACATTGAGGGATTGTACAAGGGGTACAGGTAATTATTCCTGTGTACTCCTAAGGTGTAGATGACTGGTTGTAAGAATAATCTCATATTCCAGAAAAACAAACAATATTATGAATCAACCAATTCAATCTCCGACCTCACACACACACTCATGTAGACACATACAAAATCCTGAAAACAAAGATATTAAACCCTTGACAATAGATAGTACGACATTCACATCATGGCTTGGCTGGTCTTCTTGCCAGTGACGTGAACACATCATGGCTTTTATCTGATTGGCTCACCGGCTAATTGGGCGCGTCGTTACCGGCCGCCGCCTCAGCCAACAAATAGCCTGTGCATTTTGAAATACCCCGGCACAGTGTCCAGGCAGATCCAAACCCTATAAAAATTTCATAGCCTAACAACCAACTCAGCACCCCTTCTGACCCTTGAGCCCCAAAACCTCACCTCATCCTCTGTGGTGACAAGTGTAGCATGGCTGGCATGTGGCGAGGACCCAACCTGTGCCTGGGTAATCATGCGCGGGATGATGTTGAGGTTTATGGGCTGGTGGGCATTGTCATCCATGATGATCACTTCTGGGGTCAACGTTGTGGTTGTTCCTCCTGGTGACACCGGCCCAGTTGTTAGCGTTGCAATGTTCCCTGAGACTGGCACTGCCACTTGCTGAAATTAAAATGGTTATAAGATTAAGTGAGAGGATTTGGACTGCCTTAGATTATCTGATGCGTTTTTTATTGGAAAATGAAGCAAAAAAGAAAAGGAAAGGAAAGGAAAGAAAAAAACAATATAAAAAACTTTATTTAATGAAGCTCTGTGATGGTAAAAAAAAAAAAGGAAAAACAAAGAAAAAGAAAAAATTAATGCATTATCAAGAAAAGTTAATAAACAAGCTCAAACCTGAGGCTGCCTGTGCGCAGGTGGTGGATGCACTGCTGTGGCCACATGCTGTGCATTCAGCCCAGACACCATTATTCTGATGGGCTGATCTGGACCTGTCACCTGGTCAGCAACTATCAGTTGAGGAGTGCTGCTGCCCTGCGACACTGCACCCGATACAATCTGAGGACAAGATTATATAAATTAGAAAGGAAAATAAATAAACAAATAAACATATGAATATATAATAATATATAATATCAATGTCTAAATACTAATCTACACAAGTTATCTAACCAACCAACCTGAGCATGGGGTGCTGGAGAGGGTGACTGGGTGCCCACTTGTGTAACAGCAGTAGAGGCAGGTGTTCCAACTGTGTTGTTGGCATTGGCTTGCTCTCGCATGTGTGTCTGCCGGTGCCGCTTCATGTCTGAGCGTACACGGAAAGGCTTGCCACAGTCTGGGCATGGGTGAGGTCTTTCACCTGAAAAATGTGAATATAAAATAAAAATTAATAATTATACAAAAATGATAACAGCAAATGCCAGAAATAAGAAAATCATGACAAAAGTATCATATCAAGACCTCACTCCACTTCTTTACAAAACATAAACAATGACCAACATTCAGTAAATCCTTGACTCACCTGTGTGAATTCTCTTGTGATTCTGCAGGTACGAGGCTGCGCGGAATGCCTTGTCACAGCGTTCACACTTGTAATTCTTTTCCCCAGTATGAATTCTACGGTGAACAACCAGGCAGTATTTACGCTTGAAGTCCTTGCCACAGAACTCGCACTGGTACTGTCTGTGAAGGAGAATCAAAGAATAAAGATGACTGATGATAATGACATTGATACTATTGAGAAAAATACTAATGGCAACCACTTCCACTATATCACTCTATGAATGTTGAGAGGACGTGATATTCTGGCGTCATGTGTCTATTGTCAAGGCTGTGCACTCCTCAACTTGGGGATGTGCATGGGCATAAGGAGGCCTGGGAGTTAGGGTAGGTGTCTGTGTGTGTTGTCCAGCCTTTATTTGTATGTGTAGAGTGAAGGGTGATGTCTGCAGCAGAGTCAGATGAGGTGTACTCTGTCTGTTATAAGCAATTGTGTCTCTGTGAAGCGTATGGAGGGCGAGTGAGTTTCTTATTTGTGCATATGTGTGACAGTTTCCTCAGTGAAATAGTTGGCAAGCCAACATTTGGTCTTGTTGAATAAAGCTGTGTTCTATAGTCTGTTTATGAAATGGTGTCTAAGAATACCATCAAGGGCTTTGTTGATGTCTTTTGTGGAGTCTGAATGCATTGAAGCAATCTTAGACTCATTGTGTTAGGTCTGTAAGTGATAATGTGAAGGTGGTGTGGTCTATTGCTGTGTTGCATGGGTGAGTGGAAAGTGTGGTGTGGTGACTAGTAGGATGAGGCATTCATTACAGAGTAATTTTATCAGTCCATAAGAGGTAACTTCTGTAGTTGTTTTGCTGAATTTGAGAAGTGGAAGGCTCATCATGAAAATGTCTGTGATGATAGCAATAATAATGATAATGATGATGATAATAATAACAATGTCAATATTGATAATAACAATAGTAAACATAACAATAGTAAAATTATATTGCCAACAATAGTAGTAAGGAGAATACTATTTATGATGATCAGTAATGGGATATTTGTACTACTAATAAATGATAATGAGAAAATAGGAAATTAAAAGTAAACATCTTAATGGCCTGACCTGGCATCAGAGTGAACGGAGGTAGTGTGGTATCTCAGGTCTCCCCACTGGCGGAAGAACTTGCCACAGTGTTCGCACTTGTATGGCTTCTCTCCACTGTGCAGCCTTAGGTGGACCTTCAGTGCACTTGCAGCGTAAAAGGCCTTGCCACACTGCTCACACTGATGAGGTCGCTCACCTGTGAGAGGTGTTGCATTGTTAAGTCTCCCTTATTTATAAATATATATATTTTTTTATAAATATATAGAAACAAATACAATAGAATAATAATATCAATTTTAACCCCTCCAAAAAAGGCAATGCAACATACCTGTGTGTCCTCTAATGTGGTAGACAAGGGAGTTCTTGTGTGTAAATACCCTGGGGCACATAGTGCAAGCATAGCCTCCCTTCACTGTCTTGCCAATCTTCATCTTCTTCTTGGGTGCCCCTTTGTTCTGGGGTCCCTCTTCCTTGTGCTCAATCTTCCTGTGGGTCATGAGCTTGGACTTGGACTTGAAGACACGGTAACAGTCTTCACAGTTGAATTCTGGGGGGTTCTCACTATGCTCTGTCTGGACGTGGGAGTCAAGAGCCATCTGTGTCCGGTAACTCTTGGGGCAGGCCAGGCAAGTATATGGTTTCTCCACAGCACTGCTCTCATCCTCCTCCATGTGTGTCACCTTGAGATGGACCTCAAGCATGCTCTCCTTGCGGAATGTTTTGTTGCACAGTTCACACTTGTAGTGTTCGCGGGAGTGCACCATGGAGTGTTCCTGCAGGGCATCTGCACTTTCAAACTCACCCCCACACACCTCACACTTGTGTTTCTTGTACGGCTCATAATGACCTTTCAAGTGCTCAAAGAACTTTAGCTGCGTTTCAAATCCCTTTGAGCAGATCTCACAACTGAAAGGCTTGGGCTTGGCTGGGGGTGGTGTGTGTGTCTGCTTGTGGGCTGTGAATTGCTGCTGGTTTGTGAACTGCTCTCCACACTGAGCACACTTGTAGCACTTGACATGCTTCTTGGTTGTCTTCAGCTTCTTGGGAATTCTCTTCTTGTGGGGTAGCGACTTCTTCCCGTCTGTGCTGTAGTTCCCGCCGTTGTCCTGGTCTTCGTCATTAGAGTCAAGTTCCTCCTCCAGGGGATCTTCCTCCTCCATCACTTCTTCCATTGGGTCCTCCTCCTCAAACTCTGCTGTGATCACCATGTCCTCTACCTTGACCAACTGCTGGGGGAGGTGTGGGAGAATTTCCTCTTCCTTCAGGTTCTGGTTCACATACTCCACATACTCAGGCCTACGGCGAATAGGACGACCGCTACGGGAGACGAGGGGCATCAGCTGAGGAGGAGGGTGTGACTGCTGCTGCTCCTGTGGTTCGCTTACCTGGTTGCTCTGCTCCTTCTGAATCTGCTGGAACTGCTTAGACTGCTGCTGAATCTGACGCTGGTGTTGCTGAACCTGTCTCTGTTGCTGCTGCTGCTGCTGATGTGTCTGTTGTTGCTGTTGTTGGTGCTGCTGTTGTTGTTGTTGCTGTTGCTGCTGCTGTTGCTGCTGCTGTTGTGGCTGCTGCTGAAACTGAAACTGTTTCTGTGGCTGCTGTAACCTATGTGGATGTTGGATCTGTCTTTGCTGCTGCTGCTCTTGGTGCTGCTGCTGAATCTGTCTTTGCTGGTGGTGTTGCTGTTGATGCTGCTGTTGCTGATGGTGTTGCTGTTGATGCTGCTGTTGTTGTTGCTGCAGTTGCTGCATCTGTCTCTTCTGGACATCAAGCTTTGAGGGCTTTCGGTAGTCATGCAGCGCCTGAGGTAAGCCATCATGGTCCAGCTGGACTAAATTGGCTGTTGTTACATCTGAGAGCACATGCTCAGTCTGATCAGGTTCTGGTGTCTGTTGCTGTTGCTGGTGTTGCTGCTCCTGCTGCTGCAAGAACAGATCCGAGTAAGCTCGTCCCAGCAACTGAGCCTTGGGTGTTTGGTGTTCATGCCGCACGTGATGGGCACTTGACGTGGTGGGAGCAGGAGTCGTGGTTGGATTAATCACATCAAAATAAAGCTCAAGGGGTGCTGACGCAGTAGCCCCTTTCATGGCTGCATCGTTCATCTCCACAAAAGCCACATTATCAACAGATACGAGAGCATCTGGGAACTTAGCCTGCTGGTCATCTGGAAGGGGCATCTGTGTAACGTACTCCAGGCTACCATATGAATCTTGTGCACTGCCGCCAGCTGAGGTAAATGTGACTGCAGGGCTGACAGAGCTGAGTGTGCGTGAGCCCTGGGCCATGACACCATCCAGCAGGGCCTGTGTCCCCCCTGAGGGTGCAGGGGCATAGTGCTGGGAAGCCGCTCCAAGGGAGGTGAGGCCTGTGGTTGTCAGCGTACCTCCTGGGCCATTGAGACCCAGTTGGTCCAGCTGAGCTGCGTCCATCTTTGGCAGACTAACCACGTTCATCTCTAGGGGCCCACTTCCTCCCAGGATGGTCCCATCTTCACTCTCTGACATCACTCACCTGCAGTTAAAGAACAATATTATTAATCTTGACAGCAATATCAAAAATATTAGTAGTAGTAGTGCTAATACTAATAATACTAAAAAATAATAGTACAATACAGTACAAATAAAGAACAATATTAATTACTATGACAACAATATTAATAATACTATTCATAGTAGAGCTATTACCAATAATACTAAATATAATAGTACAGTACTCTTATAAATACTGTATTCTAGTGGTCTGAAGTTGATGATGGAGAGGATTTACTTAATAAGGAAATGTAAGAGAGAAGGAGAGGGAGAAGGAGGGATGGAAAAGGAAAGGGAGAAAGGGAAAGAGGGATGACTATTTTAGTAATATAATTTCATTATTTTTTTTTAAGACACCTGCAGTGGCTTAAAAAATGTTTTTATATCTTTAAATAATGATGTTGAAACTCAGTGATCTGTGACAGATGGCCTACAATATGAAGTCTACCAATATGTTGGTTCAGAGTCAAATTAACTGATTCCTTATTTGACAATAAATTACCAAGGAGTTTGAAAAGTTGCATCTTGGCAGAATATATCTGGTATATGCTTGTTGGCCTTTTCTGCAGTACTGACAAGTACAAAGGCTAGTTGTGGACATATGGGTGTCTTCCAGACATTTACCTAAGCTTTTGTCAGAAAATGCTACAAATTGCCAGTCTTCAAATAATATAAGGAAATTTTATATTTAAAATGTAGAGGTCTACTCATACCATGATATTCTCAGTGATCTGCAGTGTGGCAAAACCAAAAGAAATATAATAATTAGTTTAATCCAGAACGTCATAAATTATACTATGAACATTCATATATATGAACCATGTGACATGAGCCCCAAAGAATAAAAATAATCTACTATCAAATAAAACCTAAAATACAGATCTTGTAAGTATAAACATGTAAAATGACCTGTAAAATATTGGAAAAGTTTAAAAACAAACTATGAAAGAACACAATCAGATTTTACTCAATGCTCTATATTTCCAGAGACCTAAGGCCTTACACATTCGCATTCCACCAGTCTAAAAAAGTTATTAAAGGATCATTGTATTAAATTCTTTAAAGAATTCTTAAAGAGACAATTTATAAAGTGAAAGAAGAGAGGGTATGCATTAATATTATCATAGGATTAGTGTCATTACAAATTAATTTCAAAATCATGTTTGTTGTGCAGAAAGTATAATACCTTTTAGAATAATTGTCTACTGTCAGCTCATGGAAAAGTAGGATCAGATATTGATATTGTACAAATAAAAGATGAATTTCTTTTTAGCTTTCCCTACTCATTCCAAATATTAGACATTTATTCAAAAAAGTTTGAGTCAAAATAATTTAATTTCATATCTGAAGAAGTTTCCCTTTTTTTGTCATCAAACATTAAATAAAAAATAAAAAAACAGGTCTAAATTCAATTTAGGAATTATTTCAAAATAAAAAAAAGTAGTAAAAAGTGCATTTCGCTTCCCTATCCCTGTCAGAACAAAGACTCCGAAACTCCCTCTCGTTCCCTCACTCCCCCCTTTACATCGCCCCTACGCCCATCTCCTTTCCTTCTTCCTCATCCTCCTCCTCCTTCTCTCGTTCTCCCCCTTGTCCTCCTCCTCCCTCTCATCTTCTTCCTCCCCCTCCTCCTGCCAGTCCTCCACCTCCTCCTCCCTCTCCTCCGTCCACCATTTTCGAGCCCAAAATCAAGAATATCTTTGTCGCCAAGGTCAGCCTGCGAGTCTCGTCCCCTCTTTTACCTCTATCGCTCTCTCTCCCCCTTATTTCCCGACAGCATCGCGGCCTGGTTCGGTGCCGCCGCCGTAGCCCCGTTGTGCTGTTGACATGGCTGTTGTTGACATGTCGGGCGCGTTGCCATAATACTTACGCGGGAGGCGGAATCCGGGCTCCGAGGCGAGAGATGTGACAACAATGGAGGTGGAGGGCCTAGCCGAGCCTTGGGCCGTGCACTTTTCGAAAGGGGGAGTTTGAATAAAGGGGATTTTTTTCGACAGGGAGTAAAGAGAGATTTGGATGTTTTTTCGTTTTATCCTGTAAGAATGGATGGTGCTTTTAGTGTAGTAGTTATTGTGGTTTGGAATGTTTTTCTGAGTCGTGGATGATGCTTTGAAATGTTTACTTTAGATATTCTGATTAATTTGCTTGGGTAAGGATGTAAATCAGACTTTTATTATATTTTGTCAATTCTAGATTGCTGAAATCATAAATAAAGTTACAATTAAAAGTTTATATCAATCTTAGGGATTAGGAAAACTGCTATCCCTACCTTCCACAGAAGGTAACGAGCTCATATTTTTTGTTGGTTATGGATTTCTAATGTTGTATATTCTTAAAAAGTAATGACAAGCAAAATAATTCATAAACCTATATACATTATAATGTGAAATATTTTTCGAACGTGGTGTCGATGTGATTCTAATTACAACAACTATATTTCAGATTCAGTACCTGACAGCAGTACCATATTGTATGATATAACATAACAAAATAACAAGAGCTGTTATCTATATAAATTGAAGACAAAAATCTAATACTTTATTATTATTTTAAAGGGGCAATGATGAGAGATAAAAGAAGTGAACATTTTCTAAAAACTCTTTTAAGCCCGTGAGCGTGTAAACAAATCTCGTCTATTCGCACGTGCGTGTGTGTGTATCTCTCTCAGTCTGCAAAAGAGCCACCAAAATGAAATTTAAGAGGCAGAGGAATGCTACCAACAAGCCAAATGCCATAGGTCTTGCGAAAACACTAATCAAACGAAAAGAGCGCCGTAAACAAAAGCGGCTTCAAGCTAAACAGAAAAAATCATTATTCTCGAAAAGGTTCCGCCGCGGGAAAGGTAGATATAATAGTGAGGATGGACCTACGGCAAATAGTCCTAATTCCAAAGGAATCAAACAGTTGCAAGCCTACGCGCAGGCAGAGAAAGAGAAGATGGGCATATTAAAAAATAAAGGCAAGAAAGGCAAAGACAAATTTCAAGGGAAGGGAAAGGGTGGCAAACAAAATGGCAACCAAAGAATGCAGGATGAAGAATCAGAAGAGGAGAAGGAAGAACAGGGTTTCAAGATGTCCTCTTCCGTGAGCGATCGTATGGCCAGGTTGCAGGAGTATGTCAATCAGGAGTCAAGGAAGATGGGGACATTTGAGGAAGGTGAAGGAGGGAAGAAGAAAAAAAATAAAAACCAGCCTGGACCCAGTGAAGAAACAGAGACAGGCAAGGATTCCAAGAACATCCAAGACAAGACAAAGTTAAAGAAGTTGCAACAGGAGATTGAAGCAGATGACAAAGAGATCAAGAAGTTGTCAACCCTCTTGAATCTAAACACAAAGTCCCGCAAGAAAATGGTTCCGCTCCTTGGCGATGACTTTGGTAGCCTGATTCAAGACATTGAAGGGGGACACATGCAACACCTGAACAAGTACAAGAATGCAGACGTTGCTGCAAGCGACAGCGAAGATGAGTTGGAGAAAGACATGGCCATGGCACTAGGGCAGACGAAGGTGAAGAAAAAGAAGAGTAAAGTTAAAGAGACTCAGGAGGACAGAGAGGATGAGGGAGGATCAGTTGATGATGCTTTTGATACTTTTGAAAATGGAGAGGATGATGGTGATGATATGGACGAATATGAGGGATTGGGTAATGATGATTTTGATGCTTTTGAAAATGGCATAGATGTGGAGAGTGAGGAAGATAGTGATTTAGAATATGGATATGGTGAAGATAGAAGCAGACCTACAAAGTTTAAAAAGAGGAGACAAGCTAAACACGCTGAAGAGGAGAGTGATGATGATATAGATTATGGAGATGATAATGAAAACACTGATGGTGAGGAAGGAGAATTAGGTGACATAGATGATGGAGAGGAAAATGGATACACAAATGAAAAAGCAGATAGTGAAGATGGGATGTTCTCTGCAGAAGGTGAATGGTACACAGATGATGAGGAGGCCGAGGAACCACCAAAGATAGATTATGGCAGGTTATCACGAGAGAGGGAAGACGATTTTGATGGCGAGGAAGTTCAAAGTGAAGAGGGGGAAGAAGAGGAAGAAAATGATGGATTTTTGGATGCTGAAGCAATGGAGTGCAGTGATGAGGAGAGCGAAGATGATGGTCGGGAGCTTGTTCATGACATTAGGAATGAAGAAGATTTTGCCTTTGAGGGCGGCAGTGGCTACTACAGCAAGCCGGAAATCCTGAAGAATGGACAGGAAAATGAGATTGACAAGTATTCAAGCAATAGTGAGGATGATACAGACCTTGAAGACTTTGTTGT
>NW_028234409.1:9893347-9898347 GCF_977035675.1 Penaeus japonicus | reverse complement strand
TCAAAATTACATTACATCAACTATAAGAAGACTCAGTGATAGAACAATAACACTGCGGGGTAATTTGATGATAATGATGATGTTAAGTAATATGTTGAAATTTTTAACGTTAATAACTATTCAATAAGAAGGCATTGTCCATTTGGAAAATAAAATACTTCAGTGTTTTTTTCTTTCTTTCTTTTCTTTATTATCATTTCTTGAGGAAAATGTAGCGGGAAAAACTAATAATCATTATCCATTTTGTCGGTATTGTTATAACACATAATCTGTTATTGCCATGTTCAGTACTCTTATTCGTATTGTAGCCATTGCAATATCTCATACATGCGTTATAATTAGTGTTAGTACTATCATTATCCCTATCGTTAACGACTTTCTTCTTCCTCTTCTTCTTCTTCTTCTATCATTGTTGTAATATCGTAGTCATTACTACGAAAAAGGGTCATTAATATATCATCACAATACCTCATAGACTGATGATATCATTATCATTTTTATCGTTATCGCATTATCAAGTAATGAGGTGCGTTCCTTTGTGTTTGAGTGTGTGTGTGGGCGGGGGCGTGGGGGGGGGGGATGTTCGTGCGTGCGTATATGTGACATATTTTTCTTTGATAGAAAAAATGTAAGAAAAAATATTCATTTTTTATTTCGCATGTACAATTTCACAGATATATATTTACGATAGTTATATACATATGGTTGGCGTAAGTCTTATGATATATAACGTCTGGATAAATTCCTTTGAGTGACTTCAATGCGATATCAAATAATAATCTTTTTGGTTATTTCACTTCTTTCCATCTCTCTCTCTCTCTCTCTCTCTCTCTCTCTCCCCACCTCTCTCTCTCTCTCACTCCCCCACCTCTCTCTCCCTCCCTCTCCCTCTCATTCCCTCCCTCCCTCCCTCTTTCTCTCTCTCTCTCATTCCCTCTCCCTCTTTCTCCCTCCCCCCTCCTCTCTTTTCCTCTTTCACAACAACCAACGAAGATAATAATAAAACCAATAACAATAAAATCATAATGATGCTTACTCCCTCCACAACAAACAACAGTGGGGGGGGGGAGAGAGAGACGTGAGTAAGTGTTAGCGGTCGGTGGAAAACTTTTGAATATATAATGATTTTGGTCAGCTGTTGTGGATATCCGTTTGAGAGTCACCCACTCCGCCATGATGAAAGTGATGGAGGTGAGAGAGAGAGGATGGGAGGGAAGAAATGGAGTGATTGAGGGAAGGAGGGAAGGAGAGATAGGTGAGAGAGAGAGGATGGGAGGGAAGAGATGGAGTGATTGAGGGAAGGAAGGAAGGAAGGAAGGAGAAAAGGAGATGGAGGGAGGGAGAAAGAGTAATGGAGGGAGGGAGAAGGATGAGAGAGGGAGAGAGAGAGGTGAGGGAGGAGGAAGAGAGATAGGTGAGAGAGAGAGGATGGGAGGGAAGAGATGGAGTGATTGAGGGAAGGAAGGAAGGAAGGAAGGAGAAAAGGAGATGGAGGGAGGGAGAAAGAGTAATGGAGGGAGGGAGAAAGAGAGATAGAGGGAGGGAGAAAGAGAGGTGGAGGGAGGGAGAAAGAGAGATAGAGGGAGGGAGAAAGAGAGGTGGAGGGAGAGAGAAAGAGAAATTGAGGGAAGGAGAAAGAGAGATGGAGGGAGGGGGAAAGAGAGATGGAGGGAGGGGGAAAGAGTGATGGAGGGAGGGAGAAAGAGAGAAGGAGGGAGGGAGAAAGACAGGTGGAGGGAAGGAGAAAGAGAGATGAAGGGAGAGAGAAAGAGAGGTGGAGGTAGGGAGAAAGAGAGATGAAGGAAGGGAGAAAGAGAGATGGAGGGAGAGAGAAAGAGAGATGGAGGGAGGGGGAAAGAGTGATGGAGGAAGTGAGAAAGAGAGGGGGAGGAAGGGAAAAAGAGAGATGGAGGGAGGGAGAAAGAGAGATGGAGGGAGGGAGAAAGAGAGGTGGAGGGAGAGAGAGAGAGATTGAGGGAAGGAGAAAGAGAGATGGAGGGAGGGAGAAAGAAAGATTGAGGGAGGGAGAAAGAGAGGTGGAGGGAGGGAGAAGGAGAGATTGAGGGGAGGGAGAAAGAGAGATGGAGGGAGGGAGAAAGAGAGAGACAGAGAGAGAGAGAGAGGGAGAAAGTGAGGTGGAGAGAGGGAGAATGAGAGATGGAGGGAAGGAGAAAGAGAGATGGAGGAAGGGAGAAAGAGAGAGAGAGACAGACAGACAGAGAGAGAGAAAATGAGACAGAGAGAAAGAGAGAGAGGGAAAATGAGACAGACAGACAGACAGAGAGAGAGAGAGAGAGAGAGAGAGAGAGAGAGAGAGAGAGAGAGAGAGAGAGAGAGAGAGAGAGAGAGAGAGAGAGAGAAAGAGAGAGAGGAAGTAGAGATCGACAGTCGAAAACCCTGCTAAAGAACCAAATCCCAGGTTCTAAGCCAGTCCACAGTAGCCTCAACTCGTAACACATAAAAGTACACCATTACTAGTCTCAAAAAGAAAAAAAAAAGAAGCGAAAGGAAGAAATAAATTACTCAACTCATGGTTGCAAATTTGAATAACAATAAAAGTTCGAGCAAAGCACAAAAGGCCGTACTATTAACATGCAAAAGACGGTAACAAAGACACCGAAATCTCTCTTATAATTCATCTTCCGACTTCTAAATCAAAGCCATTCATGAATTACCATGCAGGACTGATGACTGGTGGAACGGACAGGGAATTCGGGGTCAGTCAGGCAGTGGAACGATTAACTGGGAATGAAATACGTGGAACAGTTACTCGGGGAAGGGGAACGATCACTTCATACCGCAATAATGGATTCGTATACTGTCAGTAAGTATTAACGTGTAGTATAAAGTATAGTATATATTTCTTCTTTATGTGTAGGAGTGTATATAGAAACATTTGTAGTATAAGGCAGACTGAAGTGTAGATTTTATAAACCTATATAAACAGACAAGGATAAAGCAGTAGTAATCATATTAAAATCACCAATAAATAAACAAATAAGACAAATAAACAAACACACCTAAACCAAAAAAAAAAAAAAAAAAAAAAAATCCATATAATCAACAACAAACGAAAACGATCAAAGCTGTCAATTCAATACGTAATTAAGAATCAAAACAAAAACCAAAAAAGATCGTATGGCAACCCATCCGTTATGTGGACCGAATGGCGTACCGTTATGAGCAAACATCACATCCTACTAAGGGCTACCCCTTCCCTCCCTGTGTACCTCCTCTGTCTGTCGGCTTCACTTCCTATCTATTCCCCCCCCCCTCCCCCTCTCCCTCTCCCTTCATGGCACCTTCCCCCCCCCTCCCTTACTTCTTCCTTATTCTCCCTCCTAGCTACGTTCTTCCCTCTCCTTCTTTTGACTCTTCATTATCAACCTCTCAATTTTCTTCTCCGTCTCTTTTTTTTCCTATTCTTCCATCCTGTCTTACTCTGCCTATCTTCTTTGCTTCTTTTTTTCTTAACCCTTTTTCCTCTCCTCTCTATTTATCCCTTTCCTCCTCCTCCTCCTCCTTCCCCTCCCCTTTCTCTTCCTCCTCCTCCCCCTCCCCCCATTTTCCTCCACCTCCATCTCCCCTTCCATCTCCATCTGCCTACACCCTTTCCTAAACCCCCCTCCCCTCCCCCCCTCCCACAACTCTTCACTGTAACTGCCATTTAACGAACAATATTCTAGAGTTAACGAAGCTGATTAGCGGCAATGTCTGCATAAACAGTGGCGGATGTGGTTAGCGTTGAGTACTGTACTGCGTGCGTGTGTTGGGGGACTTTGGCAGATAGATGGAAACGGAAGATGGATGCGAATAGTAATTAAGGTAGCAGTTTGTCTTTATCTTTTTATTTCTCTCTCTCTCTCTCTATCTATCTTTCTATCTTTCTCTGTCTCTCTCTATCTCTGTCTGTCTGTCTCTCTCTCTCTCTGTCTTTCTATCTTTCTACCTGTCTCTCTCTCTCTCTCTCTCTCTCTCTCTCTCTCTCTCTCTCTCTCTCTCTCTCTCTCTCTCTCTCTTTCTCTCTCTCTCTCTTTTGGGTTATGGGGGACATGATATATATATATATATATATATATATATATATATATATATATATATATATATATATATTGATGTATGAAATTCAGTATTCCTGTTTGTAATGCGGTAAAGTATGAATGATGATTGAAATGGAGGTAAAGAGAGTTTGAGAGAGAGAAAAAGACTAACAAACAGACAGACAGACATATATAAGCACATAAATATAGACAAGAAGGGACGCCCATACAGATACGAGAAGAATTAGAGGCAAAGGTAAATAAATAGATAGCTAGATAGACAAATAGATAAATAGATAGAAAGAGAGAGAGTGAGTGAGTGTGTATCAGAGAGCAAGGAAGCAAGAGGAACGAAAGAGAAAGCGGGAAAGAGAGAGAAGATGGAGAAAAGAAGGGAAGAGTGATGGAAGTAATCCCTTCCACTTACTTTTACTATCTTACCACTTTAATACAACCACTTAATATATTGCGATCTATGGTGAACAAAGACAATATTATAGTGAGTGTACTTATAACAATGCCAGTGTATTATCGACACTATTGTATGCAGGTTGAATAACTTTTTTTTTTTTTTTTTTTTTTTGCGAATTTAATGCAAATATAATTACATGAAGTACTGAAGATGATCATATTGTTAAAGGCTAAAACCACTAATCAACTAATTAATTAAACAAAACAACAACAACAAAGGAGTGCTGAATCATAGCGATTTATCATAATAGAAAATAGTCATTACTGATATCAAGACCTTTTTCAAAATTTCCATTCCCTTTGTGAAGCCAACCTTATGGCCTAGATTCGATACCTTAATGATAAAATGTTTTCGTGGGAACAGCATAGGGGGCGGAATGTGTATGTATGTCTGTGAGTGAGTGAGAACGGCCACGTGTAAGTAAGAATCTGCTTGTGTAATGCATCGTGAAATTATAGAAGAGATGTTTTGTGTCGTTTAGTTTTGCT
>NW_028234409.1:9885847-9888347 GCF_977035675.1 Penaeus japonicus | reverse complement strand
CACACACACATACAAAACCACACACACACGAACACAAACAAACACACACAGATGTTTATTACATATCTTCCAAAGTACTTAACAACAACAACAACGACAAAAAAAACAAAAAAAAACATGAAACTCGTAAAGCCAAGTTCCATCTTCTCTCCAGCAGTGACAGCGTTGGTGGTCGTCATGGCGGCACTGTGCCAGGGGCGGGAGGCTCTTCGGTCCTCGGGAGGGGGAGGCGAGAGGAGGCTCGGGTCTGTTCCGACGTCCTCCTCTTCTTCTTCTTCGTCCTTTTCGTCTTCTTCTTCGGAATCGACCGCCCCCGAGATTACCCTCGACGCGGCGTCCAAGCTCGGCGTCTCGAACTTGGCTCGACTGATTTCCAGCGCTCTCAAGGTCAAGGAGGGAGCGAAGGACGACAACACCGCCGCTACAGGGGTCGTCCTCGAGAAGACTTCCTCTTCCTCCACTTCCCCCTCATCCTCGAGCTCCACCTCCCCCTCATCCTCGAGCTCCACCTCCCCTTCATCCTCGACCCCCACCTCCCCCTCGTCCTCCACCTCCACCTCCACCTCGACGACCGAGAAAGACTCCGCCCTAGTCGAGGAGGACCAGGGGGTGACGGAGAAGGGCGAGGAGACTCAAGGCCCAACAAAAAGCCTCGAGGACCTCCTGCTGGCTCTCACAAGCAACCACCACAAGAAGGGAGAAGGAGAGAAGAAGGGAGAGGACGAGGAGAAGGAGGAGGGCGAGAAGAACGAGACCACGGACGTGAAATTCGTTCCGGCAACAGCTGGCCAGGTAAGCGCTCTGCTGCAGGACGGGTGTTTGGCTGATGCTGCACTTGCCTCGCGGTTGCTTGATTTAATTCAATTTTGATTAATTACATGATCTTTCACATTTCCAAATATATGCAGAATACCGCAACACACAGTGTACACCACTGTACGTGATATACAGTGTATACAATGCACAATGCCACCTCAAACCTAAAAAAAATATACTACTGAGCATACAACTCACAACATAGAACACCTTTATATTACGCAAAGTATAAGAAAAATGTATGTATATCTAAAAACAAAAAACAAAAAAAACTTATCAATTCATAGTCTACCACACAACACAGAACACACAAACAACAACAATATATACATATCTAAAATATGAAAGAAAAAAGAGAGAGAAACAATACAATATATACATATCTAAAATATGAAAGAAAAAAGAGAAAAAAAATACAATACATACATATCTAAAAAAAAAAAAAAACACAATTTTACACTTTCTTCTATCTTCTTTCATGAATCTATTTTCCTCCAACATTTTTTCCTCCATTCAGTTTGGCGAACTCGGCACGGGGTCGAAGCTGATGGAGTACCTGCCTGACCTCTCACAATACAGCGTCGAGACGAGTAACTACGGAGCCATCGCTGGTGCCGGCGCCGTGGCACTCATGGCACTCGGGGCGGTCTTTGCTGTCCCCGCGGCGCCCATCATACTCAGGTAAGGTTTTTGGGGGGTGGGCGTAGGGGGAGGGAGAGGGAGAGGATAGGATAGGGAGAGGATGGGGACAGGGTAGGGAGAGGATAGGGAGAAGATAGGGAAGGGGGAGTGTGGGGTGGCTAGGAAGAAGATAGGGAGAGGATGGGGGATTAGGTAGGGAGAGGATAGGGAAGGGGGGGAGTGTGGGGTGACTTGGAAGATAAGGAGAGATTAGGGAGAGGATAGGGAAGGGGGAGTGTGTGGTGGCTAGGAAGAAGATAGGGAGAGGATGGGGAGAGGGTAGGGAGAGGATAGGGAGACGATGGGGAGAAAATAGGGAGGGGATAGGGAGAGGATAGGGAGAAGGTAGGGAGTGGATAGGGAAGGGGGAGTGTGGGATGGCTAGAAAGAGGATGGGGAGAGGGTAGGGAGAGAGGAGATGGAGGCAAGAGATGGAGGTGGATGGACGTGGAGGTAGTGGGAGTAGAGAGGTGGATAGATGGATGAAATCTAGTGGGTGGATAGGTGGATGAGATCTAGTGGGTGGATAGGTGGATGAGATCTAGTGGGTGAATAGGTGGATGAAGTCTAGTGGATGGATAGGTGGATGGGAGCTAGTGGGATGGGTGGGTTGGTGGGTTAGAAGGTGGGTGATGTGGAGAGGGTATTTTAGAGCTAAGTAGAGGTGAAGTGTGGGTGGAGTTATGTGTGTATAGGCTGTCTGTGAGTAGGAGCATTGCTTGCCTGTGTGCTTGTGTGTGTTTGGTGAGCGTGAGGAATCCAGTGTACATGATATGTGTGCGTGCCTGTTCATGTACATCTCCTTACGTATTTATGTAATATATATGTGTCTGTGGTGGGAGTTACGTACACAAATGTGTATGGATATACGAGTATCCAGGCGGTTTTCCCTTGAACTCTCTTTAAGAAAACGTAGGAGAATTTTTTTTTACTAATAGGATCCTTTATTGGTGCTAACCGCCGCGTCTCTTGAGATGAGTCAATCAATTAACTCGTTACTCGT
>NW_028234409.1:9875847-9880847 GCF_977035675.1 Penaeus japonicus | reverse complement strand
ATATATGTGTATATATATATATATATTTAGATATATATATATATATATATATTATGTATACACACATATACATACACACATATATATATTTCTATGTATATGTACATAGATTCATGTATATATATATATATATATATATATATATATATATATATATATATATATATATATATATATATATATAAAGATAGATAGCTAAATAGATGTGTCTATATATATATACACACATACATGAAAAAGGAAATGAAAAGGGCAAGAATAAGATACATTGGAGAGATTGTACATTGGAGAGAAACATAAATAACATGCAAGAATAGCAGATAGGGAGAGAGAGCGAGAGAAAGAGAGAGAGAGGAAAATAGAGAGAGAGAGAGAGCGAAAAAGAGAGAGAGAGAGGGAAAGAGAGAGAGAGAGAAAGAGAAATAACAACCCTTCTTAACACCACACAATTTGAGTCACCCTCCTTGCCCCCCCTCCCCCCCTCCCACACACACTGTGAGCATAGCCTACATATCTCTCGTCCATTTAACACTAACCTGCATAACACATTCTGAGGGGGGCAGGGGGAGGGAGGGAGGAAAGTGGATGGAGGAAGGGAGTAGAGCAGGGAGGGAGGGAGGGAAGTAGGAGACCGGGGAGGAAGGGAGGAGGAAGGTGGAATGAGGGGAGGAGGAGGGGTGATAGACGGGGTGGGGGTAGAGGGGGGAATCTGAAGGGAAAGTCAGTGATAATAATATGCACTGTGAACAAACAGCTGGAGGGCTAGGGAGAGGGGGGGGGGCAGTGGGAGAGGGGGAAGGGGGGAGGTGAAGAAGAATGGGAGGGGGTGGAGGTGAAGGTAAAGAGGAGGGTGAGAGGAGGAGGGAGAGAGAGGGGGAATTTAAGAGGATGTAGAAGGAAGGAAGATAGGAAGGAAGGGATGAAGGGAGGAACGAATAGGGGAAGATAGAAAGGAAGGAATGAACGAAGGGGGAAAGGAAGGAAGAAGGGAATAAAGGAAGGAAGAAGGAAAGGAAGAAAGGGAGGAAAGGAGGAAGGAAAAAAAAGGTAGGATGAAAGAAAGAAAGGAAAGAAAGAAGGAAGGAAGGAACATAGGGAGGATAAAAGAAAGGAAGAAAGAAAGAAAAGAAGAAAGAAAGAAAGAAAGGGAGGAAGGATTCAAAGGAAGAAAGGATATAGAAGATGAAGAAGGGGCACGGAGAAGGAGAAGGAGAGAGAGAGAGGGGGGGATAGAAAGACAAGAATAAGGACAAGAGAGAGAAAAAGGGAAGACGAGGAGAGATAAGAAGGAGGGAAGAATTCAGAAGAAGGAGAGAGGAAGACAGAAAAATAGGGGATGGGAAGTATGAGGGAGGAAAGGGGGAGACAGAGGCAAAGTGAGAGGAGGAGAGGGGGAGAGGGAGGAGGGGGGTATGCGTTGGGTGTGTGTGTGTGTGTGTGGGTGTGCATGACATTGATTCAACGGCGTATCGTGTCTCTTTGCAATTCTGTGCATGACATCTGCTGGATTAGACATTCTCAAAGGATGATTTTCTTGAAAGTTTAAATAACACGGAATGTCTAGAATATATATTTTTTCCTCTCCGTTTTTCTTCTTTAGAGATAGATTGATAGATAGATGGATGGATGGATAGATGGATGGATGGATGGATGGATGGATGGATGGATTGATAGATGGATGGATGGATGGATGGACGGACGGGTGGATAGATGGATGGATGAATAGATTGGATGGATGGATGGAAGGATGGATAGATAGATGGATGTATTGATGAATAGACAGACCGACAGACAGACAGACAAACAGATAGGAACATAGGTGGATAGATATACAAATAGATAGATCGATAAATAGATACATAGACAGAAAGATAGATAAATAGACGGATAAATAAATGAATAGACAGACAGAAAGACATTTCTCTCCTTCCTTCTATTTTATCTTTAAATCCTATTCTCACTCTACTTGCATCGTCTCACCCATGACCGTTACGCACCACTTGGCATAGAGGTGAAGATAACACAGAGAGTGATAACATTTTCGGCTTTACATGTCATTCGGTGAAGGCTGAGATTTGGGTCACGTCAGTGTGAAAGAATGTCACGTGACGTCTGCTTATGGAAAAGTCGTTTTATTCGAGCTGTGCGATTGCTTGCTTGCTTGCTTGCTTACCTGTTTTTTTTTTTTGCTTTTTTTTGTCTGTCTGTCTCTTTTTCTTCGTATATTTCTCGGTCTGTTTCTCTCTGGCTTTGTTTTTGTTTGTTTGTTTGTCTGTTTGTCTCTTTTTCTTCGTATATTTCTCCGTCTATTTCTCTCTGTCTTTGTTTTTGTTTGTTTGTTTGTTTGTCTGTATCGATCGATCTATTTATCTCTGTTTCTGTATCTGTCTTTATGTATATATATGTCTGTCTGTATGTTTGTATGTTTGTCTGTCTATTTGTCTGCCTGTCTGTCTTTTTATCTGTCTGTCTGTCTGCCTGTCTGTCTATCTGTCTGTCTCCCTGTCTGTAAAGAAAAGAGTTAGATAGATAGATAGATAGATAGATAGATAGACAGATATAGAGAGTGAAAGAGAGAGAGAGAGAGAGAGAGAGAGAGAGAGAGAGAGAGAGAGAGAGAGAGAGAGAGAGAGAGAGAGAGAGAGAGAGAGAGAGAGAGAGGGAGAGGATAAAAAGAGAGAAAGAGAGAAAGAGAGAAAGAGAGAGAGAGACCGAGACCGAGACAGAGAGAGAGAAAGAAAAAGAAACAGAGATAGAGAGCGAGAACAAAGGAGTCCGAGAAACGTGCAATTGACATATGCAATGAGGCTTGAGACTTCGCTAAATGATACATGAAGATCGAGAGAAAGAGAGAATAATGTTCATGCAATGTCAGTCATGCACGATTTAGGAAATATGCCATGCGCTCGATAAGTTAGCAATGAAAACAATTGAATAAAAAATGTAATTTGCACACGATAATTGACGCATGGGAATATAAAGAATAAAATAAAAGGAATAATAAATTCTACTTACCTAAGTGTGTGTTACGTCAGTCATGCATGATTTAAGAAATATGTCATGCGCTCGCTAAGTGAAAAGTGATAACCAGGATATGATAAATGTAAATGGAAAATATCGAAAATGATATATGATTATTTTAGAAATAGTATATCGGATTCATGATTGGTGAGATTGGTGAGGGAGTGGGGGACTGGAGAGGGGGAGGGGTAGGGGATAGGAGGGGTGGAGGGGGATAGATGAGGGGGGGAGCGGGATAGGAGAGGAAGTAAGGGGATAGGAGAGGGGGATGGGGGGGGGGGTGATTCCAGCTGATGTCTCCGATGATGCAACGAAAGAAACGGATAAAGAGAGAGCATAAGAAAGGGTAGATAAAGAAGAAGGAAAATGAGAGAGTAGAAGAAAAGAAAGGAAGCGAAAAAAAGGGGATAAAAAGGAGAAAAAGAAGAAGAAAAACAAGAAGTAGAAGAAGGAGAAGAAGAAAAAGGAGAAGAATAATAATAAGAAGAAGAAGAAAAAAGAGAAAAGCAACGAAATAACGGGACGAAAAGGGAAGAGAAGAAAAAAATAAAAAGAAAAGAAAAATAGAACAAGAAAGAAATGAAAAAAAAGAAAAAAATAATAAGAACAAAATAATAATAATGATAATAAGAGCGAGACAAGAGCTTCCGGTCTCATGGTTTTCGGGCGTCATTTGCGAGGCGATTTGCGTGTGCAACAACCATTACCTGATCTTGTTGCTAGTGTCTTTTTTTTGTTTACGATTTCTTCTATTGCATGCAGGAAAACGAAAGTCCTCTTTGCCCAGAATCGCATTTACTTTTATCCGCGTTGTTATGAATTTCGTAAAACATGGAACAGTAATTTCGTTTCTCGAAGAAGTTTTATATAGGTGTGTGTGTATATGTATATATATATATATATATATATATATATATATATATATTATATATATATATATATATATATATATATATATATATATATATATATATATATATATATAAATGTGTGTGTGTGTGTGTGTGTGTGTGTGTGTGTGCGCGTTTGCATTTCATATTACTTAAACTGGTCCACTGCTTAGTTGCATCATGTTGTCTTGGGTCCAAGTTTTCTTTTCTCTCTATACCTACTTACGCACACACACACACACACACACACACACACACACACACACACACACACACACACACACACACACACACACACACACACACACACACACACACACACACACACACACACACACACACACACACACACACACACAACACTAAGGATGCTGGGGAAGGTGCGAGAGCGCGGCACATGGTGAGGGAGGGAGGGAGGGAGGGGGGGGGCATGGGGAGCAATGACGAACGCCGACAGCACAGAGTAACGGCACTCGCCAGACCTCCTCCTCCTCCCTTTCCTCTTTCTCCTTCTCCTCCCTTTCCTCTTTCTTCTCCTCCTTCCCTTTCCTCTTTCCTCTCTCTCCTTCCTTTCCTTTCGTCATTTCCTCCTCCCTTTCCTCTTTCTCCTCCTCCGTCCTTTCGTCCATTTCCTACTCATTCTCCCTTTCCTCCTTTTCTTCCCTTTCCTCTTTCTCCTCCTCCTTCCTTTCGTCCATTTCCTCCTCCTCCTCCCTTTCCTCTTTCTCCTCCTCCTTCCTTTCGTCCATTTCCTCCTCCTCCTCCCTTTCTTCCTTTTCTTCCCTTTCCTCTTTCTCCTCCTCATTCTTTTCGTCCATTTCCTCCTCCTCCTCCCTTTCCTCCTTCTCCTCCCTTTCCTCTTTCTTCTTCTCCTTCCTTTCCTCCTTCTCCTCCTTTCCCTCCCTTTCCTCCTCCTCCTCCTCCTCCCTTTCCTCTTCTTCCGCCTTCTCTTAGATTTCCTCCTCTCTCCTCCTCCTCCTCCACTTCCTCATTTTCCTTCTCCTCACTTCCCTCCTTCTCCTACCTTTCATTCCTCTTTCCTCCTCCTCCCTTTCATTCCTCTCTCCTCCTCTTCTTCCTTTTCTTTTC
>NW_028234409.1:9860847-9865847 GCF_977035675.1 Penaeus japonicus | reverse complement strand
AAATATTTATTCCTTATCCTATATTTATGCTTGTTTATTTATTTATTTTTCTTCTCAAATCCATTAGGTTATATAGCATTGTCACTACACCTGTTTAGTTTTTTTTTCTAATGATTAAATACTACAATAATAATTCGGATTGATCAAATGTTCAAATGCCTACTTACAAGCACTTGATTTAGAAATAGATAGTTATAGAAAAATGTTTTTTATTGAAACTTATATACTAAAGTGTCACAATAGAGTTTTATGTGTCTACAAATATGATATTATTCAATTTTTCGAAGCAACCAAATTTTTTTCAACGGCTTGAGAACTTTGATCTTTTTGAACATTTAACATCTTTTTTTTTTATTGATACTTGTTTTTCAATTTGATTGTTATATCAGTCCCATATTTGGTTAAAAGATATTGTGATATAATTTATCAGAAAACGTGATGTACTGGCATTAAGTTTCGTTTTATTGTTTTTTTGTATTAATTCATTGTTAATTAGATACATGTTTGAATGGTTGTATGAATGAATTAAAAGGGGAAGTCTGCGTTATAGATGCACACGCACACGCACACGCGCACGCACACAAACATGCACACGCACACTCACACAAACATGCACACGCACACACACACACAAAAAACCCACATACACACACACACACACACACACACACACACACACATACACAAACAAACACACACACACACACAAACACGCAAACACACACACAAACACACAAACACGGAAACACACACACACACATTCCTAATATATGATGCTTATAACACACACAAATGCAGTTTCCCGTAATATGACGCACCCTCCATAATATAAGTCTAATATCCATTTAATATATAATAATTTAACTTGTTAATTTTCTTGATTTAACTTCTTCCTCATCGTTATTCGGCATTTTATTATTTATATTTATTATTTATTCCTATTTATTCTCGCATCGCCATTAAAAATTAATCGTCCATCGCCATCCACGGCGCTCTCTGGCGTCACTTGTTATTTAGATAATAAATGTTAATTGATAACTGTTATCCTTTTATTCTTCCTATAATCATTTTAGGTGTCACATCATCCGCCTCCTCATCATCAGGGATTGATGATGATGATAACAATAACGATAATGATGATATTGATGATTATGGTAGTTATGATAACTATAATGATGATTATGATTATGATGAGATTGAAGATAATAATTGTAATAATATTAATGATGATTTTAACTATGATGTTGATGATAATAGTATGACGATAATAATGGTAATAATATTGATGATAATGATGATAATATTGATAATGATACTAAAGAAAAAAAAAACAATTATAATAACAACAATAATGGTTGATAAGAATGGCATCAGAGATAATAATAATGACAATAAAAATAACAATAACAGGTACAACAATAAAATGACCATAACAAAAACAACAATAATAATACTGAAGATAATGATAATACCAATAATCACAATGACAAGCAAGATGATAATAATGATGATAAGGACCTTATATCAACACCTCTGCCTTCAAGATATTGCAGATAACATTAACAAAAGGTTCACACAGCTGATTTTCGTTGAAATTAATTGAACGAAGAGTTAAAATTTGAGTTTTTTATTTATTTATTTTATCTATTAATTTTATTTTTTTACTTGTTAACCAGCTTAACCGTTAACCCATAGGTCATTGGTACACGAAAAAAATACCTTATCCATCTCACACAAATAGGAATAAAAGGGTTCTAGGTTTAATCGCACTGAAGTCACGCTTTTGATATAGGTTACATTTAATCATTCGTTTGTCCTCTTGAAATACTGACTCACTTGGCTTTATTCACTTAACTCGCTGACTCACAGAAGTCAATGTGACAGGTTGGAATGCACCGAGCGAATGCAAGCCACCTCGCCTGGTCTCTCTCTCTCGTTCCCTTTTTCTCTCTCTCTCTCTATTTCTCTCTTTCTCTTTCTCTCCATACCCTCCCTCTTTTACTTTCTCTCACTCTCTCTTTCTTTCACCCTCCCTTCCTCCTCCTCTCTCTCTTACCCATCCCTCCCTTCCTCCCTCCCTCTCTCCCTCCCTCCTTTTCTCTCTCTCTCTCTCTCTCTCTCTCTCATTTCCTCCCTCCTTCTCTCTCTCTCTCTCTCTCTCTCTCTCTCTCTCTCTCTCTCTCCCTCTCTCTCATTCCCTCCCTCCCTCCCTCCCTCCCTCTCTCTCTCTCCCTTCCTATCTCTCTCTCTCTTTCTCTTTCTCTCCCTCTCTCTCTCTCTCTCTCTCTCTCTCTCTCTCTCATTCCCTCCCTCTCTCCCTCCCTCTCTCCCTACGCCAGTGAGTGAGCGAGTGACCTATAGTGAATACAAAGGATAATTTCAGTAGCAACGTTAATACTAATGACAACAGTAGTAATGATAGTGAATAATACTGATAAAGGGATAACAATGAAGATATTATTACCAATGATAATAATAATGATGATGATTTTGCCAATAATGATATTAATCATGATATCAATGATGATAAAATGATAGCAATGATAGTAGTGAGGATGATAAAAATATATATAATGATATATCACTAATGATAATAATCATAATAATAATAATAATGATAACAATTATGAAATGATAATGATAAGGATAATAACAACAATGATGCTAATAATAATAACATTCATGATGATGACATTACTTTTGGTAACAATGATAATGGTGATAATGATGATGACGAAAATGATAATAATGATGTCAAAAAGAATGATAATGACGAAGAAAATAAAGATAATGATGACGAAAATGATAATAATAAGGATAATATCAGTTATGGTAATAATGATAACGATGATAGCAATAATAATGATGATAATAAGAATAATAACAATAACACTACTAATACTTTTAACACTATTATTACCACTAACAATAAGAACAGTAATAGTAAGTATATTAATAACAACAACAATAACAATGATAATGATAATAATTACGATGACGATGATAATGATGATGATGATGATGGTGATGATGATGATGATGATGATGATGATGATGGTGATGATGATAATAATGATAATGATGATGATGATGATGGTGATGATGATGATAATGATGATGATGATGATGCGGCACGTATGTCTTCGACTTATATAATCCCAAAATGCTAAAAACGACAATATATGTAAACTACACCTTTTTCTTTCTTTCTCTGTATAATTTCTAATACTTCTATTTTTGGGGACCTGTTATTCTAATTACATGCTATTATAGGTAATTCAAGTAATTATTTGGAGTAGAAAATAATAGCTCAGTACTACATTAATCTAGGCGATACAATTTCTTTTACACAAGTATATCCTCTAATTCCGTTTTCTATGACAAACATAAAATCGACGAGGGGGGTCCATATTATTACGCTCATATCTGTTATATTCTCGAATTATCTTCACAAACGAATGAATTTAAATCAGGCTATAGACAGTAGTAAAGCATTGGTAATTTCATCCTTCAGATTAAACAGTATTTAGGGGGCATAAATACGCCTAGAAGCCTATTTTAACATATCTGTGATTATCGTATTCGAGTCGTTGATATAGAAAACGTAATAATAGGTACCTCACATTGCAATAGATGTAATTAATGTATTTCGATGTTATTTCGTAATAATCGGAATTAAAAATTATGCGAGGTCTTTATAAAATATAGAAATATATATACGATACTTTATAAAATATGCACATACACGAGATAGGATGAGCGCTGAAGCACCTATAAATGATAATTTTTTAAGAACACAGCAAATAATAATACTTATTAAATAATATCATAATTATTAAAATTATGATATTATTTCTCTAGTTAGCCATACGGTTCTTCATCGGGAAAAAAACACATTTCTAGGGAGTAGATAATATGCAAAATCAGTGACAAATACCATGAATAGTTTTTGACGCTATTTATTAGATAGTTTCGTAATAAGTAGAATTAATAATCAGACAGAATATCCACCTTAAAGTTTAAGAAAAAATTCCCGTTTTCGTTTTATCACAATGTGTCCCTTTACTTATATAATCTATGTAGGACATATCTCTATTCATTCGGCAGTCAGGAGTTTTGTAAACCCGCATAAACGCTTCGATCTATTTAATTGTACTTAATTAATCGAATAATCCCTTTTTTCGATCTTGGAGCATGGAGCAAATTTGTCCGTTCTTTAAACTCACACACTAAAACACTTAAGTGTATAACGTATCTATCAATTTATCTGTTACCAGGAGTAATGTAATACAGTATCTCAAAATCTACCAATTTAGCCGTCATGAACCTTGCCAATTTTACAAACACGCACACAAACACACGGGCATAAACGTACCTATCTATCTATCCATCTATTACCTCGAGCAATGTGTAGCAGCTGACTCGACCTCGTGATAATTGGCACAAGTTAACCTAATTGAAAATGTACCTTTTATCTTCTCGCCATTTGGATATTTTCAGTTGGATTTTTTTGTGGCTGATTTCAGATAAAGGACTAACAAAATGGCGAAAAAATAATCATTGCACAACCTTATCCCTCGCAATAGACAGCAAGTTTTAGCTTTTGTAGATTTTTTGTTGTGATTTCCTTTTCCTTTTTTCTAAACTCACCAAATGAGCACAATTAACCGCGACCTACTTCATCGCACATATGTTCCCCTTTGTGTGTATGTGTATATGCCCGGTAATGTGTATGTGTGTGTGTGTGCGTGTGTCTGTATTTCAAATTTGTTTCACCTCCTGACCCACATGCCCGCCCGCTGGGACACCCACGAGCAGCGAATTTAGTGTCGCGGCTTGTCAACAGATGGTGCTCTTCAAGGAAGTTGTCTGCATTCCATAGAGGAAGAGGTAGATGGATAGATAGGTAGGTAGATATCTATATAAAAAGATAGATAGAGATAGATATTTATATAAAAAGATAGATAGATATAGATATTTATATAAAAAGATAGATAGAG
>NW_028234409.1:9813347-9823347 GCF_977035675.1 Penaeus japonicus | reverse complement strand
ATATATATTATATATATATATATTGATAGATAGATAGATAACGATAGATAGATAGATAGTTAGATAGATAAATAGGTAGATAGATAGATAGACAGATAGATAGATATTTAAATAGTTAGATAAATAAATAAATAGATAGGTAGATAGATGAATAGATGGATAGATTGATCGATATATATATAATATATATATATATATATATATATATATATGTATATGTATATTATATATTGAATATATATATATATATATATAATATATATTATATATATATATATATGATATGTGTGTTTGTTTGTGTGTTTGTGTGTGTGTGTGCTTGAGAGAGAGGTAAGAAGGAAGAGCGTGTGGTCATCCTCTCATAGCTGTCACACCTCTGCAACAGCGCCATGACAGTTGAAAAAAAAATCGTCTTGTAACTTGGGTTCCAGTCTCCCCCCCCTCCCCTCCACACACACACACACACACACAGAGACACACAAATGTATATCTGTGTGTGTGTAAAAATGAAATGAGAGAGAGAGAGAGAGAGATAAGTAGATATACATAAACAGGATATAGAAGAGTAAAACAAGAAAACGAAAAGAAATGGTTCAAGTAGGATCCATCACGGAACACCAAGCTCAAGGCATTTAACTCCAATAATCAGTGAAAACGGACGAGCCGCCAGACACGTGGAGCGTGTTAAATGGGATTGGATCGTGCGCACGAGATGCTCCATTGTTTACACTTTCTCTTGGCGATGTTCCTCGATTTTGAAGATGCTTTTACGGGAATGTTTATGCTTTATATCGCTTATATTTTTTGGAATATATCTATTTATACTTCATATATATACACACGCACACACACACACACACACACACATACACACACACACACACACACACATTTATATATATATATATATATATATATATATATATATACATATATATATATATATACAGATATATATATATATATATATATATATATATATATATATATATATATATGAAAATAGATAGATAGATAGATAGACATACACACCACCACACACACATGGATATATATATATATATATATATATATTATAATATATATATATATATTATATATATATATATATATATATTTATATATATATTGATAGATAGATAGATAGATAGATAGATAGATAGATAGACAGACAGATACAGATGTGTATGGTTATATATATATTATATATATATATATTATATATATATATATATATATGTATGTATATATATATATATATATATATATATATAGATATATATATAGATATATATACGTATCCATATTTAAACATAGTTACATACACACACACACACACACACACACACACACATATAGTATATATATATATATATATATATATATATATATATTATATATATATATATATATATGTGTGTATATATATATATATATATATATATATATATATATATATATATGTATGTGTGTGTTGTGTATATATATATATATATATATATATATATATATATATATATATATATATATATATATATATATATATATATATATTATATATATATATATATGTGTGTGTATTGATATATATTATATATATATATATATATATATATATATATATATATATATATATATATATATATATATATATGCACATATGAATATATATGTGTATGTGTGTGTGGTGTGTGTTGTGTGGTGTGTGTGTGTGTGTGTTGTTGTGTGTGTGTGTGTCTGTGTGTCTGTTTGTGTGTGTGTATGTATGTATGTATGTATATTTATGTGTGTAAGATCATATATGGAAGTATCAATGCATTTTGTTTTGAATAGAGAAATGTTTGTTTGTTATTTACAATTTTTTTGAATAAGATAATACGCTGTTGAACATTTAAGACTACATATATTTTAAGAGGTGTCTGATCAGGCGTGTTAAATCCTTTGATTAATTACCCTCTTTTTTAACAATTTTCGTTTGTTTTATAGATGTTGCTCTTCAAAAATGATTTGTTTCATGAAGTTTTATATGAATATGTATTTATGCTTTTTAATTATGCAATATTTTGTTATTTTTTTTTTACCGTAGGTATGTTTTGTAAAAGTCCGAATCATGTTTGATTTTTCTTTTCTTTGGTAGTTGTATTAGTAAGAATATTCTAGGAATTTCTTTAGTAAAAGATATATGGTTTTAGCCGAAAATTGGGATTTCTTTGCTGATATTGTCTAATTGTAGCATGTTTAATTTATATATATATATATATATATATATATATATATATATATATATATATATATATATACATTTTTTAAGAATCTTTCTTTTATTCTATTTAATGGAAGTTGAGACAGTTACAAAAAAATAACAAAAAACATATAAAAAAGTGCCATTGCCAGTAAGACGTGATACACAAAATTGTAGATGTTCAAAGAGACACTTTTTATTTCTTAATTTTCTGCAGGAGACGGCCATCCCTTGGCTCTGATTGCCTAACTAGCGTCCATCTCTTCGGAGAAAACACAAGAAGAGAAACTGTGACGCGATTTCACCAGATTGTCATTCTTGTTGATTTAGTGAGGTTTCCGGGCCATGTTTGCGGACTTTTGAGGCTTTATTTTTTTTTTTCTTTTCTTGATAGAGAGTGTTTTTATCTCACTTTGACACTCACCCCCCTCTTCCCTCTTCCCCCCCCCCAGGTGCGACGCCCTCCCCTCCCGCCTGCCCGCCCACTGTACCATCAGGCAACGCCGTCACAGGAGGTACCCCGACTGCTGCCCGGAGGTATCGTGCCCGCCCGTAGACCCTCCCCCAGGAAGGACGTCCTGGGAGGGAGCGCTGCCCCCCTACTCCGGGGAAAGCTTCGGGGGCGTGGGCGGCCAGTACCCAGGAGGCGTGCAGCTGCCCATCCACTACGGAGATCCCCGCCCTCGGGTGACGCCCCGCCCCTTCACATTTACTAGCCTGCCGGAGGTGATCATAGGGAGCGGCTACACGACCCCTTGGGTGGGAGGGGACCCGAGGGGGGAGGTCCCCCTGCAGGAGAAGCCCATCAGGGTGTCGCAGGAGATCGACGCCTTCGGGTCGGTGGACCTCGACTCGCCGAGCAACGCCCTCGGAGACTGGGGGCCTTGGGGGGACTCCCCGGGGAGCGACTACGACTACGCGGAGTATGACCTGACGGAGGCGGACGAGGGAGGAAGCGCCTACTACGACTACCCGGCCACAGACGGCTACTCCTACTCCTCTGCTACCCCGCGCCCTTGGGACGCTTCCACTCGCTACGTGCCGCCGCCCACCGCCGCGCCTACCCCTGCGCCCACCCCTGCACCCACTCCTGCGCCCACCCGTGCGCCCACCCGTGCGCCCACCCCCGCGCCCACCCCACGCACACGCTGGACCAGTCCTTACCTCCCGCCCACCACCTCCCGCCCGTACAGGACTATCCCACCGGCGCCCATCACGACGACTTACAACGATCCGCGCACATGGAGGACAACCACGCCCTTCATCATCACCCTGACCAGCACGACGCCCGCGCCGCCCACGCTCTCCGCCGCGAACTCCTCCTCCTTCCCCTCCTCCTTCCCCTCTTCCTCCACCGACTCCTTGATGACTTACTCCTACTTCAAGCAGCCCACTAACGTCCGGACGTCGCCGCTCCCCTACCGGCACTACTTCGGCGGCGGAGGAAGCCCTGCCTTCACGACGAAGCTGGATGACGTCACCGCCTCCATCAGTACGACGACCACGACCACGACCACAACCACGCCGCTCCCCACCGAGAAGCACACCAAGTACAGGCCGACCATCACGAAGAGGACGACCATCCCTCCGCTCACGACCGCTAGCACGAGGAAGAGACCCACGACCCCGAGCTTCAGTTGGTCGACCAAGGCGCAGGACGACTCCGACATCTCGACGACGACCCTCAGCAGTCACTACACGCCCGTCGAAGAGGGGAGCACGACACCCGAGCTGACGAACCTCCTCTACACGACAGATCTCCCCAAGTCAAGCTCTACAAGGACGTACGGCTACAAGAGGAAGAGGCCCACGCAGAGACACCGCACCACGCCCGTGCCTCTCGCCGGCGCTCCGTACGACAAAGGCTACTCCAGAACGACCCCCAATGACTACAGGTTCGCCGACCCCGACCTCGATCCTCAGGATTACGACATCCACCAGTTTTTCCACAGCACGATTGACCCGTCGGCTCTCATCCCTGGGCACGAAAAGTTCCTCAAGTCGAAGTACGAGGCCATTAGGGAATACCTCAAGGAATCCCCGGAGGAGGAAGAGGAGGAGGAGGAAGGGAGTCACCGCGTTAAGAAATCCCGAAGGTCCCTCTCTTACACCGAAGCCACGATGCCCTACGAGGAACCCACGCTCCTGCCTTCAGACGAGTCCCTGGAGAACGCCACATCTGACGAGTCTACCCTGAACAAGAGGCGAGGACGTCCCGTCTTCTACATCCCATGGCGACAGCATCAGGGAAAGGCTCTGACCACGCCCCTGCCTCACGTAGCTCGATACGAAGGCCAGGGAGGTGGCGTCCCCGGGCTTGCAATGTCCTTCCCACCCACGAAGTACGAGCTGGCTTCCGGGGAACAGGATGCGACGTCACCAACTGTCTCGTCCATTGAACATCTCTTCACTTCGCCCTTCACGAGAGGCAGCCTGATCTCTACTGCGTCCTCAGACATCAAGGACTCTGATGGTGAAGAAACGGACATTTCATCTCAGGAAGTTCTTTCCGAAGAAGATATAAGAAACGAACTCGAGGGAGCAGATGGAGTTACAGCGCTTCCATCGCAGGAGGCCATGACACACGCAACCATCAGTCCGACCACGGAGTATCCCACGGTCTCCTCAAAGGAGCGGAAGGATGTACTTGACGCCGATGAAGTTAATCAGGTCGTAGAGGCGAGCGATAGGGTCGATCAAAATGTCGAGTCTAGCGAGAGCAGGGTCAACATACCCCTCTTCAAAGGCGAGCTCCAGGGCAGCCCTCGCCCTCTCAGGAGGCGTCGACCCCTGAGGCGAAGGAAGCCCCCCGCCGCCGGTGAGGACGCCGCCGACGATGCCGACTCGTCAACCGCGACTCCGGAGCCAGCCAAAAGGATCGCGTGGTCGCCGCCGCCCTTCCGACCGAGCCGACGCCGCCAGCCGGCCCAGGCGAGGGACGAGAGCAACGCCATCCTCCTCCCGGCCTACGTAGGCGTCTCGCAGAACGACTACATGGGGATCCTCAACTACGAGATCAAGAAGGAGCCTGGAAAGCCTGGGGATTCCAATAGCTCCTACGAGGCACGAAGTCCCACAGCGAGGCCGAAGGATACTGCTGTGGAGTCTAGTCAGGTTACGGTGCAGGACTCTTTAGGATCGAGCGAGGTTACCGCAACCAAGAGCAAGGACAGCGTGTCTTCTTCTATCGAGGATTTGCCTCTGAAGAAGGACCAAGTGCGGCGACAGAGCCACTCTCAAGTCGTGCAAAAGGAGGTCATCAGAAAGTACCAGCCGGGTGACCACACAGGTTCCGCCCCGAGGCCGACGACAGTCACTCTCATCGACAGTTCCCGTAACACCGAAGAGTACGAGGATGAGTTCTTCGAGGCCGAGAGCTTTGAGGAAGAGTTTGACTCACCTGATCACCTGCCTCTCGACAGCAGCCATTATGGTCTGAATAACCACGAGGACGAGACAAGATTCGGCCTTGAACCCAGACAACAACCTTGGTCGGTGGATAATAGTTTCGCTGGTTCAGACAGGCCGACGTCGTGGACACCTCAAGACTATGATAACAACAGAGACTTGCAATTCGGTCCATCTGGCGACGAGCACCTCTCAAGGGCAAGACCAGTCGATTCCCCACGACCCGACTTCGACCGCTGGATGGATGCCGATTATGACGACTTTCCGACGGAGGACTGGTCTGATGACCCGAATTTCGGACCGATCTTTCCCCGTGATGAAGACGACTACGACTACCAAGGAGAAGAGAGGACTCACGAAGTCCCAGAGGTGTCGAAGGAAGAGGATAACTCAACTCTAAAGCCACGTTTCCATCCTTTGCCCATCATGGAGATCGCCTCCTCCGCTTCATCAACTGCTCATGATGATGCGTCCTTATCTCCTTACACAGAAGACGACAGGGACTTACAGACGACGACCATGACAACATCCACGCCTTTAAGCACTCCTCGAAATCCTCCTCCGCAGATTCACTCCGCCGTCAGTCAGCCGTCGCCGCCTCCAAGGGACCAGATACCGGGTCCTAAGCCTGTCCCCTACAGCCCTTACTTAAAGAGTCCTGCTAGAGGTCCTCAGGCACCAGATCAGGCTTCGGCAACCTTAGACCATGAGCGATCCCACCCAGACGATATCCCTGACCAGAGCCGGGCCGAGGAATCTCCATCCTACACGCATCCACCAGGCGAGATAAACACCACCACGGCAGCGAACGACGCAACTGCTAACGAAGACACGGTTGAAGTTCACGAACAAGAGGAACCGAGAGGAAGTCCTGGCCAAAGACACCGGAGACCCTCCCTCAGGAAGCTCATCACCCGCAGAAGAATCAATCCTTCTCCACACCAGAGGGCGCAGCTGCGCCCTCCCTCTGGTGGAGAAAGTGGGGCCTGAGTTAAAGGGGGACGACTGCGTGGAGACGTAGGTTGAGGCGATAGATAGACAGGCACAGAGATGTTATGCATGATTTACACCTAGTGGCTTATTTATTTGTAAATAAATACTCGTCTTGACTCCTTCCTTGAGAAACGAACAAACAAACAGCTCGCGTATTAACGCGAGAAAGTATTTTCTGGACACTTTCCATTTCTCTCTTTCTGTGTACCTGAACACGTGCGCATACTGTCTCCAGGTTCGTGGTTGGCGATGCATATTCATCGTTAAAAATACGTAATTTTAGTCACGCAAAGTGAGAGGCGGGAAAAAAGTTTTGTGGTCTAGTTTCTAATTAATACTATTCGGTTTTGAGTAAAAGAAGAACTTGCTCTTTGTTAAATTATAAGTATAAATGGAGACCGAGGGCCGCGTCGTAACCTTCAATACAAATGCAATTGCCTTTCACCCAATGCAAATTTCGACTTAATTATCTCGTATCTAAAATATACATATTTTCCCATTAACAGACCCAACTTTTTACGAAGACAAATTGCTTTTCATATCAGTATTCAAAAGCATTAATCTGAGATGATTAGAAATATTGTATGCTTACGTAATTTGTGTTAGTTTATGCGTTCTTTCCCTGAGTGTAGTGGACCTTTTCGTGAGGTTTGTGGTAAAAAAAAATATCGTTTTCTACTCGATTCACTTTGGCGCAGTAGCTGGTATCATAGAAAACGTAATTTGATATGTAGTAACTTAAGTAGATTGTTACTTTTATAAAGAGATTTGTTGTGTTAATCTATTTAATAAAAAGGATAGATTTTATTTACGCCTATGTCTCATCCTCCCTTTCCTTAAAAAAAATATTTGAGGATTAAGCTGAAACGAAATAAAAATAACGATATGATAATAGCAATGATGCAGGAAGAACAACAACAACAACAACAAATGATGATTATACTTATGATGACAGTTATAGAAGTAATGATAATAGACGTCAAGCTAGTGCATCGGTAGCGCGCCGTCCTCCCATCCCCGTGGTCGCCATATCAAACCCCGTCCAAGCTCGTGAATTTTCACTGTTGCCTGGCAGTCATTGCTGTGGCTGGATACCACGGTGGGTAAGGACCAAGCTCAGATTTAGAGTTAACACACGATGACTCATACTCACGAGCGAGGACATACGCCGACATAGGCCGGGCTTTCCTTTGAGGACATAACACGGGCGTAGCGTCTGCTCTGCATATCTGGCTTATCCTTATCCTTATTAACGATTATAATGATAATGATAATGATGATGGTAATAACAATTAGTGAAAAACATCGACATGGACCAGCAAATAATTATGCATATGCATAGATGAAAAATGAAATGAGAAATAATAGTCATATTAGTATTTTCCTCTCCCTCTCTTTCGTCTCCTCTCCCTCTCTCTCTTTCTCTCTACCATTTCTCTGTCTTTCTCTCTCTCTCTCTCTCTCACACTCTTTACTATTTATCTCTCTTTCTGTCTCTCTCTCTTTCTCTATCCATCTCTCTCTCTCTCTCTCTCTCTCTTTCTCTCTCTCGCCCCCCGCCCCCCGCCCCCCGCCTCTCTCGGTCTCCCGTTTTTTCTTTTCCTCTACCTAATTTCATCAGTGCCAAAGACACAGCATTCTTCACAATCATTACGAACAGTCGTTAATACTCTGCGGTTAATCTAGCGCGGACAGCAGATTTCACTATAATACTTCTATGGCCGTGGTGATTTTCGCAAGTTACCCCTAAAGACGTTACTCTCCCTCAAGATGTTTTCTGTCATTAAAGGAACGGCTGTGCACTTTCCACGCTCTCTCGACACGATGACACCAATATTTCAGGAATTAGGAACTTTGGTGGTAGTATTTGACAGACGGGTTGTCATTGTTTCTCTTTTGTGATGTAGTTTCTATTATTTTGAAATATGGATATACTTGCAAACTCGTGCAGTTGAAAAGCAGTCGACATTGTAGGTGTTTTTTTCGCTTTACTGCTTCATCGGGGTTTTGTATACCCGTATTTCGAGATTCTTCCCTTTATTGTTTTATTTACAGCACACGCCTACAAAGTGTATATAAAAAAATGGAACAGTTACGGAACGCAAAAGTTAATGAAACAACGTTTATTCTGCTTAGCGTTACAGCCCAAAAATAGGTTAGTTTGGCCTGAAACGGAATTAGAAATGTGGCAATTTATAACTATATTTTTGAAAAAGTGATAGATAAAATATCACTAATTGATAATAACAAAAAGAGCAAATAAAGAACTATATGAAACAGGACAAAGGAAATCACACTAATGAAATGTCTATGATTAGTAAATGTATGATACAAAGTAAAACAAAAATCAAAAGTTTCAATTTCTTACAAAAGATTTTAGTGTGTGTGTGTGTGTGTGTCTGTGTGTGTTTCATTGTGCATGTGCATGTATGAAGGCACATAAGTATGTGTATGAGTGTGTGTGCAACGGAAATATTTGCCTGTGAATATGCTCTTGCACTTTCATAAGAGCATAGTTCTCATTGGGTAAGAAACAACTGTTTTTAATTTGACTCATTTCTTTATTATTTCAGGTACTGCTCATTACGTATAAAGTAATTAATGATAAGATAGTTATAAAAATTGTCTGATTTAAACACTATTTATAGATGTACACACAAACACACACACAAACATATATATATAATATATATACATACATACATACATATATATATATATATATATATATATATATATTTATTTATGTAACACAACAAATCACATTTTAGCATATGACACACCAATCTACATCAAGCATTCATGATATCCTGCTTCATGACATACACCACGCTCCCTCACGCCACGTAGCCCACACCACTCAAACCCACACCACATGAACCCACCACACCACATGAGCCCACACCACATGAGCCCACACCACGCTCCCTCACGCCACGTAGCCCACCACGGTAGCCATGAGTTCCGTGCCATTAAAAGGGCAGAGCCGATAAGCCCTCCCACAGTCGTAGCCCCTCTGGCCAAGACTCCGGGCTATCCTGTAGTCTTCGAGAGCACTGGGTCCTTCGCCGTTGCTAGGGACTCGTAGGTCAGATCCTGGGGGGAGTGTCCTGTGGGTGTGGGAGGGGAGAGAGAGAGGGGAGAGGAGGGAGGGAGGGGGGTGAGTTAGGGTTTGGTATGGTGATTATGATGCTGTTAGTTATGGTGATGGTATTGTTAATAATTGGGTCCGTAATGATGAAAGTAATGATGATGTTGATACTGATAAGGATCATGAGGATAATGATGATAGTAATAATCGTAATAGTTATGATGATGGATGATAATGATGATATTACTACTGCTATTACTCTTACA
>NW_028234409.1:9785847-9790847 GCF_977035675.1 Penaeus japonicus | reverse complement strand
AATTATCCAAGTGTACGCTCCTACCAGCAGTCATAGTGATGAGGAGATAGAGAGCTTCTATGAAGATGTGCAAGCAGCTATCGATAGAGCAAAAACCCATTTTACCGTGATTATGGGGGATTTTAATGCCAAGATAGGGATAAGGGAAGATGGAGAAATATCGGTTGGGAAACATGGAATAGGCACCAGAAATGAGAGAGGGCAAAGGTTGATAGAATTCGCCGAAGCTCGATCCCTTAAAATTATGAATACATTCTTCGAAAAGAGACCCGGGAGGAAATGGACATGGAAATCACCATCCGGCATTAAAAACGAAATTGACTTCATAATCACCAATAGGCGTGACATCGTACAAGACGTAACCGTTATCAATAAAGTAAATGTCGGTAGCGACCATAGACTGGTCAGGAGTAGACTTAAGTTACAGCTAAGAAGGGAACGAAACAAGCTCATACAAAAGCCTCTCGCTAATCTAACCAACATCAAGAATAGGGCGACGGAATTCAGTATCAACATCCGAAACAAATACTCAGCTCTCGAAGAAGATCTTGAATAGGACATATAGAACGACAATTAAGTGAGATATTAACGAAGCTGCAGCAACCTTGAAATAGGGGGGGGACTAAAGACGAAAAGTAAAAAAGAAGCGAAAGGTTCAGTAAGCTTTCGGTAGAGACGAAAGAGCTTATGAAACAGGTAGGGAAAGATAAAAATAAACATCAATATCAGAGACAGATAGAATCAACAGAGCTGACTAAGACGATAAACAAGAAGGAAGAAAGAGGATGTAGCGACCAAATTTAACATACGAAAAAATAAACGAAGCTCTGCTTGCCGGCAACCAGCCTTAAGGCAAACAAAGAGGCAGGCTCGGGAATAGGGAAAAAACAAATGTATGCAGTAAAGAAAACCCAAAACGGGAGAGCGGAGAGGCGACATACAATAAAAAATGAAATTATCAAAGTTAATAGAAGACTTCTATCGCAATCTATAAAACCCACTCTTCAAAAAATTCCAAAAAAAACGACCAAAACCACCCACATACGGAGACAAACAACAACAATTGGAGATGTTCCAAACATCACGGTAGATGAAGTAAATAGGGAGGGGCAAAACTAAAAAGCATGAAAAGAGGAAAAACACCAGGAGAAGACGGCATCAGTGTAGATCTTATTCAAGACGCAGGAGAGATTGCGGCAGTAAAGCTGGCCAAGTCTTTATAAGCAGATGTCTAGACGTCGGGTAAAAATTCCGAAGGCCCTGGTAAAAACGCAATAATAATTTTAATACACAAAAAGGGAGACACAAAAGACTTAAAAAAATAATTAAAGAAATATTACCGAACGCTATAAAGCCTCCTTCCTCAGGTAATCTATAAAACTGTTCACAAAAATCATCACAAAGATCCACAACAACAAGAAACAAGCCAGCTCACAGCCGTACCACCGATAACATTAGATTCAAAAACGACGACCAGGGAACAGGCAGGGTTCCGCAGTGGATTCTCACCTCAACTACAGAAACAGACAAGAGACCATATCCAACCAACAACACTACTAGCTCCAAAATAAGGGAGAAAACAAAAAAAACAAAAAAAAAAATAACGAATATAGGAAGACGCCCAGCCCCCTGTGTATGGCATGTTATATTCGTAGATTATGAAAGGAAGGCATTTTCGAAAAAAACTTTTTTCGATTATTCCGACATTTTTCGGTACAGATATCTGCAGTACTACTTACTACTCTTAACTACCTAACTTCTCTCTCTGGATGCAATTCGTAAAACACGGAGTTAGGAGGAAATAGTGACGCAGACTGTTGCAGATTATTACGTAGGAGTCTATATATGAGATGGTACAAGAACAAAAGCGGAACCCCGCCGTCATAAATTTCCCCTCCACGCAGAAACCAATAAAATACCAATAAAAAAGGGTGTTACGGCAGGGCGGAAGACGACCATACCCAAAGGTACAAAACCAACTCAACTCAACCGATAGCTATTTATTTTAAACAGCCTGACAACAGCCTGCTTTAGAGGTTACAAGTATTCAAGAAGTTAGACTGGAAAGAGAGAGGGATTAAAATAGGGACATGAAGCACTTAATAAAGCAAATCGCTATAAGAGTTTGCCCAGATGACCAATTGTTCTTTTTTTTCGGTTGTGAGTCACGCAGATGAACTAACGCAACCAATTAATAAGTGATTTAAATAAGGAAAGGTCTGCTGAAGATTGGCCTTAAAAATGACATGAAAAAGACATAAAGTCATGTTCAAAACAACAAACAGAGAGAATGAAACAGTCGAACCCCAACAAAATAACCCCAGTTAAGAAAAGCAATACAAATACAAAAGCGATCCAATAGGTACTAGAAGCAGTGAACGTTGTAATGTATAACCTAGGGCAAAAACTACTCATTTCAGTCGAGTACAATTCCTCCTGGCGAAAACAACCGAGATAAAAACGAACGCGCCGGCGAATCAGATCAGGCAGTCTAGGTTTTGGAGTGCCTTCGGTAAAGAACAGAGTAATATATATTACGAAGTATCTGCCACTATGTCTAAAGAGAAAGATTTTTTGACCAATGCTTCCTCCCCGTCATGACATATGGAAGCATTAGACATGGACTACGAGCCCAAGGGCCACTTGAGAGGAAATTAGTAAGCGCCCAATGAGGAATGGAAAGGCTTATGCTAGGAGTTAGTCTTCTTAAGAGGACAAGAATGTTAAGGGCCATCAATGGATCAGGAAGCAAACAACAAGGTAGAAGATATACTCAAGACATCAAAAGAAAAAACGGTGTGGCTCAGTGAGGCTGACACATATTATTCGAAGAACAGGTACAACAGGTGGGAACTAAAGAAAACAACATGATACTGGGTAATACACGAGCACAAAAGAGACCCAGGGCCAAGACCGCATTCGAAAATGACTAGATGGCGGGATGAATATAGCAAAAATTCGCAGGAGTAGAAACTGTGAAGACTAGAGGCAGACACAAGACTTGCGGCATATGACCTTGGAAAAGATTGGAGAGAGGCCTACGTCCTGGCAGTGGATTGATTCAGGCTTGATGAGATGATGATGATGATGAATATATTTATATATATACGTATATATGAATATATATCACATATATATATATATATAATTAATATATATATATATATATATATATTATAATTTATATATGTATATATATACTACGATATCTATATATATATATAAATATATAATATATATATAGATTAATATAGATATATATTCATAGTATATACATAATATATATATATATATATATATAAATATATATATATATATATATGTAGATATATATATTATATATATATATAATATATATCTGCATATATATATACATAGATATATATAGTATAGAATATTATATATATATATTTATACATATAGTATATATATATATATATATATATATATATATATATATTATGATATATATGGTACATATGTATGCGTAGTATATATATATATATATATATATATATATATAATATATATAGATAATATAAATAGTATATATGTCATATACAATATAACATATAGTATATATATAAACATACATATGTATAAATATATATATATATATATAGAGATATAAATAATATATATATATATAATGTAAACACATATATAAATGACACCATACTTATCTTTGTTGTCGTATATATAATACATATATATATATTATATATATATATATATATATATATGATATATAGATATGTTATATGCACTTGCATATATGTATAAGTTATATTATATATATTTTTTTTTATACATAATACATTTTTTATATATATAATATATATTTAGATATATAATATATATATATATTTTATATATATATAATATATACATATATATATATATGTAATATATATATTATATATATATATAATAAAGTTAAATATATAAATATATCTGTGTATATATATAAACATTTATAAATACACATGATTTATCTTTGTGTGTATAAAAACACTCACAACACCACACACACACCACACACACACACACATAATATATATATAAATAATTATAATATATTTATATATAATATATATATATATACATATATATATGTATAAAATTTATATATATAAATAAAAATTATATATATGTATATATGTTGTGTGTGGGGGGGGGGGTATTGATAGTATGTGTGTTATAGTATATGATAGATAGTGTTATATTTTTAGATAGTGATTTATTGAGAAGGGTAGTTTTGGTAGTATGATTGTGTTTGTGTTTGAGAGTGAGGAGTTTTTCGTGTCTTTGTTAGATTGAGAGTTGGTGTAGAGTGTGAGATAGTGTGGTAGAGAGAGATTGTTTAGAGAGTGTTTATATAATATATAGTTATAGTTATAGTGTGATGTGTGTGGGATGTGGGTGGGTAGGGGTGGGTGTCTGGTGGGTGTGTGTGGGTGTGTTGTGTGTGGGTGGGTGGGGGTGTTTTGTTTGTTAGTTGTTTGTGAGGATATTAGATATTTAGATTTTGAGAGAGATAGATTTGGGTTCTGTGATAGTGAGATTTTTAAAGATGACGGTTTGTGTTGGGTTCTTACATTGGATTTGTACACTTTTGTTGGGAAGAGCGTTTTTGGTGTGTGGTGTGTGTTGTGTGTGGGTGTGAGTGTGTGTGGTAGTGTGTGTGTGTGTGTGAGTGTGGTGAGTGTGAGTGTGTGTGTGTGAGTGATGTTGTGTGTGTGTGTGGGGGGGTGGGGGGGGGGGTGGGTCTTTTTGAGTAGGTATGGGATAGGGTGTGTGTGGTTGTGTGTATGTGTGTTTGTGTGTGTGTGTGTGTGTGAGAGTGTGTGTGTGTTTGGTGTGGGAGTGTGTTGTCGGGTGAGGGTTGTGTGTGGGGACTGAGTGGTGGAGTGTGTGAGTTAGGGTGTGTATAGAGTGTGTGTGTGTGTGTTTGTGTGTGTGTGGGAGTGTTTGGGTGTGAGATGTGTGTGTGTGTGTGT
>NW_028234409.1:9775847-9780847 GCF_977035675.1 Penaeus japonicus | reverse complement strand
ACAAGAACAAGGAATATCACAAAAATAAAATAATCGCATTTTCCTATCTGACAGAACTCGACGTCAAGCCGTGAAGCGCGGGAAGGAGTCCTTCTTACCCGACGAGGTGCATGATGGACAGCTCTTCGACGGTGAGCTCGTCCTCCGGCGCCGCCCCGAGCTCGCACATGAGCTTCAGGCCGCAGCCGGTCACGTCCTCTTGCCGGATCAGCGCCATCAGGTTGTCCAGCGCCTCGGATTCGTCTTCGACCGAGCGCCTTCGCCGATGGTAGCCCCCGTAGCCCCCGTGGTGTCCGTAGCCTCCGCCTCCGTGGTGTCCGTAGCCTCCGCCTCCGTGGTGTCCGTAGCCTCCGCCCCCGTGGTGTCCGTAGCCACCTCGGTAGCCCCCCTTGTTCCCCCCGCGGTTCCTTCCCCCAAAGGCGACGGCGGCGAGGCCCAGGCCCACGGCGCCGGCGAGGGCGGCGGCACCCAAGCCCAGGCCGAGACCTCCGACGGCGACGGTGGTGGTGGTGGTCATGGCGAGACTAGGGGAAGGAAGGGGGGGTCAGGTGGAGGGGTGGGTGAGACGGGGGGAAAGGAGGGGGGGTTAGGTGGAGGGGTGAGTAGACGGGGGGAAAGGAGGGGGGGTTAGGTGGAGGGGTGGGTAGACGAGGGGAAAGGAAGGGGGGTTAAGTGGAGGGGTGAGTGAGACGGGGGGAAAGGAGGGGGTCAGGTGGAGGGGTGAGTAGACGGGGGGAAAGGAGGGGGGAGCAGGTGTAGGGGTGGGTAGACGGGGGGAATGAAGGGGGGAGCAGGTGGAGGGGTAGGTAGACGGGGGGAATGGAAGGGGGGTCAGGTGGAGGGATGGGTGAGACGGGGGGAATGGAAGGGGGGTCAGGTAGAGGGGTGGGTTTGCGGGAGGAGGGATGGGGATGGTAGGTAGAGAGGTGGGTAGACGGGGGGAATGGAAGGGGGGTCAGGTGGAGGGGTGGGTAGACGGGGGGAAAGGAGGGGGGGTCAGGTGGAGGGGTGGGTAGACGAGGGGAAAGGAAGGGGGGTCAGGTGGAGGGGTGGGTAGACGGGGGGAATGGAGGGGGGGTCAGGTGGAGGGGTGAGTAGACGGGGGGAATGGAGGGGTGGGTCAGGTGGAGGGGTGGGTGAGACGGGGGGAATGGAAGGGGGGGGTTAGGTGGAGGGGTGGGTGAGACGGGGGGGTCAGGTGGAGGGGTGGGTGAGACGGGGGGGTCAGGTGGAGGGGTGGGTGAGACGGGGGGGAAGGAGGGGAGAAGGAGGGGAGAGAGAAGGAAAAGTGGGAAGGAGAGTCAAAAGGTAAAAGAGAGAGATGGGGGGGAGGAAGGGAGAATGATTTTAATATGACAGATTCGATACATTTCAGCTATTACAATAAAAATGATAAATCAGTAGAATCCCGTCAGTAAAATTAATATAAACCGAATTCAAATAACTTTTTCCTTAATTCACACATCATCCTCAATCATTTTGGACAATGTATGTTTCTTTTTTTCTTTTGAAACTCTACAAGTTTGTTTTCGAAACAATGAAAAGTGATACATTTTCTCGAAAGAAAGAACAGTTTTTTTACGAAACTAATTAATCATCTCGAAATGTAAAAGAAAGAAAACGTATAAAAAATTAAGGGGGAACTACAACAAACTAAGAAAAACAACACCACTAAAACTACTTGCCAATTAAACCCAGAAAATCAAAACTTAGAGAACCGAGTCTCACCAATGAAAGACGGAAGAACTCGTAAGATCCTTTGAGGCTGAACTCCAAGCTCGAACTGTGCCTCTGAGCCTCACACCAGCCTCTTTTTATACGCCCTCACGAGCTCCTAAAGACTGGATCGAAATTGCTGTCACTTCACCGTCCTATTCTTTCGCTCTCTCCTTTCTGTCTGTCTGTCTCTCTCTCTCTCTCTCTCTCTCTGTACAAATCATTTAGGCATAGTCCCTATGTCTATTCATATGTATACAATGTATATAGTATGAATAAATATATCAAAATCAAATCAAATCTCTCTCTCTCTCTTTCTCTCTCTCTCTCTCTCTCTCTCTCTCTCTCTCTCTCTCTCTCTCTCTCTCTCTCTCTCTCTCTCTCTCTCTCTCTCTCTCTCTCTCTCTCTCTCTCTCTCTCTCTCTTCTTTCTGTCTTCGTCTTTTTTTCTGTCTTTGTTTCATTCTCTTGTGCTTTTTTTTTTGTAATCATGGGGATTATTGGTATCTTTATCATTATTATTATCATCATTGTTATTAATACTATTATCATTATTATTACTATCAATAGCATTAGCATTTTCATCATTACTATTATCATTATAACTACCATTATCTTTATCATCATTATTATTATAACTATCATTAATATTTATTATATATCTTTTCATTTTTTTATTCTCATCTTTATCATTGTCATCATTTTTTTTTTTTTATGCTTATATCCTTACATATTTTGTTTTCTGATTATATTCTTCCTCTTTTTTTTCTTTCTTCTCTCTTTATTTTTGTCTCATTTCATTTATTATTCATATCTATTTTGTATCATTCTCATACGACCCTTTTCATCCTTTGCTCTTGTCTCTTATTTTTCCTTTCGTTATCTCCATCTCTTTTCTTTTCTTTTGGGATCTTCCTTCCTTTCTCTTTCTCTCTTTGCACTCTCCCTCCTCTCCTACCCTCCGCTCCTCTCTTCTCTCCCTCCCGTTCTCCCTCCTCCTTTCTCTCCTCTCTCCCTCTCCTACCTTACCCTCCTCTCCTCCCTCTTCTCTCCCTCCTCCCTCTTCTCTCCCTCCTCCCGCTCTTTCCATCCTCCTCTCTCCCTCCTCCCGCTCTCTCTTCCTCCTCTCCCCCTCATCTCTCCCTCTTCTACCCTACCCTCCTTCCTACTCTCTTCCTCCTCCTACCGCTCTCTCTTCCTCCTCTCCCCCCACCTCTCTCCCTCTCCTACCCTACCCTCCTCTCCTCCCTCTTCTCTCCCTCCTCCCTCTTCTCTCCCTCCTCCCGCTCTTTTCATCCTCCCTTCTCCCTCCTCCCGCTCTCTCTTCCTCCTCTCCCTCCTCCCTCTCTCTCTTCCTCCTCTCCGCCTCATCTCTCCCTCTCCTACCCTCCCCTCCTTCCTACTCTCTTCCTCCTCCTACCGCTCTCTCTTCCTCCTCTCCCCCCACCTCTCTCCTTCTCCTACCCTACCCTCCTCTCCTCCCTCTTCTCTCCCTCTTCCTCTCTCCCTCCTCCCGCTCTCTCTTCCTCCTCTTCCCCCTCCTCTCTCCCTCTCCTACCCTACTCTCCTTCCTCCCCCTCTCTCCCTCCCCTCCCTCCCCTCCAGCTCTCCCCTCTCTCCCCTCCAACTCTCTCTCCCTCCCCTCCAGCTCTCTCCTCTCTCCCCTTCAACTCTCTCTCCCTCCCCTCCAGCTCTCTCTCCCTCCCTCTCCTATAGCTCTCTCCCTCCCTCTCCTATAGCTCTCTCCCTCCCCTCCAGCTCTCTCTCCCTCCCCTCCAGCTCTCTCCCTCCCCTCCAGCTCTCTCTCTCCCCTCCAGCTCACTCCCTCCCCTCCCGCTCTCTCCCTCCCCTCCAGCTCTCTCCCTCCCTCCCCTCCCCTCCTTCCCTATGCCTATACCTTCCCCTCTAACAAGCATGGCCGTCACAGCTACACACGACCGCCTCTGCCAAATCATCTTGCTAAGGAGGTAATTCTATAGTTTCCCCTTCAATTCTCTCCCCCTTCACCATTTCACTCCCCTCCCCTCCTCCCTCCCTTCCTCCTCCTCTTCCTTTTCTCTTCCTCTTCTGTTTATCTCCTGTTCCTTCTTGTTTTATGTGTTTTCATTGGTCCTTCTTCTTCTTCCCCCCTTTTCCCCTCCTTTTACACCTCTTCCTTTTCTTCTTTTCTTCTCCCTCTTTATTTACCTCTTCCTCTCCTCTTCCTCTAGTATCTTTCTCTTTTTTTCCCATTATTTTTTTTTCTTTGTTTCCCTCCCACTCTCCTTTTATTCATTTATTGTGATATCCCTTTCTCCTCTCCTTTCTTTTTCCTCCTTCATCCTCCTCCTCTTTCTCCTATTACCCTTTCTCCTCTTCCTCATCCTCCTATTCCTCCTTTTACCCGTTCTCCTTATACCATTTCTCCTCCTCTCCTTCCCCATTCTCCTCTTCTCCTTCCTCCCCCTTCTCCTTCTTTCTCTCTTCTCCCTTTCTTCTCTTCTTTTTTCCCTTTTTTTCTCTTTTCACCTTCCTCCTCTTCTCCCTCCTCGTCTTTCTTCCTTTTCTTCACATTCTTCTTCCTCACCATCCACCTCCTCTTTCTTCTCCTTTTGCCTTTCCTCCTCTTCCTCTTCTTCTTCCTCCTCCTCTCCCTCTTTCCCCTTCTCCTCCTCGCTCTTTTTCCTCCTCCTCCCTCTTCCTCCATTTAGCCCCTTTCCTCTTCTTCTTCCTCCTTCCCTTTCTCCTATTTTCTTCCTCTGTTTCCTCTTCACTTTCCCCTCCTTTTTCCTTTTCCTCTTTATTCCATCCCTCTATTATTCATTTATTTCCTTCTAATCCTGTCTCCTTCTCCTCTTTTGAATAAAGTTTATGAAAAAAAAGAAAACAATTTTGAAAAAATAATGCTAAATGTATTCACTTGATTGTGCTCATTCGTTCCATTATATCTATTGTAAAGATAATGAGTTTGATAATGATAAGATAAGATAACGATGGTCACATTTATTCCATTTTATTTATTGTGAAGATAGTGAGTTTTTGATTCTTATTAATTAGCCCCAAAGTTAGCCATTTATTGTTAGAAAACGTAAATATTATCATTATTATATTTCTATATTTATCTACCAAAATATCAATTAATATTCGGATAAATTTTACGAAAGAAAGTAAAAAAGAAAAAAAAATCCACCATTTTCATATTATAAAAAGGAAAACAAGACGCAATATATAGGTTATTATCTATCTTACTATCTATCTATCTTACCATCTATCTATCTTACTACCTGTCTATCTTACTATCTATCT
>NW_028234409.1:9765847-9768347 GCF_977035675.1 Penaeus japonicus | reverse complement strand
AATACGGGTTGTAATGCAGGGGGGGGGGGTCAGTGAGTCACTTTATCCCATGATGAACTGAGAGTTAATCAGAACAGATAACGAAATAATCTATTTTAGAAATAACCAAAATTATATGTATTAGTAGATACAGTAGGTAACACACACAAACACACACACACACACACACGCACACACACACACACACAAAAAAAAAAAAAAAAAAAAAAAATCGTATATAGGGAAAGGCATAAATAATACTAATTGTTACTGGCCAGTCAAGCAATATGGATAACACATGCAAACTTCAGTAATTGGGATATTGCATTAGAATACATTACTTAATTCTGTACATGATAAGATAAATACTTTAGATATTCATTTAACTTCGTATCTTAGACGAATCTATTATTTTCTTTCTTTATTTATTTCTCTTTTTACTTTCTATCTTCCCTCCTCTATTATTATTGTTTCTGTATATTATATTTTTCTCTCTCTCTGTTTCTCTCTCTGTCTGTCTGTCTCAATCTCACTCACTCTCTCCCTCTCTCCCCCCCCCCCCTCTCTCTCTCTCTCTCTCTCTCTCTCTTTCTCTGTCTGTCTGTCTGTCTGTCTCACTCTCACTCTCACTCTCTCACTTTCACTCACTCTTATTCACTCTTTCTCCCTCCTTACCTCCTTCCCTCTCTCCCCTTCTCCCTCCCTCCTTCCAATCCCCCTCCCCCACTCTTCTTCTAATCCTCTTTCCCTCCCAACCTCCCCCACTCTTCTCCCAACCCCCCCCCCCCCCTCTTCTTCCAATCCTCCCTCCCTCCCTCCCTCCATACACAAGTCCAAATCACTCACGATAAACGCACACTTCATAAAATCCCAATTTATATAAGTATCCCCTCCGTCCAGTCCACCACCACATTCTCTCACGCAAGAAATCACCGTATTTTATGATGGCTGTCAACAAGAAATTATTTATTTTCCTGTTCTTTACGTTGGTATTTACGCTCTTAATCGGGTGAGTATGAGAAAAAAAACATATTTCAAAATGTATTGTTTAATGAAACGCATGTGATATGATGTGTATATATATATAACATTCGAATATTATACATATTAATGCTTGTAAAATGGATGGAAGTTATAATTTGCATGTAGGTCATATACTTGTAGTGATGATGTTCTTGTAGTGATGAAGTTCGTGCAGTGATGATATGATGGACGTATATCATGACAATACAATTGATATATCTAAAAGCCTGACATGACATGAGTATTAGATTGTGATGACATGCGTGTCATATATTTTTTATATAATTATGTACATCCTATACTGGAGTGTTATGTATGTTATTTTCTTGTTTATTCCTTTTTATCTTTTTATGTCCTTTTTATCGTATACTTATTCTTTGATTAGTTATTAATTTATATTTTATTCATTCTGTTCCCAATACGTACTTATTCTATCATTTCTTAATCACCTATACTTATTCATTATATCTTTCGTTATTCACTCTATCACTCTAATGACTTTTAAGTGAATGAATCATTATATTAATCGACTATTTTTTTTCCTTCTAGGCTAAAGGAAGCTCAGATTAAGAGCAAAGACTACGAGATACACATCATAGGTAAGCAAGATTCTTTTTCAAATACGGGTGAAAGGAGTGTGGAAGAGAGGGGGAGGGAGAGGGAGGGAAAGGGAGAGACGGAGGGATAAACAGAGGGAGAGATGGAGGGAGAGATAGAGAGAGAGTTGGAGAGAGGGAGGGAGAGGGAGAGAGAGAGGGAGAGGGAGAGGGAGAGGGAGAGAGAGAGAGAGAGAGAGAGACAGAAATAGAGAGAGATAGAGAGAGAGGCAGAGAGAGAGAGAAATAGAGAAAGAGAGAGATATAGATAGCGAGATAGAGATAGAGATATATAGATATAGATAGATAGACATACATAGATAGATATAGATAGATAGATATAGATAGATAGACTTTCATAGATAGATATAGATAGATAGACTTACATAGATAGATATAGATAGATAGAGATAGCTATATATATATATGTATATATATATATATATATATATATATATATATATATATATATAGAGAGAGAGAGAGAGAGAGAGAGAGAGAGAGAGAGAGAGAGAGAGAGAGAGAGAGAGAGAGATAGCGTGTATGTAGAGAGAGTAGAGAGAGAACAGACACAAATTAACAATACAAAATACTACTATTCCTACAGCCACAACTCCAGGAAACTCCGAAGCCAACAAGGACATAAATAAAAACAAAGAAAACAAAGAACATAACAACAGCAACGACAAGCAAAGATGGGAAGATCAGCAGGAAAAGAGGAAGCAAGCAGTGAGAGAAGCATGCAGAGGACAGGACAGAGAATACCTGCTTGAACGTCTGCTTGAGTCTCCCCGTCGCTTGGGTCACCTGCTGGTCGACGATCAACACCGTGCTATATATTGCTATGTTCCTAAGGTGTGGTTTTTATCTTTTTTTGTTTTGATAAGAATAATTGTGATATC
>NW_028234409.1:9738347-9758347 GCF_977035675.1 Penaeus japonicus | reverse complement strand
ACGTCGCTCCAACGTCTAAAGAGGTCGGGACGTATCGGTGTGGCGCGAGATGAGAACGGGCCCTCGAGGTTGTTGGTCCGCGAGGCGGAGGACGTGGGACGCACCGGCCGAGACCGGTCGGGCGGGGGGGCGGGAGGCTGCGGCATGAGGCTGGTGGTGCGAGCTGGCCCAGCCAAAAGGGCGGGAAGAGGGAAGGGGAGGACCTCGTGCAGGAGGAGCTGGCCATCCTGGCCCTGCTCGGGTGAGTAACAGGACGTCTCTTTAGGGGGGGCTCGTGCCTGTGTGTGTCCGTATGTGTGTTACTGAGTGAGAAATATCAAGAAAGCTTGTTCAACTTGCATACCCATGACCTAGCCCTTTCTTCATGTTGCCAGACCCGACGTGAAGCCCGGGGAGGGGGTCCTTCCACCCGGGGGCGCCAGGGGGGAGTACCTGCAGGCTAGGACCTTCGGCGAGCAGGGCGGGGACTGCGGCGCCGCCTTCCCCATGTGTCCACTCAACGGCACGCAGCTCATGGACACCGTCATGGCCTACCTGCCCTGAGACGCCCCTCCCACGATCGCCCGCTGCATCTCGCTATTTCACTTCTCTACGCATTCCGAAGGCAGATTTTCTGAAGTTTCATGTAGATATATTTCCTCTTCATTGTTATCAAAGAACCTGAATTTTCAAAACGATTAATAAAGTTCGATAAATGATATTGATACATTTATATCACCCTTGACCAGTGACTATAAAGATTCCAATGAACTGACATATAGACAGATCCACACATGCAACATGCAACATAATTCATATGTAAACAACACGACGCATAATCCTTTGAAAAGTTGAAACGCAGGTTTGTTTTCAATCGACCTGTCTTTCATTTGAGGCTAAACTGGCTTACCTTGAAGATAAAATAGAAAAGTACACAACAGTAGCAGCCTGGCTTGCTTTTGTCTGAAGTTACAAGCAAAATGCCATCCCTTTATAGCCGAAATAATTATTACGTTGGTAGGATACATTTGTAAATATTTAACCTTAGTTGATAATATTGACTGAATCTACACGGAGGTTTATCTAATTACTTAGCCATATAATGAAACAGAAGTGATGTCTGGCGCAGGCTTACTTTCATGACATGATATATTGTCTTCTAGGAACCGGAACTGAAATAACCTGTAAAACTTCATAAAAACTTCATACAACATTCTAGTATGATATCCCATTGAAAATATCTTATTATGTTACAAATACAAGCTAAATATAAGGATGGAACAAATTAACTGAACACCGGTCCTTTGATCTATAAAAAAGATTAACACCTGGCTTTATCTAATCTGCTAAAACCGGTTAAGAATAAGAATCTGTGTGCATAATTGGCTTGTTTATTTGAGCAGTTTTTAACATCCCGTAAAAAAAAAAAAAAAAAAAAAAAAAAAACATTGTCATGAGATCAACCAGAATTGAGAGAAATAAGAAATCTTTCAAAATGCCAATCATGCTGATTCATCGTGGTTCATTTTAGCAATTGCACAAATCGCCAGTACGCCAGAGAGGGACACTTCAAGACAAATATTTTAAATGCGTAATGTGTGTGTGTGTGTCTATGCATGTATGCATATGTATGTACATATATATATATACATTTTAGATATATATATATATATATATATATAGTATATATATATATATATATATATATATATATATACATATGTGGTGTGTGTGTGTATGTATGTATGCATATGCAATGTATATATATATATATTATACATTTATATATATATATATATATATATATATATATATAATATATATATATATATACTCTGTGTGTGTGTCTTGTGTTGTGTGTGTGTGTGTGTTGTGGTATGTGCACGTGTGTGTGTGTAGAATGTGTTGCGTGTAGTGTGTGTGTGAGTACATTGTGTGTGTATGTTTGTATCTAGCCTTATGTATGTACATATACAAATTATATACATCCCGTCTAAATCACACTATCATATATATTGATATATGATATATGCATATATATTAGTATATATATAATATATGTGTGTGTGTGTGTGTGTGTCGTTAGTGTTGTATGTGTGTGTGTGTGTGTGTGTATGTGTATATGGGGTGTTTAGTGAGTGTGGGTGTGTGTGTGTATTATGTATATGTATGTATATGGTATATATATATATATATATATATATATATATATATGCATTTTTATATATAATATATATATATATTAATTGATATATATATTAGTATATGGTAATATATATTATATATATATCTATCTTATTATCTATTCTATTTTTCTTTATGTATGAATGTATGCATGTATGTTTAGTTAATGTTGATCATGTAGCGGTATTATCTATCAAGTACTGCATGTCTCAAAAACCTACACACATTTTCCAAATACCATCACTGTTTCTTGGAAATTATAACATCTATTCGATAAATCTACATATTGTTCTATTTGCATGCATAACTTTCCAATGGGTTGAGAAAGAAAGTTAATAAAGAAAAAAAGCGAGAAAAAAATACGTATAAACATATTACATCATGAAGAGCGTTAACAAAAAAAAAAAAAAAAAAAAAAAAAAAATCGATTTGTCAGACATTTTTCTGATAACTTCAGATTGAGAAAATGAAATCAGGGACGCTATATTCCTTCACTGATTTATTTTTATGGGTGTGAGAAGAGAAGTTTTAAACGTTCTATAAGAAAAAAAGCAGGAGAAAAAAAATAGTTTCTAAACCAGATTACATCATTAAGTGCGTCCTTACCAAAAAACCACTTTCTCGAAGTCATGAATGTTATTAACGCCAATTGGTGTATAAAGCCATGATGTATGAAGCTATGATGTATAAAGCCATGATGTATGAAGCTATGATGTATAACGCAATGATATATAAAGCCATGATGTATAAAGCCATGATGTATAAAGCCATGATGTATGAAGCTATGATGTATAAAGCCATGATGTATAAAGCCATGATGTATGAAGCTATGATGTATAAAGCCATGATGTATAAAGCCATGATGTATAAAGCCATGATGTATAAAGCCATGATGTATAAAGCCATGATGTATAAAGTCATGATGTATGAAGCTATGATGTATAAAGCCATAATGTATAAAGCCATGATGTATAAAACCATGATGTATAAAGCCATGATGTATAAAGCCATGATGTATAAAGCCATGATGTATAAAGCCATGATGTATAAAGCCATGATGTATAAAGCCATGATGTATAAAGCCATGATGTATAAAGCCATGGATTGTATTAAAGTTCATGATGTATGAGAGTGCTATGATAGAATAAGTCCATGATGTATAAAGGCATGATGTATGAAGCTATGATGTATAAAGCCATGATGTATAAAGGCATGATGTATAAAACCATGATGAATAAAGCCATGATATATGAAAACATAATATAGAAAGCCATGATGTATAAAACCATGATGTAGAAAACCATAATGTATAAAGCCATAATGTATAAAACCATGATGTATAAAGCCATGATGTATAAAGCCATGATGTATAAAGCCATGATGTAGAAAATCATGATGTATAAAGCTAGTTCGTTCTTAGTCATGACACATTGATCAAAAACATGAAATACGACCAAGAGGAAATCATTAAAGTCTCATAAAGAAATGGAAAGGTAGATAACGGCCATCAACCACACTTAATGCATAGGAAAGGAAGAATCAGGAATATAAGACATACTGTAGGTGCAATAAGAAGAAAGGACAGTGAACACGTCATATAAGACAGTATAATAAGTGGTCAGATAAGGTCATAGGGCAAGATCTATGACGGGATAGCGTGTGAATAGGTGAAAATTGGCAGCGGAATTGGGTAGAGAGACAATACTGATGAAATGACTGGAGGAAATTGGAAGAGGTCTATGTCTGACAGTAGAATGGTGCAGTCTGTTGTTGGTGAGGATAATACTCATCGTCATAATCATTATATGTATATATATATATATATATATATATATATATATATATATATATATAATATATATATATATATGAGTATATATATTTTATATAAAGTATAGATATATATATATGTATATATATATATTTTTTTTTTCTTTCTTCTCCTTCTTCTTCTTCTTCTTCTTCTTCTCGTGGTTAGTTGATTTTGATGAACGTCTCCACTTAGCTGAGCCTTCTCGTTTCCTACCTCTGCTGCTTCGGTCTCCTTTGTCAAACTAGAAACTGATTGATGGTTTGTTTCATTTCAAATTGAAAACTCATCTCCATTGTTCTCTGGGGATGATAATGAAATGTTTATTTCTCTCCCGGTGCTTATGTCCTTCCACTTCCACTTATTAAATATTTATAGAAACTGCTTAATAATCGTCTTTATTTCAAGTTCAACGTACATGATTATTGTTCTCTGACGATAATGGCGGATTGGTGATGATGCACAATTGTGAGGATGATGAAATTAAGAGTAAGCTTCACCTCACTTCCCTCTCCTTCCTCTCTCGATCTATATCCTCTCCTTCTTCTTCCCATCTTTACCATATCTTCCCATTCCCCATCTTCTCCAGCTTCAACCTCTCCTTCCTCTCCCCATCTATACCTTCATCTCCCTTCCCTCCCTCCCCCACCTTCTCTATTCCCTCATCTAACCCCTCCTTCCCTCCTCCTCCCCATTCCTCCACCTACCCCTCCTCCCCATTCCTCCACCCACCCCTTCTCCCCATTCACCCCTTTCACCCCCATGACTTCTCTCGAGGTGACACCCATACATCACTGTACAGTGCAAGGGCAAAGTCACAGTGAATATTGTATATAAGGGCCGCGCGGTTCTAGGCCTGGCACAGTGCCTCCTAAGCCTCGTGGCTCCTCGGAACACACACTCACTTTCAGCACTTTCAGCTTTCCTGTAACGAAGGTAGGGATCCCCGATTTTTCCCTCTCTGTGATGGTTTATATATGTTTGGGATTTGCTTTTTGAAACATACGGGAGTTATCTTTTTTTTAGATTTTTTGGCCTGATCATGTTTTTGCTCTAGTACAGGGACTTATTGGAAAGCTCTTAGGTATTGTGTTTACTGAAAGGGAAAATCTGTGCATATCGTGTGAAATTACGCTGCTAATTTTAATGCTGGTGGGACACCAGATAACTAAACTTTTATCTCCTCTTCACTGCGAAAGAGCCGCCACTAACCGGCAATGGCCCCCAGTTTCCTTTCCCGCTCCTTCTTAAAGAGCTTTGGGGGCGTGTCTCTCCAGGTCCCGTTGGCAGCAATGACGACCACCGTCACACCGGAGTGTTGTGGCAGGGACCGCAGGCGGCGCGGGGGGAACTCGCCGGCCTGGCCGTCGCAGGAGCTGTAGGTCTGGGCGTACTGCGGGCTTGGCCGCCCTCGCCTCCCGAGGCGGAGGACGTAGGAATCGCGCGTGGCAGGAGGAGGCACCGCCACCAGGGGGCGTCGCTCCACCGTCGAGGCGGGAAGAAGGACCTGGAGGATGCAGATACGCCTGGAGTTGGTGCGAGCGGAGGACGTGACAGGCTGCGGCATGAGGCTGGTGTGCGAGCTGGCCAGCCAAGAGGAGGAGGACCTCGTGCAGGAGGAGCTGGCCATCCTGGCCATGCTCGGGTGAGTGCCAGGCCGTCTCTCTAAGGGGGCTCGTGCCTGTATCTATGTGTTCCAGAGTTAATGATTGCATTGAAAGTTTGTTTATTTTGCATGCTCATTACTCAACCCTTCCTCTTTGTTACCAGACCCGACGTGAAGCCCGGGGAAGGGGTCCTTCCACCCGGGGGCGCCAGGGGGGCGTACCTGCAGGCCAGGACCTTCGGCGGCCGAGGCGGGGACTGCGGCGCCGCCTTCCCCATGTGTCCACTTAACGGCACGCAGCTCATGGACACCGTCATGGCCTACCTGCCCTGAGACGCTCCTCCCACGATCGCCCGCTGCATCATGCTGTTTCATTTTTCTAAACACTCGGAAGATAGATTTCCTTTTCAATGTCATCAGAGAACCTGAAATTTTAAACCGATCAATAAAATTAGATAAGTTATATTGATACATTTATTTCACCCTTAACCAGTGACTTCAAAGATTTCAATAGACAAAGTTAAAATAGACACGGATAAATACAGAGATACACATATCCTATAAATGCAAATACTGACCACTTTGCCACATCACGCATCAATATTTCTTACCTTTAGCACTTCCCAAATTAAAACAACTGCTACCAACGTGGTGGGCAAACCTTTGAGGAGTGAAAATACAATTTTGTTTTCAAGTTAGACAATAAATATAACTGAACTCACTTACAGGATAAATGTGGGATACCTTAGAGTCAGAATTAATGAGATTCTATAGACGAATAATTTTACATATCAAAAATGCATCAGAGAGTGACACTTTGGAACAAATCTTTCTATTGAACAATACGAAATATTTAACGATGATCACATGCTGAACCTCTTTCTTGTCCGGGCCCACACTTTCTCTTACAGAAATGATTGCTCAGTTACAAGATTAACTAGGAACAGTAGAGCACACATGGAGATGAAATGTATTATCTATTTTATGAGATACAATGTAGTTTTTAAAAATCAACTCAAATGCTTAGATTATATTTTTTTTATTTCTTACAAGTTTTTTATTTTTTTATTATTTTTTTTTTGTGTATGTGTGCAATCAGTGGGTCTTTTAATAAAAAACAAATGATCTCTTTTTTTCTCTCTCTATGCATACATATATATATATATATATATATATATATATATATATATATATATATATGTATATATATACATATATATACATACATATATATATATATATATAGATATATTATATATATTTAACTTATATTCATATTCATTACATTTAATCATATAAGATACTGTGCTCACACACACCGCCGCGCGTGTAGAAACAACCAACACATCACACATAAAACACACACACCAAACACCACACACACACTAGAACATCTTTATATAGACTTATATATATACCTTATATACTATATACTAAATTTTCGCTCGATATATATTTATTTATATGTGTATGTATGTATTATATATGTTTATAGATATTATATATATAGTTATATTATTCATATATATATACTATAATAGCTGAATAGCATAGATAGTAGATAGATAGATGATATACATTATATATATATATATATATATATAAATATAATATATATATATCTATATATGTATATCTCGCTCTGTATGTATATATATATACTAATATATATATAATATATACTCTCTATATATATATATATATATATATATGAGAGAGATGAGAGAGAGATGAGACGAGCTATGCGAAGGAGAGAGAGAGGAGAGAATAGCTAAAATGTATATATCAAATATATATATATATATTATATATATATATATCTATATCTATGGTATATATATATGTGTTAGAGTATACAAATATATATATGATGTCAAGCCATATATATATATACCTACTATATCATATATATATATATATTTTCTATATATCATATATCTTATTATTATATATATTACACTATGTGTGTGTGTTGTGTGAGTGTGTGGCGCGCGCGCGTGTGTTTGTGTGGTGTGTGTGCGTGTGTGTGAGTGTGTATATTATATATATATTAATATATATAAATATATATATATATATATATATATATATATATATATTATATATATATATATATGTATGTATATATATAACATATATATTATTATATACATATATATTATTATAATCTCTATTTTTATTATTATTAATATTTCATATTATATGTATATATATATATATAAATATATATATATCTTTATTATATATATATATATATATATATATATATAATTTATATGTATGTATATGTATATTATATATAAATATATGTATATATATACCTTTATATATATATATATATATATTATTTTATATACATACATATATGTATAATATATATTCTATATATATATATATAATATTTAAAGTTATTTTATATGTGCGTGTGCGTGTGCGTGTGTGTGTGTGTGTGTGTGTGTGTGTGTGCGTGTGTGTGTACGTGTACGTGTGTGTGTGTGTGTGTGCTCTATATATTTATAAATAAATCAATGAATACCTTCTCATCATTATGTATAAAGAAAAATATTCAACCAGTGCATCCTCCCTGTCATGGCATAAAGGTCAGATGCATTGACTACAAACTAATTTTCTCAGAAAGATGGAGAAAGGTAGAGTTTGGTAGTGAACCTAAGGTAGAGGAAGGGAACAAACCAAACCAAAAGATATACTCGAGTGCATTAAAGAAAGAAAGAAAAAAACGAGATCCAGGGAAAGACATGACTGGAGAAGGGGGTAGGTGGAGGAATGAGGAAGAGGAGGAAAAGGAGGAGGGAGAGGAGTGGATGAGGGAACAGAGAGGGAGAGGGAGGAAAGGAAAGAGAGGAGAGGGTATAGATGGGGAGGAGGAGGAAAAGGAGAAAGGAGAGGGAGAGGAGTGGATGAGGGAATAGAGAGGGAGAGAGAGGAAAGGAAAGAGAGGAGAGTGTATAGATGGGGAGGAGGAAGGAGAGGGAGAGGAGTGGATGAGGGAATAGAGATGGTGAGGGAAAGGAGGAAGGAGAGGAAGAGGAGTGGATGAGGGAATAGAGAGACTGGCATTGGGAGACGAGGAAATGGAGGAGGGAAAGGAGAGGGAGAGGAAGTGGAATGAGGAAAGTAAGAGAGGAAATAGAGAGGAAAGGAAAGTGAAGGAAAAAAAAAAAAAAAATAAATAGAAAGAAGAAAAAGAAAAGAAAAAAAGAAAAAAAGAGAGGAGAGGATATAGATGGTGAAAGGGAGGAGAGAGAGGTGAGGTGAAGCTTACCCTTATTATCATCTCCACCATTTGCATCATCATCGGTACGCGGTTCGTCATTATCCCCAGAGAACAATGATGAAGTTACGTTGGTAATGATGAAAAAAAAATCGATTCAACCTAAGGTATAAGAAGGGAACAATGTGAAAAATATAAACATTCATTCCCTACGACCAAATTTACTCAGGAAAGATAGATGTTTGTAGTTAACTTAAGGTGTTGGAAGGGAACAGTGTGGATTAAGGAACAAACCAAAGTAAGAAGAGGAGAACAAAAGGAAAAGAAATGTTCCACCTTCTTTCCTCCCACTTCTCATCTATTCCCATATCTACTTCTCTCCCTCTCCTCCCCCTTTTCCCTCCTCCTCCCATTCCTCCACCCACCCCTTCTCCCCATTCACCCCTTTCACCCCATGACTTCTCTCGAGGTGACACCCATATTTCACTGTACAGTGCAAGGGCAAAGTCACAGTGAATATTGTATATAAGGGCCGCAGTGGCCGGTTTCTAGGCCTGGCCACTCAGAGTGCCTCCTAAAGCCTCGTGGCATACCTCGGAACCACACACTCACTTTCAGCACTTTCAGCTTTCTGTACACGAAGGTAGGGAAACCCCGATTTTTGTTTCCATTTTCGTGTTGGTTATATATGTTTGGGAGTTTGCTTTTTGGTTTTTGGGTGATGGCTTTTTGGCTCTAGTACAGACTTACTTGGAAAGCCGTTTAAAAGTTATGTGTGAATTATCCTATCAAAATTCTGGTCCTGCCACTCCGAAGAGGGCTGACGCTAACCGCCAATGGCCCCCGGTGCTTCCTTCCCCGCTCCTTCTTAAAGAGCTTTGCTTTGCGTGTCTTCCGCAGGTCCCGTTGCGGAAGTCCATGACGACGTCAACCGTCACAACCGGAGTGTTGGCAGGGACACGCAGGCGGCGATCAGGACTCGCCCGGTCTGGCCACCGTCGCAGGAGCTGTAGGTCTGGAGCGTTCCTTGGGCTTGGCCGCCTCTTCGCCTCCCGAGGGCGGAGGACGTAGGAATCGCGGTGGCAGGAGTGGAGGCACGATCAGGGGGCGTCGCTCGCACAACGTTCGAGGCGGAAAGAAGATGGAGGATGCAGAAAGCCCTGGAGTTGGTGCGAGCGGAGGACGTGACAGGCTGCGGCATGAGGCTGGTTGCGAGCTGGCCACCAAGAGGAGGAGGACCATCGTGCAGGAGGAGCTGGCCATTCATCATTCACCTGGTCCATGCTCGTGGTGAGTGCCTGGCCCGTACTCCCTCTACACAGGGTCGTGCTGTGACTGATGTGTTCCAATGTTGATGATTGCATTGAAAGCTTATTTATTTTATCTTATATTACGTGAACTTTCCTTTGTTGTACAGACCTCGACGTGAAGCCCGGGGAGGGGGTCCTTCACAACCCGGGGTGCGCCTAGGGGGGCGTACTGGCAGGCCACGGACGCATTATGTCGGCGGCGAGGCGGGGACTGCGGCGTCGCCTTCCCCATGTTGGTCCACTCAACGGCACGGGAAGTACTCATGGACACCGTCATGGCTACACCCCTGCCCTGAGACGCCTCCTCCCACGATGCGCCGCTGGGCATCATGCTGTTTCACTTTTCTAAACAGCCTTCGAAAGGTATAGATTTGCCTTACTCTCAATGTCATCAACCGACCACGCGCGGGGGGGGGGGGGGGGTGTAGGGGGGGGGGGGGGGGGGGGGGGGGGGGGGGAGGGGGGGGGGGGGGGGGGGGGGGGGGGGGGGAGAACTGAAGTTTCAAACGATAATAAAGTCGATTTGGGGGGGGAGGGGTTGTATGTTGAAATAAATTTATTACACCGTGAACCACTGATTTCAGTTTTCACGATGAGCGATGACAAGATGACATTTAAATAGTCGCTCATGTTTAAATCATGCATCGATAAACATGTCGTGCCTATATGCATTATCAAATGAAACAATTGAAAATCCGTAAACGCAAAGACGTTGAAAAAGTGATATCAACTTACAACTTTCTTTTATATTGGGAAGAAAAATGAAAATATTTTAATCTACCTATGTGGTGTTATATGTGTTACTTTGGTTTACTATAATGACTCGTTAGCATCCGATAATTTGATTAATTACTACACATATTACGCCGTACAACAACGTGCGCGAAGAGTGATAGCTGCAATACAAATCTTGGCTCAATTGAAGACAAAACACGACAATAGTGTCACGAAAATCGCATATACTAATGAATGCTACTCTTTTTCTGTCCGGGCCGCTCACCTTTCTTTTGCTTGCAAAGAAAGAGGTGTTGTTACAAAATCATAAATAAAGCAATGGGAAAAACAAACAAGGTCAGATGGGATTATATCTACTTTTTTCTTCGACAAAAAGTTATATCAAAATACATCAAATGAAGAGTAAGGGGTTAGAAAAATTTTCAGTTTTTCATTTCTTGGCAAGTTTCTAATGCTCTATCTTTCTGGCGGGAAATCGGTTGTTTTTTTTCTTATCATCGAAAACTCGATTGCTTTATATGATATCGCTTGCTAAGACTATCATCTGTCTCTTTTGTTTTCGCATGGCACTGCATATTTTACAGAACGGGGAGAGCTAAGTTAATAACATCATGTATTACTCCTCCCGCTTTTCTTTTCTCTATTTCTCTGTTTCTCTGTTACTCCCTCTCTTTTCTTTAGCTCTTCTCTCTCCACTACTCTTCATCTCATCTCTTCTCTTTCTCTCACGTACTTCTGTGAATGTGTGTGTATGTGTCGTTTGTGTTTGGGTGGTACATTACATGTCATCATCTTATATCATAATCAATTTAGTATGCATAGAAAGATACACCACATTTTTCTAATCAATATCATTATTTTTTATTATTTCATATTTACGGGAAAGTAAGGTAAAAGACTCTAATTTATAAGGATTGACTATTATAATTCTCTTTCGAAACGACTATTCTTTCTTCGAAAACTTTTTTTTTTTTTTTGTAATATTTGAATTTAAACAAAATTTATACTATTATTGATTTTACATTAACGGATTTAGAGAAAGTTATGGAAGAAAACAAAAAAATACGAACAGAAGATAAATCTAAACCCAACGCAAAGAAAAAACATACAGAAATTTAAGTCTTCAAACACTTAACGTCGAGTCAGAGTTGATGAGACGGTATCGAGGTCAACCTACCTTATTTATGAAAATAAAGGATCTTTTATTTTGCATTGCAATATTTTGCGCATAGAAGAGAAGGAGCTGTTGGCTTTAGAGAAACAGATTTGATATAGATAAAATAGAAATATGGATCAGCTAAATATGTATTGTGTGTTTTTACACCACACTCAGCAAACATCTGTAAGTGAGTGAATGGAATGCCTTTCCTGACAGGTATAGAATCATGTAATAATGTTTTATCATTATGTCATACAATGCAAAAGAAGAAAGTTATTCATATCAGTGGCGTTTCATTACCTGTTCATGACATATGCCGAAGTATTAGTACGACCACATTTTTCACAGAATCGCATTGGACATAGGAGTATCTTTGGTAATGAAATTCGGGATCTGAGAAACAATATAGTCTCGATATAGGGAAAAAGCAATCTTAACTATTTGAGCAGTCCACTCTTAAAGAGGCAAGCGCTGAGGAACACGTGTATATGACAGCATTACAGGTGGTGCAAACGAGTTGAAATATGAGGGATAACTACTAAAACTAATAATGCATTGGTTAAGACCTGGCAAAGGGGTGGGTTATAGAGAAGAAATGGTGGAGGAGGATAGGGGAGGGAGGGAAAAAGGGGAGAGGGGAGGAAAAGAGGTGAAGGAGATTCTTAAATTCTTCCTATATTTTTTCTCCCTTTTCTAACTTTCTTCGTTCGGACTTAACTCAATCATTGTTCTCTTCCCATGAACCTTATCTAATTAACATACTACCTTTCTATTCCAGATGCATCTTCTTCCATAGAGAAGCATTCTGGTCACAGCATAGGAAAATGATCATACTTATTTTCCATTATCTTTATATCTTGTGTTCAACTTTTTTTCTTTATATCAAGCGCCAGTCATCATCCCCGTTCTTTGATGTCTTATGACAGAATGCTGACGTTGAGGATGGGCAATAAAGGTGGTGAGTAACGGTTCCTTCTATCTCTCTGTCATTCCCTCTTCCTCTGGGTCTTCATATTTTTTCTCTCCTCTCTCCCTTTCTTTTCCCTCCTCCTCCCATTCCCCCCATCTCCCCATTCACCCCTTTCACCCCCATGGCTTCTCTCGAGGTGACACCCACATATCACTGTACAGTGCAAGGGCAACGTCACAGTGAATATTGTATATAAGGGCCGCGCGGTTCTAGGCCTGGCACAGTGCCTCCTAAGCCTCGTGGCTCCTCGGAACACACACTCACTTTCAGCACTTTCAGCTTTCCTGTAACGAAGGTAGGGAACCCCCATTTTTTTCCTTGTCGTGATGGTTTATATATGTTTGGGATTTGCTTTTTTGCTTAAGGGTGGAGGAGTTTACTGAAAGTTAAATCTGTGCATATCAAAATTACGCGCCTCCACTCGAAGAGCCGCACTAACCGCCAATGGCCCCCCGGTTTCCTTCCCCACTCCTTCTTAAAGAGCTTTGCGTGTCTTCCCAGGTCCCGTTGGCAGCCATGACGACCACCGTCACAACCGGAGTGTTGGCAGGGACCGCAGGCGGCGCAGGACTCGCCGGTCTGGCCGTCGCAGGAGCTGTAGGTCTGAGCGTCCTGGGCTTGGCCGCCCTCGCCTCCCGAGGCGGAGGACGTAGGAATCGCGGTGGCAGGAGGAGGCACCGCCACAGGGGGCGTCGCTCCACCGTCGAGGCGGAAGAAGACTGGAGGATGCAGAACGCCCTGGAGTTGGTGCGAGCGGAGGACGTGACAGGCTGCGGCATGAGGCTGGTGTGCGAGCTGGCCACCCAAGAGGAGGAGGACCTCGTGCAGGAGGAGCTGGCCATTCTGGCCATGCTCGGGTGAGTGCCTGGCCGTCCCTCTAAAAGGGCTCGTGCCTGTGTCTGTGTGTTCCAATGTTGATGATTGCATTGAAAGCTTATTTATTTTACTCTCTCATTACTGAACCCTTCCTCTTTGTTGCCAGACCCGACGTGAAGCCCGGGGAGGGGGTCCTTCCACCCGGGGGCGCCAGGGGGGCGTACCTGCAGGCCAGGACCTTCGGCGGCCGAGGCGGGGACTGCGGCGCCGCCTTCCCCATGTGTCCACTCAACGGCACGCAGCTCATGGACACCGTCATGGCCTACCTGCCCTGAGACGCTCCTCCCACGATCGCCCGCTGCATCATGCTGTTTCACTTTTCTAAACATTCCGAAGATAGATTTCCTTTTCAATGTCATCAAAGAACTGAATTTTCAAAACGATCAATAAAGTTCGATCTTTTGTATCAATACATTCATTCCACCTTGAACACTGATTTCAAAGATTTCAATGGACAAGACATGTAAATATCGAATGCTTTACCACATCATGCATAACAATGTCTTGCCTATAGCACTTATCAAATCGAAACAATTAGAAACGTAAAACGCAAACCTTTGAAAAGTGAAGATACAACTTTCTTTTTTTTTTCATTCGGGGGAAGAAAGGAAAACAATCAACTTAATCTGGATTACTATAGAGTGTGATTCGATCAATTTAGAATAATTTTACACATCACTCGTACAACAAAGAGTGATACTGCAAGACAAATCTTTCAATTGAACTAGATGATTTATTTAACGAAGATCCTATGTAAGGAACCTCTTTCCTGTCCGGGCCCACACTTTCTCTTGCAGAAATGAGTGTCTAGTTACAAGAGCAAATAAAAGCAATGGAACAAACAAAAACGACAGATGGAGTTTATCTACTTATGTTTGACATTTGAAATTTTAGTTTTCATTTCTTGCAAGTTTCTAATGTCTATCTTTCTGTGGAATCGGTGTTTTTTTTATCGAAAACATGCTTTTATATGATATGCTTTTACGACTACATCTGTTCGTTTGTTTTGCATGACTGCATATTTTACCGACGGGGAAGCTAAGTTAATAAAATGTATATCTCCCTCTCTCTCTCTTTCTCGTTCTCTCTCTCTCTGTCTCTTTGTCTCCCTCTTTCTCTCTCTGACTTTCTCTCTCACTCTTTCTCTCTCTCTCACTCACTGTCTGTGAATGTGTGTGTGTGTGTTTGTGTGTGGGTGTATTTACATGAATTTATATATAACTTAATTAAATATTCATAGAAAGATACACACATTTTCTACATATCATTATTTTTTTATTATTTCATATTTTACGGCAAAGTAAGGAAATCTAATTTATAAGGACTGACTATTATTCTTTTGAAAAGACTATTTCTTCGAAAACCTTTTTTTTTTTTTTTTGTAATATTTGAATTCAAAATTTATCTATTTACTTGATTTACATTACGGATTTAGAAGGAAAGTTATGGAAGAAAAAAAAATAACGAAAGAGATAAAACAAAACGAAAAGAAAAAAATACAGAAAATATACGTCTTCAAACCCTACGCAGTCAGAGTTGATGAGTCGGATCGAGTCAACCTCCTTTTATGAAAATAAAAGGATCTTTTATCATAATTGCAATATTTTGCGCATAAGAAGAGAGCGTTGATTAAGAGAAACAGATTGATATAGATAAATAGAAAGATGGATAGCTAAATATGTATGTGTGTGTTTATACACACACACACACATCTGTATGTGAGTGTAATGAATGCCTTCTGACAGGTATAGAATCATCGTAACAATGTTCCATATCATTATATATAAAGAAAAGTATTCATTCAGTGCGTTCTCTCTGTCATGGCATATGGAAGATTAACTAAGACCAGATTTTCACAGAACGATTTAGAAAGGTAGATATTGGGAATGAAATTCGGGAATAGGAAGCAAATAATGCCGATTAGGGAACAAACCAAAGCAAAAAATATATTTGAGAGCATTTAAAGGAGGAAACGGTAGAGAACACGTGATATATGACAGCATGACAGGAGGTCAAAGAAGCTGAAATATGGAGGGATAACTAAAACAAAATCATGGATAAGACCTGGAATAGGGGGTATATAGGGGAATGGGGAGGAGGGGATAGACGAGGGAGGAGGAGAGGGAGAGGAATGGGATAGGGAATAAAGGGGAGAGGGAGGAAAAGAGGTGGAAGGAAAATTCCTTTTCCTTTTCGTTCACATTGTTCTCTTCCCATACCTTAAGTTAATTATCAACATCTACCTTTCTATTCCCCTCTTGAGAAAATTTGGTCCTACTTAATGATAACTATATTTTCCATATCTTCCTATATCTTGTGTCACTTTTTTTTTTTATTATCAACGCCACATCAACATTTTCTTTGATGTTAATGACAGAATGCGAACCAGTGAGGATGCAAAGGGTGAGTAAGCTTCTTCGTACCTCTGTCTTCTCCATTTCTCCATCTCCTCCCTCTCCGAGTCTTCAGCTTATTCTCCCTTTTCTCCATCCTTCTCCCTTTCTATTCCCTCATCCACTCCCCAGCCCCCCCCCCCACCCCCACCCCTTTCCCTTCTCCTCCCCATGGCTTCTCTCTAGGTGACACCCATATATCACTGTACAGTGCAAGGGCAACGTCACAGTGAATATTGTATATAAGGGCCGCGCGGTTCTAGGTCTGGCACAGTGCCTCCTAAGCCTCGTGGCTCCTCGGAACTCACACTCACTTTCAGCACTTTCAGCTTTCCTGTAACGAAGGTAGGGATCCCCGATTTTCTATTTTTGTGATGGTTTATATATGTTTGGGATGCTTTGGAACATAAAATTATCTTTTTTAGATGTTTTTGGGTGATCATGTTTTTGCTCTAGTACAGGCTTACTTGGAAAGCCCTTAGGTTTAAAAAGAGATGTTATGTGTGAATTATTCTGATGATTTTAATACTGGTGGGACACCAGATAACAACTTGTATCTCCTCTTCACTTGACGAGCCGCACTAACCGGCAATGGCCCCCAGTTTCCTTCCCCGCTCCTTCTTAAAGAGCTTTGCGTGCCTCACCAGGTCCCGTTGGCAGCCATGACGACCACCGTCACAACCGGAGTGTTGGCAGGGACCGCAGGCGGCGCAGGACTCGCCGGCCTGGCCGTCGCAGGAGCTGTAGGTCTGGGCGTCCTGGGCTTGGCCGCCCTCGCCTCCCGAGGCGGAGGGCGTAGGAATCGCGGTGGCAGGAGGAGGCACCGCCACAGGGGGCGTCGCTCCACCGTCGAAGCGGAAGAAGACTGGAGGATGCAGAACGCCCTGGAGTTGGTGCGAGCGGAGGACGTGACAGGTTGCGGCATGAGGCTGGTGTGCGAGCTGGCCAGCCAAGAGGAGGAGGACCTCGTGCAGGAGGAGCTGGCCATCCTGGCCATGCTCGGGTGAGTGCCAGGACGTCCCCTTAAGGGGGCTCGTGCCTGTGTCTGTGTGTTCAAATGTTGATGATTGCATTGAAAGCTTATTTATTTTACTCTCTCATTACTGAACCCTTTCTCTTTGTTGCTAGACCCGACGTGAAGCCCGGGGAGGGGGTCCTTCCACCCGGGGGCGCCAAGGGGGCGTACCTGCAGGCCAGGACCTTCGGTGGCCGAGGCGGGGACTGCGGCGCCGCCTTCCCCATGTGTCCACTCAACGGCACGCAGCTCATGGACACCGTCATGGCCTACCTGCCCTGAGACGCTCCTCCCACGATCGCCCGCTGCATCACACTATATCACTTTTTATACATTCCGAAGACAGCTTTCCTTTTCAGTGTCATCAAAGAACTGAATTTTCAAAACGATCAATAAAATTCGATCTTTTGTATCAATACATTCATTCCACCTTGAACACTGACTTCAAAGATTCCAATGGACAAGACGTAAATATCGAATGCTTTGCCACATCATGCATAGCAATATGTGTTACCTGTAGCACTTAGCAAATCGAAACAATTAGAAACGTAAAACGCAAACCTTTGAAAAGTGAAAATACAACTTTCTTTTTTTTTCATTTGGGGGAAGAAATGAAAACAATCAACTTATGGTGTTAATCTTGATTACTATAGAGTGTGATTCGATTTATTTAGAATAATTTTACACATCACTGGTACAACAAAGAGTGATGCAAAAAGACAAATCTTTCAATTGAACTAGACGATTTATTTAACGAAGATCCTATGTAAAGAACATCTTTCCTGTCCGGGCCCACACTTTCTCTTGCACAAAGTAATAATAAAAAATCAAGTTAAAGGTTGAAATTTTCGTTTTCATTTCTTGCAAGTCTCTAATGTCTATCTTTCTGCGGAATCGGTGTTTTTTTATCGAAAACATGCTTTTATATGATATGCTTTTACGACTTTATCTGTTCGTTTGTTGTGCATCACTGCATAATTTACCTACGGGAAAGCTAAGTTAATAAAATTTATATCATCCTCTCTTTCTTTCTCTTTTTCTCTATCTCTCTCTTTCTCTGTGAGTGTGTGTGTATGTGTATTTGTGAGTGGGTGTATTTGCATGAATTTATATATAACTTGATTAAGTATGCATAGAAAGATACACACATTTTCTACATATTGTTCACTTTTCATTATTTCATATTTTACGGCAAAGTAAGGAAATCTAATTTATAAGGATTGACTCTTATTCCATTGACTGGATTATTTCTTAAAAAAAACTTTTTTTTTTTTTTTTTTTTTTTTTTAATGAAAAATGTATCTATTCCTTGATTAACATTACGGATTGAGAAGGAAAGTTATAGAAGAAAGAAAACAAAGAAAGAGATAAAAGAAAACGAAAAGAAAAAAAAATACAGAAAATATACGTCTTCAAACCCTACGCAGTCAGAGTTGATGAGTCGGATCGAGTCAACCTCCTTTTATGAAAATAAAAGGATCTTTTATTTTCATTGCAATGTTTTGCGCATGAGAAGAGAGCGTTGATAATGAGAGACAGATTTATATAAATAGATAGAAAGATGGATAGCTATATATGTATGTATGTTTATGCACACACACACACACACATCTGTATGTGAGTGTAATGAATGCCTTCTGACACGTATAGAATCATCGTAACAATGATCCTTATCATTATATATAAAGAAAAGTATTCATTCAATGCGTTCTCCCTGGCATGACATATGGAAGATTGACTAAAACCAGATTTTCACAGAACGATTTAGAAAGGTAGATGTTGGTAATGAAATTCGGGAAGAGGAAGCGAATAATGCCGATTAGGGAACAAACCAAAGGAAAATATATAGTTGAGAGCATTTAAAGGAGGAAACGGAAGGAGACACGTGATATATGACAGCATGACAGGTGGTCAAAGAAGCTGAAATATTGAGGGATAACTAAAACAAAATCATGGGTAAGACCTGGAAAAGGGGGTATATAGGGGAATTGGGAGGAGAGGATAGGTGAGGGAGGAGGAGAGGGAGAAGAATGGGATAGAGAATAAAGGGGAGAGGGAGGAAAAGAGGTGGAAGGAAAATTCCTTTTCCTTTTCTTGTCCTCTCCTTACTTTGGTCCGTTCCTTAATCCACATTGTTCTCTTCCCATACCTTAAGTTAATTATCAACATCTACCTTTCTATTCCTCTCTTGAGAAAATTTGGCCCTAGTTAATGATAACTATATTTTCCATATCTTCCTATATCTTGTGTCACTTTTTTCTTTATCATCAACGTCACATCATCATTTTCTTTGACGTTAATGACAGAATGCGAACCAGTAAGGATGCAAAGGGTAAGTAATCTACTTCTTACCTCTGTCTTCTCCATTTCTCCATCTCCTCCCTCTCCTCTCCGGGTCTTCACCCTATTCTCCCTTTCCTTCCTCCTTCTCCCCTTCTTTTCCCTCATCCACTCCCCAGCCCCCCACTCCACCCCCACCCCCACCCCTTTCCCTTCTCCTCCCCATGGCTTCTCTCGAGGTGACACCCATATGTCACTGTACACTGTAAGGGCAAAGTCACAGTGAATATTGTATATAAGGGCCGCGCGGTTCTGGGCCTGGCACAGTGCCTCCTAAGCCTCGTGTCTCCTCGGAACACACACTCACTTTCAGCACTTTCAGCTTTCCTGTATCGAAGGTAGGGGTCCCCGATTTTTCCCTTTTCGTGATGGTTTATATATGTTTGGGATG
>NW_028234409.1:9730847-9733347 GCF_977035675.1 Penaeus japonicus | reverse complement strand
CCACCTTGACCACTGACTTCAAAGATTCCAATGGACAAGACATGTAAATATAGAATGCTTTACAAATACAAATTTTACCTCCCTGACCGAGACTCGAACCCCGAGTTGTCAGAGTGACAGTCCCGGCAACTAACCCAATACACCATGCGACCCACTAAAAGAATTGTCAAACCAGATGCCTTACAACCATCATGGAAATTACCTATATACAGAGCAGTGATAGCGAGGTTTTACAGACAATTCCCGTGGGCACTCGGCAGCAATGAATTAGAAATTCTAGTAAAAAATTAGGTTACCGAGTCTATATCTATTTGAGACAGATGACAGAATGTAGTAACGCATTTAATATAGGAATACAAATTTTACCTCCCTGACCGAGACTCGAACGCCGGGTCGTCAGAGTGACAGTCCCGGCAACTAACCCAATACACCACATGACCCACTAAAAGAATTGTCTAACCAGATGCCTTACAACCATCATGGAAATTACCTATATGCAGATCAGTGATAGCGAGGTTTTACAGACAATTTCTGTGGGCTCTCAGCAGCAATGAATTAGAAATTCTAGTCACAAATCAGGTTACCGAGTTTATATCTATGTAAGAAAGATGGTAGAATGCAGTAACACATTTAATATAAATATACAAATTATACCTCCCTGACCGAGACTCGAACCCCAGGTCGTCAGAGTGATAGTCCCGGCAGCTAACCCAATACACAACCCGACCCACTATATGTGGTTACCGAGGTTATATATATGTGAGAAATACAAATTAAATGCATTACTGCATTCTACCATCTTAATAAAATGAATATCTCCATCTCCCTCTCTTTCTCTCTCTGTCTGTGTGTATGTGTGAGTGTGTTTGTGTGTGGGTGTATTTGCATGAATTTATATATGATTTAATCAAGTATGCATAGAAAGCTACACACATTTTCTACATATTGTTCCCTTTTCAATATTTCATATTTTACGGCAAAATAAGGAAAGCTACTTTATAAGGATTGACTTTTATTCCATTGATTGGATTATTTCTTCGAAAACCAATTTTTTGTTGTAATACATGAATGAAAAATCTATCTATTCCTTGATTTACATTACGGATTGAGAAGGAAATTTATGGAAGGAAAACACGAAAGAGATAAAAGAAAACGAAAAGAAAAAAAATCCAGAAAATATACGTCTTCAAACACTACGCAGTCAGAGTTGATGAGTCGGATCGAGTCAACTCCTTTTATGAAAATAAAAGGATCTTTTATTTTCATTGCAATATTTTGCGCATGAGAAGAGACCGTTGATTAAGAGAGACAGATTGATGTAGATAAATAGAAAGATGGATAGCTATATATGTATGTGTTTATGCTCACACACAAACACACACACACATCTATATATAAGTGTAATGAATGCCTTCTGACAGGTATAGAATCATCGTAACAATGTTCCTTATCATTATGTATAAAGAAAATTATTCATTCAGTGCGTTCTCCCTGTCATGACATATGGAAGATTAGCTACGACCAAATTTTCACAGAACGATTTAGAAAGGTAGATGTTGGTAATGAAAATCGGGAATAGGAAGCAAATAATGCCGATTAGGGAACAAACCAAAGCAAAAAATATATTTGAGAGCATTTAAAGGAGGAAACGGCAGAGGAAACGTGATATATAACAACATGACAGGTGGTCAAAGAAGCTTAAATATTGAGGGATAACTAAAACAAAATCATGGGTAAGACCTATGCCTGGAGAAGGGGGTAGATAGAGGAATGGGGAGGAGGAGGAGAGGGAGAGGAATGGGATAGGGAATAAAGGGGAGAGGGAGGAAAAGAGGTGGAAGGAAAATTCCTTTTCATTTTCTTCTCCTCTCCTTACTTTGGTTCGTTCCTTAATCCACACTGTTCTCTTCCTATACCTTAAGTTAATTATCAACATCTACCTTTCTATTCCTCTCTTGAGAAAATCTGGTCCTAGTTAATGATAGCTATATTTTCCATATTGCACCCTTCCTATATCTTGTGTCACTTTTTTTCTTTATCATCAGCGCCACATCATCATTGTTCTTTGATGCTAATGACATAATGCGAACCAGTGAGGATGCAAAGGGTGAGTAAGGTTCTTCTTATCTCTGTCTCCTCCCTCTCCTCTCCGGGTCTTCACCCTATTCTCCCTCTCCTCCCTCCTTCTCCCCTTCTATTCCCTCATCCACTCCCCAGCCCCCCACCCCACCCCACCCCTTTCCCTTCTCCTCCCCATGGCTTCTCTCGAGGTGACACCCACATATCACTGTACACTGCAAGGGCAACGTCACAGTGAATATTGTATATAAGGGCCGCGCGGTTCTAGGCCTGGCACAGTGCCTCCTAAGCCTCGTGGCTCCTCGGAACACACACTCACTTTCAGCACTTCCAGCTTTCCTGTAACGAAGGTAGGGATCCCCGATTTTCTATTTTTGTGATGGTTTATATATGTTTGGGACACTTTTGAACATAAAGTTGT
>NW_028234409.1:9718347-9725847 GCF_977035675.1 Penaeus japonicus | reverse complement strand
CTGCACTATTGGGTTAATATCTGAGGACGGCAGACGTTCGACTCCGGGTCAGGGAGGTATGCGATACATGCACGTACATGTATACGTTTCTACGCATGTATGTATTAATAATTTATGTGACATTGAAAGAAAGTGTTAAATCAGGCAAAGGTTGAAGTTCAATAGGCAGACACAGATCACGAGGTTCCTTGATATCATCAACCGTATCCCAAGTCCTTTTCGCTCCATGGTCTTTGCCATCGTCTTCGCCTTGTCTCTTCCCGAGTCGCATTATATTCGCCTTATTCACACGCATCTTCCGAAATACCATTAGAACGATTACCATTACCACGCCCGTCGTCTGGGGGATGGCTGGCGAAGGCAAGTGTACGGAAATTAACAATATTACAGCATCATCATTGTTATCGGTAAGGTGACCATGAGAAAGGCAAAGGAATAGGGATACGGTCGTGTGTCTCAATAGAAGTCTTCAGTCGAGGCGTCAGGAAGAGTTCAGATGCTGTTGGCAAGGCTGATGCTGGGAATTAACCCATTATCGTCAATTCTTGATTGTCATTATCATTATTTTGTTAGCATTTTTCTTTGAATCATTATTATTATTGTTAGTTATTGTTGTTGTTATCATTATTATTATTATCATGGTCATTTTCCTTATTATTGTTATGATCACTATTGTCAATATCATTATTACTATTATCATTACTGTTATCAATATTGTTATTACTACTATTACTACAGTCATTATTGTTATCATTATAATGATCATTAGTATCATCAATGTTGTTATAATTAGTTTTATAATTGTTATTATAATCATTATTACCAGTTTTATTACCACCCTCATTATTATCATTACTATCATTATTATTATTATCATCAATCTAATCTTTATAATCATCATAAACCTTATCATTATAATCATCATAAACCTTATCATTATCATCATTAGTAGTAGCATCATCATTATCATCATTATTACTATTATCATCATCACTATTATCATTATCATTATTACTATTATCATCATTACTATTATCATTATCATTTTTACTATTGTTATCCTCATTATCAGCAGCAGCAGTAGCATTTTTTCCTTGTTGTTGTTGTTGTCAATATCAATATCATCACTGTTATTCCCATTGTTATCATTGTTATCATTATCATAATCATTTTCATCCTCGTCATCATAATTATCACTATTACTATGAACATAATTATTATTAATTATTATTAAACTAGTCTTTAACTAAGTTGATTATTGCTGTATCATATATTCCGCTGTTGCTATTTTCATCATCAACATTGCACATCACAGCTGTTGTTGTTATTGTCATCTTCGTTATCATTGAAGCAAAGACACTTCAAGGTGCATCTTTTATCATGCAGAGTCATGCTCTCCACCATATGTTTCCTCTCCCCCCCCCCTATTCCCCACTTCATCTTTCCGTCTCCTGGCCTTCGCCCCTTTATCTCATTCTTTCCCTCCCACCTTCTCTCCCTCCCTCCTTCATTCAATCACTCTTTCCCTCCCCCCTCTTTCATTCTCATTTTCCCTTCATTTCTCCTTCCCTCCCTATCTCCTCCCGTCTTTCCCCGTCTTCCTTCCCTCCCTCTTTCCCCCTTTCCCTCCTTCCCTCCCTCCTCCCCCCTTTCCTTCCTGCTCTCCCTCCCTCCTTCATTCTATCACTTTGTCCCTTCCTCTGTCCTTCCCTCCCTCTTTCATTCTCCTTTTCCCTCCCTCTCTCCTTCCCTCCCTATCTCCCCCCGTCTTCCCCCGTCCTCCTTCCCTCCTTCCCCCTTTCCCTCCTTCTCTCCTTCCCTCCCTCCTTCCCTTCTCCAATCTTTCCCCTCCCTCTCTTCTTCTTCCACTACCTCCCTTTCGTAATATACTTTGCGTAATTTTTCCTATAAATTGTTTGATAATCTGTGTTACTGCAAATAAATACTAAGTGGTAACGATACTGATGATATGGTGGATGTGATCATAAAAATCATGATAATTATGATAATTGTGATTAAGAGTACACCTAGTTTAATAGTACAGTTATGTATTTCCACTTCCTTTCCCCTCTTTCCTCCTCCTTCCACTCTGTTCCTTATTATACTCCCTTCTCTCTCAGCCTCTCTCCCTCCTTCTCCTCCTTCTTTCCCCCTTTCCTTCCCATCCTCCATCGCCCTCCCCCTTTGGAACTTCTTCCACTCTGCTCCCTTATACATTTCCCTCCCTCTTCACCCCTTTCGCTCCTTCTTCTTCTCTCCCCCTTTCTTCTCTATCCCTTCCACTCCCCCCTCCCCCTCCCTCCTTATTCTTCTCTCCCCCTTTCCTCTCTATCCCTTCCCCTCCCCCCCTATCCCCCTCCCTCCTTCTTCTTCTCTCCCCCTTTCCTCTCTATCCCTTCCACTCCCCTCCCCCCTCCCCTTCCCTCCTTCTTCTTCTCTCCCCCTCCCCCTCCCTCCTTCTTCTTCTCTCCCCCTTTCCTCTCTATCCCTTCCACTCCCCCCCTCCCCCTCCCTCCTTCTTCTTCTCTCCCCCTTTCCTCTCTATCCCTTCCACCCCCCCCTCTTTAGCTTCCCTCGAAGTGACACCCATCTTCCCTTGAACCGAAGCCTTAACAGCATCACACAGAAGCCTGTACAAGGGCGACGCCGCAGTGGAAGCTGTATATAAAGGCCACACGGATTTAGGCCTGGCACAGTGCTTCCTCCGGCCCTTGGCTCCTCGGAACTCACATTCACTTTCAGAACTTTCAGCTTCCTTGTAACAAAGGTAGGGGTCTCTGGCGTTTATTCCTGAATTTTCATTTATCTATTATCTTATTAATTTCTTTCTGTCTAATAATTTGTTGCAATGAACCATAGTTTACTCAGTCGTGTCTAGTGCCACAAGTGGTAAAGGCTCCCCAGAGTCCGTCCCTCCCTGAAGAGCCGTACCTGCCTCCCCAGGTCCCGTCGGCAGCCATGACGACCACCGTCACAACCGGAGTGTTGGCAGGGACCGCAGGCGGCGCAGGACTCGCCGGTCTGGCCGTCGCAGGAGCTGTAGGTCTGGGCGCCTTGGGCCTGGCCGCCCTCGCCTCCCGAGGTGGAGGACGTGGGAACGGCAGCGGCAGGAGGAGGAACCGCCACAGGGGGCGTCGCTCCAACGTCGAGGCGGACGTCGAGTGGCGGATGCAGAACGCCCTGGAGTTGGTGCGAGCGGAGGACGTGACAGGCTGCGGCATGAGGCTGGTGTGCGAGCTGGCCAGCCAAGAGGAGGAGGACCTCGTGCAGGAGGAGCTGGCCATCCTGGCCCTACTCGGGTGAGTAACAGGACGTCTCTTTAGGGGGGGGCTCGTGCCTGTGTGTGTCCGTATGTGTGTTACTGAGTGAGAAATATCAAGAAAACTTGCTCATCTTTCATACACATGACCTAACCTTTTCTTCCTGTTGCCAGACCTGACGTGAAGCCCGGGGAGGGGGTCCTTCCACCCGGGGGCGCCAGGGGGGCGTACCTGCAGGCCAGGACCTTCGGCGGCCGAGGCGGGGACTGCGGCGCCGCCTTCCCCATGTGTCCACTCAACGGCACGCAGCTCATGGACACCGTCATGGCCTACCTGCCCTGAGACGCTCCTACCATTCTCGGCCTCAGGACAAAGTCTTATAAAGTTTTCTTCTTCTTCTTCTTCTTCTGTAGAATAGCAATAGGGATTTCTTTTCGGTGTTTCTCTCCGTCCCATTTCCTATAAAAAAATTTTTGTAAAGGTGAGAAATAAAGAATGATACTAGTTTGATGTGACGCTTTATTTAACTTTTGTGAACACGAGAGTTCATGAGGTTTCTCTTGGTACTTCCACTCACATTCGCACGCACATACACAAAGACACACACACATTCTGTATATAGATATACAGTACATATATATACGTACATATGTACAAACACACACATACACACACACAAACACACACACACACATATATATACATATATATATACATATATATGTATATATATATATATATATATAATATATATATCTATATATATATATATATATATATATATATATACATTTATCTATATAGCTATCTATTAATCAATCTATCTCTCTATATGTATATATGAATATATATATATATATATATATCTATATATATATATATATATGTTTATGTATGTACATATATATACATATACATATATATATATATATATATATATATATATATATATATATATATATATATATATATATGTGTGTGTGTGTGTGTGTGTGTGTGGGTGTGGGTGTGTGTGTGTGTGCGTGCGTGTGTGTGTGTGTGTGTGTGTGTGTGTGTGTATGCACACACGTTAGTGTTCATATGAAGGGCTTGTTTATCATTGTTATCATAGTCCTTATTAACGTAATTCTTTTAATAGCCTATTATAATTATCATTAGTGTTATCACCATCGACATTACTGTAAAAAGTACTTCCATCTTTGTTGTTTAATCGCATTATCAACATCATCACAATTATCCTTAAATAACTTTTTTGTCTTTCCTTTTATCTTTGTTATCATTGTAATTTCCATGATCACCAACACGATCATTATAATTCTATCATCAGTATGATCATTATTATCATCATTGTTATCAAATCATCATCCTTATCATTATAATCATTATCATTATCCTTATATCCGTAATTATAATCATTATTAGCGCCATTTTCCGTATCCTATTATCTAACGTAGACAGTCAATCTTCTGAAAGTTGCAATTGTATTAGCTGTATTGATACTCGTATTTATTGCATGCACCTTGCTATAGCGTATCTAAAATATTTTTTGTCTCGTCTACTCCTCGTTCTTCTCTCCTTATTTTCACCAATTTTTTTTTTTTTTTTTTATTCAAACCATTATGTTTAACATGAGACCATTCTGGGCACTGGCTTCCTTCCTTCAGCTTCAATAGTATGATTATTTAGCACTCCATTTAATGTTAACGAAATATACGTTCTGGGATTTTTCTTCTTTCTTTTTTATGTTGATGTTATATTTTTCAACATTTTCTTGAAACCACACTTGGCTATAACGATTCTTCTTTTGTTTTCATTATCCGATCTTGAGTTAGATGTTTTAGTGGTTCCTAGATAGTTTAATTGTTTCAAATCTTTTCGTTCTAAAGTTGATATAAGATTTTATCTATTTCCTTATTTTAGTCCCTAGACCTCTGCGAAAGTATTTCTGTGGAATATTATCATTACTATTGTTATCATCACCATTAGAGCGACTGTCATTATGATTATTATCATTATTGCTATTAATGTCATCATTATCATCAATAGTATTGTTATCATTAATTTATATAATTAATGTAATATTTTGTTATCATCAGGTTATATAATTAATGTAATATTTTGTTATCATCAGGTTATATAATTAATGTAATATTTTGTTATCATCAGGTTATATAATTAATGTAATACTTTGTTATCATCAGGTTATATAATTGATGTAATATTTTGTTATCATCAGGTTATATAATTAATGTAATACTTTGTTATCATCAGGTTATATAATTAATGCAATATTTTGTTATCATCGGGTTATATAATTAATGTAATATTTTGTTATCATCAGGTTATATAATTAATGTAATAGTTTTAGCGTCATTATCATCGTTGTTATCACTACATTTGAAAATATTATCATAATCTTTCTGATAGCAATAGTAATGATATAATGATAATTAGATTAATCACAACTGTAATTCTGATTATCTGATTATCATCATTACAGTATCATCATCGTAATTATTGTTATAATTCTTTATCATTATTATCCTTGGTATTTTTGGTATCATGTTAATTGTAGTATCATCATTGATATCATCATTATTAAGAAACTACCATCATCATTAGTATTATTAATATGATTATTATCATTTTATTGTTACTATTATTTACAGGTACTCTTTTTTATTATCATCATGATCGTTATTATTATTTGGGATATTTGGTCTTTACAACAACCATCCTTATCTCCGCCATTGGTGTTATTAGTGTTATCAAAACCATTATATTTCTACGAAAGATATTAGTCAATCCCTCTTCTTTCTATCTCCCCCTTTCTTTTCTACTTCGCTTCATATAACACTTCTTATTTTCCATTACATTCTCCCTTTCTCACTCCCATCTCACTTCCTTTCTCTTGCACCCTAGTTAGTCTTTTGTTTTATTTCAAATACACTTCCTTTCGCCTCATTTCTTGTTCGTATTTTTATTCTCCTTTCTATCCTTCCTTCAGGGCAAGAAACTCCTGACGGTGCCCATGAGTTGAGTGGCATTGAGGGGGCACGAGGGGATGGCGGAGGCACAGTCGACCCCCTCCTCGCCCAGTGCCCTTGATGCCCTGTACTCTCCTAGGGCATCTTGGGGCATCAGGCCTTCTCCGGGTCTCGTCGCTGGCCTGTCATGGGAGAGAGAGGGAGGGAGTTAAAGAGGGAGGGGATAGGGAAAGGAAGAGAGATAGATAGATAGAGAAGGGGAAAGAGGGGAGGGAGTTAAAGAGGGAGGGGATAGGGAAAGGAAGAGAGATAGATAGATAGAGAGGGGGAAAGAGAGAGAGAGAAAGAGAGGAGAATGGTGGAAGGAGGAAAGAGGGAGAGACGGAGAGTGGGAAGTTGTGAAAAGGAAAAAGGAGAGAGAGAGAGAAAGAACAGAGAGAACACAGAGGAAGGAGAAGTACGAAAATAAGTAAAAGAGAGAAAGAAAGAGTGATGAAAAGAAGATGAAGAAGGAAAAGGAACGAACGTGGAGGAACAAAGAAAAATAAAAAATGTGTCATCAGTGAAACAAAAAATCATACTTATACCATATATAGCATATTATTCCTAAATGAAACGTAAATGAAAATCTATATTCATTATGATAATTAAGATGATTATCCATATCAATATCAATTAAGATCAATCATATAAAAGGTCATTTGCGCTTTCAAACACGCAATACAAAAGCTGAAAATGTCTTCTTGTGTCTAATTAACACTGGACAACTAACGAAAAATCTGGCCAGGTAATATAAGATTATTTCATTAAATATCCATATCTAAAGTCATGACACACATTAAAAGTAAATCCATGTATTAGTTGCAATAGATTTGATAAAGGAATGCAAAGAAATGATAATGAATAATAATAATGTCCTTGTCAAGGGAAAACGGGCTTATTTAAGAATGGAGTGATTTTAACCTGATAAAAATAAGATGATTCTTTCGTTACTTCTAAGTTAACGAAGGATGGAATATCAACAAGAATAGCAAGACATATTAGAAACAAGAAAAAATAACTGATTTATCATTTGAATCTATAAAGTGAAAAAAATATTCGCATTCACATGAACATATTTGTACTATGTCGGTTGTGTCTCCTTTACTTTAAGTATCAATACTTTAGAACGAACAATATAAAAGGCACTTGAATGAGTCTTAAAATCTTGCCTTATAAAAAATGATAATAATAATAATAAACACGATAATGAT
>NW_028234409.1:9695847-9698347 GCF_977035675.1 Penaeus japonicus | reverse complement strand
ATATATATATATATATATATATATATATATATATATATATATATATATATATATATAACAGAACGAATTAAATCCTCACCTTACAATTAAAAACCCAAAAAAATCGAAAGATCCAAGAATGAAACCTTGCGTCTGCTCTTGAGTGCTTGAGACTCGTGACTGTCGATCTGTCATGAGCTGTCACTATATATACAGACGCATGACACAGACATGACAGGAGATGAGAACTACACGGCAACTCATGTCCTTCGTTTGCCGAGATGAAAGAGCGAAATGTCATGCCATAAAATTACGCAAAATAAAAGAAAGACGAAATATAAGGCGTTGCTTGCGACCTATTTGCGTGTGGCGTATCGCGGTCGCGGGGAGGAGAGAGAGAAGCGGATAAAGGAGGAGAGAGAGAAGAGGATAAAGGAGGAGAGAGAGAAGGGGATAAAGGAGAAGAGAGAGAAGGGGATAAAGGAGGACGGGATGAAATTCGAATAAAGGAGGAAGGGATGAAATTGGAATAAAGGAGGAGAGAGAGAAGCGGATAAAGGAGGAAGGGATGAAAATGGAATAAAGGAGGAGAGAGAGAAGGGGATAAAGGAGGACGGGATGAAATTCGAATAAAGGAGGAAGGGATGAAATTGGAATAAGGGAGGAGAGAGAGAAGGGGATTAATGAAGAAGGGATGAAAATGGAATAAAGGAAGAGAGAGAGAAGGGGATAAAGGAGAAGAGAGAGAAGGGGATAAAGGAGGATGGGATGAAAATGGAATAAAGAGGAGAGAGAGGAGGGGATAAAGCAGGAAGGGAGGGAAACGGAAGAGAGGAGGAGAGAGAGAATGGGATAAAGGAGGACGGGATGAAAATGGAATAAAGCAGGAGATAGAGGTGATAAAGGAGGAAGAGATGAAAATGGAATAAAGGAAGAGAAATAGGAGGGGATAAGGAAGGAAGGGAGGTGGAATAAAGGAGGAGAGAGAAACAGAATAAAGGAGGAGGAGAGAGAATAAGAAATAAGAAGAAATAACAAAATAACGAACATGAACAAGGGAACAATGAATGAGGAGGAGAGGAAGAAGGAATGAAGAATGAGAGGAGTAGAAGAAGAATATTGAATAAGGAATAAGAGGGGAAGAAAGAAAAAAAATATAATGAGATGGAGAATAGCGAATGAAGAAGAACAAGAAGAAAAATAAAGAATAAAGGTAAGAATACCGAAATGGAAATGGAAAAGGAAAAAAAATAGCGAATAAGAGGAATTAGTTAAACAAGAAATGAAAAAATACAATAAAAAATATAATTAGAAGAGGAAAAAAAACGGAAATAAACAAACAAATGAATAAACAAGATAATCATCAATCACAAACAAATAAAGAGAATAAATTAATATAACAGACTGAAGATATGATGATAAAGATACGCAACAGATTAAGTGATAAAGTACACGCAGCAGTGAGCACTCAGGTCGTAATAAAACCACAAACATTTACTGAACTTTGCGTGTGATATCATGCGTTAGTGAAGAAAGTATATTCGCACACAAACACGCATGTATCGTACGTAAGTATATATATATATATATATATATATATATATATATATATATATATATATATATATAGAGAGAGAGAGAGAGAGAGAGAGAGAGAGAGAGAGAGAGAGAGAGAGAGAGAGAGAGAGAGAGAGAGAGAGAGAGAGAGAGAGAGAGAGAGAGAGAGAGAGAGAGAGAGAGAGAGAGAGAGAGAGAGAGAAAGATATACGCAAACGTGTGTGAGGGTTTGTGTATATACTCATATATTCGTGTACAAATACTCAAACACACTCATACACATAAGGCATAGACACATGCACACAGACACACACACACACACACACACACACACACACACACACACACACACACACACACACACACACAAGTACACACACGCTCATATACAAACAAACACACAGATATACACACATACACAACCACACCTAAACACACCCACTCACATGCAAACACAGACATAAACAAACACACAAATTACCGCAAGCAAACACACATAAACACACATATGTGCGTACAAATATACTCATGTGCACATCTTAAGAAAGAGCGTCACAGTAAGTTAGGAAAAATACAAATAAAAATGAGGAATAAAAATACAAAAATAAAATAATAATAATGATAATAGAATAAAAATATGAGACTATGAGAAACACAGAAAGAGAGAACGAAAGGAACGAGAAGGAGAAAGAAATAAGAAAAGAATGAAAAAAGAAGTTGATAAAGAAGAAGAAAAAAATAAGATGAGGGAGAAGAAGAAGGAAAATATATATAAGATATTTAGGGAAAAGATAAAGACAAAAATACGTAGAAGACGAAGACGAAAAAGAAGAATACGCAGAAGGATACGAAGAAGAAGAATACGAAAAAGACAAAGACGAAAAAGAAGAATACGGAAAAAGAAGAAGAAGAAATAGAAAAGAGAGAAATAGAAAAACAAAAAAAATTGAGAAGAAGAAAAAGA
>NW_028234409.1:9685847-9690847 GCF_977035675.1 Penaeus japonicus | reverse complement strand
GCCACTCCTCGTCCTGCGCCCCCGCCTCCCCCGCCTCCCTCCCGTACCTCCTGTGGCCGTTGCGGCGCCTGTTGCTGCGGCGTCCTGCTCCCGCCAGGGCGAGCAGGCCCAGACCCACGGCTCCGGCCATGGCGGCGGCGGCAGCGAGGCCTGCGCCGCCCAACACGCCCACGGTCACGGTCGTCATGATGGGCTGGGATGGAGTGGAATGTCTTTCTTCTTGTGAATCATCCTTTCAGCCTTTTGACTCTCTTTTAGTCTACACTTTTTTCACTTTTTCACCTTTTCACTCAATTTGAATCATGCTACTTAATACACATCGCAAATTTATATACATTTTTATTTGTCAGTCATTCTTAATCTCTCTCTCTATCTACCTGCCTATCTATCTATCTATTCTTCTCTCTCTCTCTCTCTCTCTCTCTCTCTCTCTCTCTCTCTCTCTCTCTCTCTCTCTTTCTATCTATCTATCTATCTATCTGTCTATCTATCAATCTATCTATCTGTCTATCTATCGATCTATTTATCAATCTATCTATCTACCTATGTACATATCTATCTATCTATCTATCTAAAAATGTTTCTTTCTTCCTCTTTCTTCCTCTTTCTCTCTTCCTCTCTTTCTCTCTCTCACTCTTTCTTCTCTCTCTCTCTCTCTCTCTCTCATATATATATATATATATATATATATATATATATATATATATATATATATATATATATATATGTATATTTATATACATATCCACATACTATTCAATTTGGCACTTAGGAAATGATTTGTCAACCACATATCTATCATTGCTAACGTTAAAAGTATGAAAGGATACGGATGAATAGATTAATAAACATATATAATATTCTGTGGCTAAAACGTTATTTACAAAGAAAAAAAACGCACATGTTTACATTAAATACCAATAAACAACAACAACAACAACAACAACAAAAAAAAAACAGAACAAATCATATGAATTAAAGATAAAAGGAAAATTCGTCGAAAAACATTAGATTTTAAAAACAAAAGTTCGTTTTTTTACCACTGGAGGAAGCTAAGCAGGAGAGTGTCTGGGAGACGTTGTCCTGACAGTGAAGAAAAATGTGTTTGTCCTTCTTTTATATGGCCGAGTGTAGATGGGGAAGGGGGGGGCGGGAAAGGGGAACTCGAGGGGAGAAGGGGGGATGGTAGACGGTTCAGGAAATAAGGGGAGTGTTTGTGTGTGTGTGTGTGTGTCTGTGTTTATGTAAGTATATACACATGCAATACATATAGATGGTTATTGATGAATAGATAAGCACAGATGCACACACAAATGTGTGCTCTTTTTCACGCACGTACACACACGCATATATACATATATACACGCATATATACATATATGTATGTGTGTGTGTATATATATGTATGTGTGTGTGTGTGTATGTGTGTATATATATGTACATATATATACATATATATATATATATATATATATATATATATATATATATATATATATATATATTTATTTATCTGCACATACATACACACACACACACACACACATATATATATATATATATATATATATATATATATATATATATATATATATATATATATATATATATATATATATATATTGCCATGCAGGAGGAACTGAAGGACTACAGGCCTCCTGCCGAAGGTCTGCTCAGACAGCGTGGCCTGCTCCGTAAACACGGGTGCGCAGTTAATCAAACAGCCGGAAAATGACACGTATTTTTTTTTTCCTTTCCTTTCAAGCCTAAACATCTTTGCTGTTGATTGCCATGCAACGGAAGACGGGAGGCATATTCAAGAAGGAAGTATTTTGATTGTGAAGATTTAAATTGTCTGTTGCAGATTTCATCCTCTGGGACGTAAGGAGGGATGCATTGGTCCTGATTGATTGGTTGATTTTCTGCAACAGCTGATTTGAAGGCACCAAATTACGAAGGACATGTAAACCAATATCTTCCTGTGTGTATGTGTAGATGTATATGTATATACATGGATATACTTATATACATGTCTATTTTTTATATAATGTAGACACACAAACACACACACACGCATACACACACACACACACACACACACACACACACACACACACACACACACACACACACACATATATATATATATATATATATATATATATATATATATATATATATATATATATATATATATATATATATATATATTTATTTGTGTTTTTGTGTGTGATTATATATATATGGATATGTATATATATATATATATATATATATATATATATATATATATCTATATATATATTATATTTATTTATATACATATATATATATATACATATATATATATATATATATATATATATATATATATATATATATATGTGTGTGTGTGTGTGTGTGTGTGTGTGTGTGAGTGTGTGTGTGTGTGTATGTGTATGTGTGTGTGTATCTACATCTATATACATATAGACACACACACACATACATACACACACATGCACACATACACACACACAAACACACACACACACATATATATATATATATATATATATATATATATATATATATATATATATATATATATATATATATATATATATATGTATATGTGTATGTAAATAACATCTATCTATCTATCTGTCTATTTATATACGTATATGTATATACATACACAAATGCATATACACACAAGTACGAATAAACATAAACACCAAAGCCAAGGAAGTAGCAAGACCTCAGAGAACGACCCCCGCCGCCGCCGCCCGCAGGATCCCCGCCCCGTCGATCGGACACAGCAGGAAGGCCTTAGCGCAAGTATCCTTCCAGACACCAAGATCTTTGGCCGCTCGTAGCTCCTCCAGGGCGCCGTCAGGAGGGAGCAGCCCTTCGCCTGGTTTGGCCTCGGGGCTGGTGGGCAGGTGATCAAAGGAAAAAAAGGTGTGTTTATATTTTGATATTGAAAAAAAAAAAAAAAATCTGACATACACACACGCAGACTCACTCACGCACAACATGATGTATGAGTATTGTAAAAATGTAATATTGCAGAAATGTGGCCGATATCATATAATATTGTATAATTGTTGATATTCTATAATTTCAAGGTGCTTTATGCAAGACGATACAGTAATGTTAAGACCTGCGTCGAAAATCTTACCCGAGGAGGCTGAGGAGGACCAGTTCCTCCTCGCCGAGATCCTTCCCGCTCGCCTCCGCCTCCGCCTCCGCCGCCGCCATCTCGCACAGGAGCCTGAGGCCACAACCCGCCGCGTCCTCCCTCCCGACGCCCTGCAGGAACTGCTCCGTGGCCGAGGCGTCGCCGCCCGCGTCTCCTGCGGGCGCCGAGCGGCTGTGTCTGAGGCTGAATCCTCCGGGTCCCTTTCCCTGCTTGAGCTCCTTCTGCTTCTTCTTTCTTCGTCGCTTTTCCTTTTCCTCCTCCTCCTTCTTTTTCTTCTCGTCATCCTTCTCTTCGCCGTAGCCTTTGTAGCGCCTGTATTCGTATCGGCCGCCGCGGCCTCGGCCGTCCTGGATGATGCCGACGAGAGCGGATCCTCCCGCCAGCACCGCGATGCCCCCCGTTGCCGCGACGGCGCCCAGAATGAGGGCGGTGGCGGCCATGGCGGTCCTACGGCGGCGTGAAAACGCAGAAAACGACCGAGAGCGAAATGAACGGATGGCGCTGGGTTGCCGCGAAACAGCTTCACACGCCGTGCGGACTCAGGTACACGAAGTCGCAACACGAAACGAAAATCTACGAACGCTATCTGGTCGGGTCGTCACCTGTCTGTGCGAAAGTGAGCGACGTCCTTTACGAGTGCGAGGAGCGAGTGGCACGTCGAGGGCAGCGCGGAAGAGCGTGGCACTGTGCCTCCGCCGGGCACCTTGTCCTCTTATACCCTGCCTCCTCTCCCTCTCTCTTTCTCCCTCGACATCCCTCGCTCTGTGCCCGGCTCACTCTCGCCCTTTATAAGGTCTTCGGTTTCCCTTCATTTCCCGCTTTCTCTCTCCTCATCTTCTTCTCTCTGCTTTCTTCCCTCTCCTTTCTCTATTCCTTTGTTTCTCCATTCTCTTCGTCCTCTTCAACTCCAATCTTTCCATCCTTCTTTTTCTTTCACTTCTCGCTTTTCGTTTCTCTTCCCCGTCCATCCTATCCTATTATCTTATTCCATTTTCTTTCCTTATCTATTTGTTCCTCCTTGCTTTTCATCCTCTTCTCCCCCTCCACTTTCTTTCCTATCTTCATCTCTTCTTGACTTCCTCCTCTTACTTGGTTTCCTTTTGTTTCTCCCTCTCCCTTTCGTCCACCCCATCCTTCCATTACCATATTTCATTCCCTTCTCTTTCTTACCATATTCATTCTCTTTTTTTCGTTATTTCCATGTTTCTCCTTCATTGTCTTCGTCTCGCTCTCTCACTTTTTCTTTCATTTCTTGCTCTCCCTCTTTCCTCTCTTTTCCTCATTCCATTTTCTTCCTCCTTCTCTATTATTCATTATTTTCCATATTTTCCCCCTGTCGCATCCTCTCTTCCGTTTTTTCATAACTTTCCTCTCCTTTCTTCCTCTATTTCCTCACTCTTTTTGTCTTCTTCATTCCCTTTCAATTCTTCCTCCGTTTTTTTTTTGTTTCTCTTTCATTATCCTCCCCTCCTCTCATCCCTTCTTCGTCACGTAGAGGAGACAATGAAGGAGAAACATGGGAAAAAAATGAATATGGGAAGAAAGAGAAGGGAATAAAAGAGGGAAAGTCAGAGGTTTCGCCCTTAAGAACATAGCAGCAAAGGAAGGCCAGGGGAGAAGAGGAGGGCAGTGGAGAGCGGGGGGGAGGGGGAGGGGGGTGACTCAGAATGGCACCAGTTTGTCTTTCACTCGTGATGCATCTGTCGGGTTGATTCTCTCTCTCCCCATCTCTCTCTCTCTCTTGATTCTCTATATTTCTCTCTCTCTGTCTTTTCTCTTTTTCTCTGTTCCTCTCTCTCTCTCTCTCTCTTGAATA
>NW_028234409.1:9670847-9678347 GCF_977035675.1 Penaeus japonicus | reverse complement strand
AATACTGACAGGAGCATGACGTAATGTTGTGATTTGACATATCTTGTTTTTCTTATTATTTCGATTTTATGTGAATATCTACATTTTCTTATAACATTTTTTTACACAGCATCTTATACATGTATACTTATTCATTCCTCAGTATCCTCAAAGTTAGCGATAGATCTCTGGCTGACAAATATTTTTTCACATACTATATTAGATATTGTGTGTGTGTGCGTAGATAGATAAATAAGTAGATTGAGCTAGAGAGAGAGAGAGAGAGAGATTGAGGTAAAGGTAAAATTGGTGAGATAGAGCGTAAATTATAAGAAAAAGTAGAAAAACTGAGTGATTCACGAGAATAAAGGTATTCCACTCCTTCCCTCCTTCCCTCCCTCCATCCCAGCCCATCATGACGACCGTGACCGTGGGCGTGTTGGGCGGCGCAGGCCTCGCTGCCGCCGCCGCCGTGGCCGGAGCCGTGGGTCTGGGCCTGCTCGCCCTGGCGGGAGCAGGACGCCGCAGCAACAGGCGCCGCAACGGCCACAGGAGGTACGGGAGGGAGGCGGGGGAGGCGGGGGCGCAGGACGAGGAGTGGCCCGCCCTCGAGAACCTGCTGCAGGACGTGCGGCGGCAGGACACGACGGGCTGCGGCAGGAGGCTCCTGTGCGAGCTGGCGCAGGAGGACGAGGAGGCGCTGTCGCTGGAGGAGCTCGAGATCCTCAGCCTGGTCGGGTGAGTCACGGACCTCGGTGCGCTTGCCTCTGCTCCGCTCTTCTTTCCTTCCTTCTCTTTCATTTCTATTTCTCATTTCTCGAACCGTGCCTCATGGTTCATCCGCAAGCATAATAGCACATGTGCACAGTTGTTTGGTTTGGCATCCATTCATTCGCGTGTTGGTTTACATTCGGGCTGCTATACTGAGAGTTAACTTTTCTGTTTTCAAATCTTTAACAGTTCTCACCAAGTTCCATTAAGCTTTGTTCTAAATATCAGTACACGAAACGGTCATTTGTATTGCCTTACCGCTTGTTTTTAATATATTTAACTTTAAGTTTTAAAAACTATAATTTTACTCTTTACTTACTCTTTGCTCTTTTTCTTATTTTGTTCTAACACTGCCAATTTTCCTTCATTCATGCACTGTTCCTCTTCTTTCATTAATTAATGAATTGGTTTCAGTCTCTATAAATGCTCCCATCCATCCCTTCCCTTGCTCCTTCAGGCCCGACGTGACGCCCGGCGAGGGCCTCCTGCCCCCCGGCGGCGCCAGCGGGGAGTTCGCGCGGGCCAGGGCCTTCGGCAGGGACGGCGGGGACTGCGGCGCCGCCTTCCCCCTGTGCCCTCTCAACGGCACGCAGCTCATGGACTCCGTCATGGCCTACTTGCCATGATCTGCTTCCCTCATGACGCTTCTTCCGGCTGACCACATGGCATGGATAGCTAACTACCAGAGGACGTAACTCGTAACATTCCGAGTATCTGGCATAATTTGGTTGGTTCAAAAGGCACAAAATTCCACTTACTGAACATTCTGGTGTATCTTCGGCAATTCAGAACTCTTTGAAGAATACACCGGTGCCGTGTATTTAGCCCCCAAACGCCGACGAATTTTAAAGAACACAATTTACAAAAAGCGCCTAGTTACCGTTGGTCACTGTCTACACCTAATTCCGTTACTGTCCGCCCATTATTGATGAAACTGCTGGCTGGTTATATTTGTTAATGCAAAAAAAAATCACAATGAAAATTTGTAAGCAATCACAATGTAATGGGTTAATGGTATTTCTTCTTTGAGACTAAAACATTTCTTGATTTAAAAAAAAAAAAATTATATATATGTGTGTATGTGTGTGGGTGTGTGTGTGTGTGCGTGTGTGCTAATATACCTCTATATCAAATGAATATAATTCCGTGTATGTTGTCAGTGATATATACATAACAAGTAGAGCATCTTTTTAAATATATGTCATGTATCTGGAATATGTATTTTTTAAGAATGCATATGTCACTTATCTACAATAAATCCATATGAAATTAAATCGTCGTTTTTCTATATTAAGCATTTTCTATAGCAAACATTATCAAAAATCTTCATGTTAGCTAATCCTCTTCATCTTATCTTTTCCTCTATTATATATTTTTGGTCAGAATTAATTTTGTTTTCTTTTTTATAATCATCGTCGGAAGAGGGATATAGATTTACTCGAAAATAAGTTTAGTGTTTCTATTCGCACTATAACAGTCTTTCATTAGATATATTTCATTGCTGTATGCCCCCCCCCCTCCCAACATTTGAGTATAATCTTGTACAGATAAAAATATTGAAATACAGACACACGCGCATGGACACATATCAACACATGCTTCTAGGTTCATGCTTGGTGACGTTAAGAGCGCAATTGAGAAACAACCTTTTTCTGCAACATAGTCACTGCAACATAAATACGTAAGGATACGCTGTTACGCGTATATGCGTTTTTACACACCCAAGCACGAACACATATACAAATGTACATAAAACACACACACACACATACACACACACACACAGACACACTCACACACACACACATACACACTCACACACACACCATGCCCGCACACAAATGCTCAAACATGCATTAGAAATTCATTAGAAACGAAATACGGACCGAAAATTGCATTAAGGATTTATGAAAGGAGAGGAAGACGCGAAGAAAGAACAATATTGACAAATCAAAAACGAAAGAAATCGAATAGAAAAACAAAACAAACAAACAACCAATCACAGAGTTAGATAAACACGCATAGAGATAGATAGATAAATAGATGACACATAGACAACAGATATAACACAACAGACAGTGACCTAGTGTCGGAACTTGCAGAATATAACACCATACTCTTTCCCACTGTTGCACTGCATGTGACACGGTGATAGAAATATCAACTTTCAGAGATGCTAATTGGCTATGCAATGGTGACATTGGGGTGGGGGTGGGGGTATGGGCTGAGGATAGAGAGAGAGAGAGGTGGGGTTGGGAGAGAGGGAGAGAGAGAGAAACAGATAGAGAGAGAGAGAGAAAGAGAGAGAAAGAGAAAAGACAGAGAGAGAAACAGCGAGAATCAAAAGAGAGAGAGAGAAAGATGGATATTCAAGAGAGAGAGAGAGAGGAACAGAGAAAAAGAGAAAAGACAGAGAGAGAGAAAGATAGAGAATCAAGAGAGAGAGAGAGAGAGAGATAGAGAATCGGCCCGACAGATGCATCACGAGTGAAAGACAAACTGATGCCATTCTGTGTCACCCCCCTCCCCCTCCCCCCCGCTCTCCACTGCCCTCCTCTTCTCCCCTGGCCTTCCTTTGCTGCTATGTTCTTAAGGGCGAAACCTAGGCTTAGATACACGCCAAAAGGAGCCGAGTGCGATGTGCATGTGGTATAGAAGTAGATGGATAAATGAAACACGAACAGATAGATAAATAAATATATAAATAGATTGATTGGTTGGTGAATGAATTGATAAATTGAAAGATAGATGGATGAATGAGGAGATAAATTGATAGACTGATAGAAAAGTAAATAGAGAAATATATAGAGGGTGGGACAAAAGATAGATTAATGAATGAATTGATAAATAGATAAATTGATAAATGAATGAATAGACAGGCGTACAAATTTTATAATTAAATGCATTGAAAAAAAGATAAATAAAGACGGGAGGGAAGATGCTATCGTCATGCTTCTCTCTCTCTCTCTCTCTCTCTCTCTCTCTCTCTCTCTATCTATCTATCTCTATCTCTCTCTATCTCTCTCTCTCTCATTCTCTCTCTATCTCTCTCTCTCTCTGAAAGCGAGAGTGATCCGGGCACAGAGCGAGGAAAGGTAAGATTGAAGGCGGACAAAGGGATGTCGACCCTTCGACCTTTCCTTATCCCCCTACTTCCATTCCCTTCTTCCCTTCCTTACGTTTCCCCTCCCTCCCTTCTCCCTCGATCCAATCGCCCTACCTCCTCTCATTTCTCTCACCCATGCTTCCCTTATCCCTTCCCCTCATCACCTCCCCTCCATCACCCCCCCCCCCATCTCTAATCCTTCCCTCCCCTAGCATCGTACCTTCCTCCAACCCTCCCTTAGCTCACCTCCCCTCCCTCCCCTTCCCTCCCCTCCCTCCCCTCTCTCCCTTCCTTCCCTGGTCCCTTTACCCTCCCTCCCTTTGCTCTACCGTACCTCCACTTAATTCTCCCTCTCCCTCCCCTCCCTTCTCCCCTCGAGTTCCCCCTTCCCGCCCCCTCCTTCCCCCCCTACACTCGGCCATATAAAAGAAGGACAAACACATTTTTCTTCACTGTCAGGACAACGTCTCCCAGACACTCTCCTGCTTAGCTTCCCCAGTGGAAAAAAAAACAAGCAAACTTGTAAGTGTTTCTTTGTGTGTGTGTGTGTTTTACTGTTTTTCGTTAAAAAAAAAAAAAAAAAAAAAAAACTGGCAGGAACATGACGTAATGTTGTGATTTGACACATCTTGTTTTTCTTATTGTTTATTATAATTTTATATGAATATCTACATCCTCAAAGTATCCTCAAAGTTAGCGATAGATCTCTGGCTGACAAATATTTTTTTCACATACTATATTAGATATTGTGTGTGTGTGTGCGTAGATAGATAAATGAGTAGATTGAGCTAGAGAGAGAGAGAGATTGAGGTAAAGGTAAAATTGGTGAGATAGAGCGTAAATTATAAGAAAAAGTAGAAAAAACTGAAAGGGTGATTCACGAGAATAAAGGTGTTCCACTCCTTCCCTCCTTCCCTCCCTCCATCCCAGCCCATCATGACGACCGTGACCGTGGGCGTGTTGGGCGGCGCAGGCCTCGCTGCCGCCGCCGCCGTGGCCGGAGCCGTGGGTCTGGGCCTGCTCGCCCTGGCGGGAGCAGGACGCCGCAGCAACAGGCGCCGCAACGGCCACAGGAGGTACGGGAGGGAGGCGGGGGAGGCGGGGGCGCAGGACGAGGAGTGGCCCGCCCTCGAGAACCTGCTGCAGGACGTGCGGCGGCAGGACACGACGGGCTGCGGCAGGAGGCTCCTGTGCGAGCTGGCGCAGGAGGACGAGAAGGCGCTGTCGCTGGAGGAGCTCGAGATCCTCAGCCTGGTCGGGTGAGTCACGGACCTCGGTGCGCTTGCCTCTGCTCCGCTCTTCTTTCCTTCCTTCTCTTTCATTTCTATTTCTCTTTTCTTGTACCGTGTCTCATGGTTCATTCGCAAGCATAATAGCACATGTGCACAGCTGTTTGGTTTGGCATCTATTCATTCGCGTGTTGGTTTACACTCGGGCTACTATACTGAGAGTTAACAATTTTGCTTTCACAATCTTAACAGTTCTCATCGAGTTTCATTAAGCTTTGCATCAGGACACAAAACGGTCACTTGTATTGTCTTATCGTTTGTTTTTAATAAATCTGACTTTAAGTTTTAAAAACTATAATTTCACTCTTTACTTACTCTTTACTCTTTTTTTCTTTTCTTTTCTTTTTTTGTTCTAACGCTGCCAATTTTCCTTCATTCATGTGCTGTTCCTCTCATTTCATTAATTCATGAATTGGTTTCAGTCTCTATAAATCCTTCCATCCATCCCTTCCCTTGCTCCTTCAGGCCCGACGTGGCGCCCGGCGAGGGCCTCCTGCCCCCCGGCGGCGCCAGCGGGGAGTTCGCGCGGGCCAGGGCCTTCGGCAGGGACGGCGGGGACTGCGGCGCCGCCTTCCCCCTGTGCCCTCTCAACGGCACGCAGCTCATGGACTCCGTCATGGCCTACTTGCCATGATCTGCTTCCCTCATGACGCTTCTTCCGGCTGACCTCATGGCACAGATAACTACCAGAGGACGTAACTCGTAGCATTCCGAGTATCTGGCATAACTTGGTTGGTTCAAAATGCACAAAATTCCACATACTGAACATTCTGGTGTATCTTCGGCAATTTAGAACTCTTTTGGGAATACACCGGTACCGTATATTTAGCCCCCAAACGCCGACGAATTATAAAGAACACGTTTTACAAAAGGCGCAATGTTACCATTGGTCACTGTCTACACTTAATTCCGTTACTGTCCGCCCATTATTGATGAAACTGCTGGCTGGTTATATTTGTTAATGCAAGAAAAAATCACAATGAAAAAATGTAAGTAATCACAATGTAATGGGTTAATGGTATTTCTTCTTTGAGACTAAAACATTTCTTGATTTAAAAAAAAAATCCATTATATGTGTGTGTGTGCGTGTGTGTGTGTGTGTGTGTGTGTGAGCTATTATACCTCTATATCAAATGAATATATTTCCGTGTATGTTGTCAGTGATAAACACATAACAAGTAGAGCATTTCCTAAAAATATATGTCATGTATCTAGAATATGTCTTTTTTAAGAATGTATATGTCACTTGTCTACAATAAATCCATATGAAATTTAATCGTCGTTTTTCTATATTAAGCACTTTCTATAACAAATATTATCAAAAACCATTCATGTGAGCTAATCCTCTTCATCTTATCTTTTCCTCTATTATATATTTTTGGTCAGAATTTATTTTGTTTTTTGTTTTTATAATAATCGTCGGAAGAAAGATATAGATTTACTCGAAAATAGGTTTAGTGTTTCTATTCGCACCATTACAGTCTTTCATTAGATATATTTAATTGCTGTATGTTCCCCAAACATTTGAGTATAATCTTGTACAGATAAAAAAGTATTGAAATACAGATACACGAGCATGGACACATATCAACACATGCAACATTACAAAGACGTAAGGATACGCCATTGCGTGTATATGCGTTTTTACACACCCAAGCACGAACACACACATACAAATGTACATAAAATACACACACATACACATACACACATACACACACACACAACTCGCCCGCACACAAATGCTCAAACATGCACTAGAACTTCAGGAGAAACGAAATACGGACCGAAAATTGCATTATGAATGAAGAGGAAGACCAATCACAGAGTTAGATAAACACGCATAGCGATAGAGAGATAGATAGATGACACATAAATAGCAGATATAACACGACAGACAGAAAACTAGTGTCGGAACTTGCAGAATATAACACCATACGCTTTCCCAGTGTTGCACTGTATGTGACACGGTGACAGAAATATCAACTTTCAGAGATGCTAATTGGCTATGCAATGGCCGTCAGGTGACATTGGGAGGGGGGGGGGGTATGGGCTGAGGATAGAGAGAGAGAGGTGGGGTTGGGAGAGAAACAGAGAGAGAGAGAGAGAGAGAGAGAGAGAGAGAGAGAGAGAGAGAGAGAAAGAGAGAGAGAGAGAGAGAGAGAGAGAGAGAGAGAGAAACAGAGAGAAAGAGAAAAGACAGAGAGAGAGAATCAAGAGAGAGAGAAAGATGGATATTCAAGAGAGAGAGAGAGAGGAACAGAGAAAAAGAGAAAAGAGAGAGATAAAGATAGAGAATCAAGAGAGAGAGAGAGAGAGAGAGATGGATATTCAAGAGAGAGAGAGAGAGGAACA
>NW_028234409.1:9658347-9663347 GCF_977035675.1 Penaeus japonicus | reverse complement strand
TCTCTCTCACACACCATTTTCACCTCCACTGCTCCCCAACCCCCGCCCGCACATGCACCGGCCCTGCCTGACAGATAACACCAAGCCAGGTAGCTGCCAGTACAGAGGTGCGAGACTGGCTTTCTCTTCTAACAGCATGAGCTCTCTAAGACAGGTATGCCAACACGGAAGACATGATCTCGGTGCCGTTGTAGATGCATGACGGGTACAGGAAGCCGCAGTCACGCCCCTCCATGCCGTGTCTTTTGGCGAGCTTATATTCTAAGGCACTTGCGTGTGATGTGAGGTCTTCTCCTGGGGTGATGTCACTGTAAGGTGGAAGGGTGTATTTATTATCTTTTTTTTTTTTTTTAGGTTGGGGTGTTTTTTAGTTGTTTTTTTTAGCTTTTAGTTGGATTTTTGTGTGTGTGTTTTGTTGTAGGTGATGGTCTGTAGTTTCAAGGGCCTTTGGGTGTTTTTGTTTAAGAGTTTTAAGTTATGGTTTACTGATGGAGTTTTTTCGTGCTAACAAGATTAGGGTTTGTATTTTTGTTTTGTGTGTGTGTGTGTGGTCTATATAAGCCCATATTATGTCATGTTGAGATTCATATCTAAGGTGTGTGTTTTGTGTGTGTGTGTGTGTGTGTGTGTGTGTGTGTGTGTCTGTGTCTGTGTGTGTGTTTGTGTGTGTGTGTGTGTTTGTGTTTTTGGTGTGTGTGTTGGTGCGTATTTCTATTTGTGTGTTTGTGTTTTGGTGTGTGTGTGTATATTGGTGTGCGTGTGTGTTTGTGTTTGTGAGGTTATATGAGTGTGAGTCGAAGAGTGTATACAGACACAATTCTATGATAGTACCTCAACATCAGAATTTAAAAAAAATATATGATAATAAATAGGACCTGACAACAAGTAGCAGAATGGGGAAGAAAGTCTATTTCTTAGAACTATGCAACGTAATTGAATACCTTTTAACACTCTTGCAACATCAGAGATACCGAGAGTGAATGCTTATGAGGATTTTGTGGTTGTGGAAAGTGACGTTAACCTTAAAAGTGACCCCATTTTTGTGGGAAGGGATGTCAACCTTAGAAGTGACATCATTACTGTAAAAACTGACTTGCTTACAGTATAGAATGATGTCAGAATGTTAGATGACATTATAGTATAAAATGTTATCGTTATAAATGGAGAGATACGTCATTATTGTGGAAAGTGACGTCCTTGATGTGCACAATGATGTCATTAGAGTCGAAATTTATCTGTGATTATTATCCTATGTTTGATGCGACGTGAAAGCAGCATCGACCTCGGTGTATCGACACCCTGCTTTCCGCCAAAGCATCCACCTCAGCATTCGACCGAAGCATTAGACTCCGTACTTACCCCTGACCTCCCCCTCCCCATCCCCATCCGTATCCCATCTACCCCCTACCCCCCCCTTATCCCTCCTCCACCTCCCATCCCCCCCCCCCTTCCGGCAGGGACACTCACCCGACGAACTCCAGGATGGCGAGCTCCTCCATCAGCAGCTGGCGCTCTTCTTCGGCTTCAACGGCGGCCAGTTCGCACACCAGCCGCTTGCCGCAGCCGGTCTCGTCCTCCTGGGCGATCACGTCCATCAGCCGGTTGTGGGCGGCCTGCGGGTTGTCGCCCACTGCACGCCCACGTCTGTCCCCGCGCCTGCGGTTGAAGCGTCCGCGGCCACGACCGCCCCCGCGCCCACCGCCTCCACGCCCACCGAAGAAACCTCCACCGAAGTTGGCCAAGCCGGCGAAGCCCAGGCTGATCGCGCCGGCGACGGCCGAGGCGCTGGCAGCGCTCGCCCCGGAGCCGGAGCCGGCAGCGGCGGCGGCGGCGGAAGCGGAAGCGGAGACACCGAAATTGAATGCCATGATGACCTTGGTAGCAACAACAAAGAAATACTTCATTCGCAAAATAAGTTGAGAAATAGGTAAGTTGGTTTAAAAGCAACTACTGTAATCATACACGTTTCATTATGAATACGATGAAATAAGACAAAAGACGAAATGGAAATGGATCTCCATTCCATTCGGGAAACAGAACCGATCGGTAATTCATAAAACACACACACACACACACAGATGCACACACACACACACACACACACACACATACACACACACACAAACGCACACACAAATAAACTCAACATGTAAAGACATGAGTGATGAATCAATGGAGGTTGTTGATAAATTTTATTGCACTTCTTCAGTTTTTTAATTCAGTGATTCAGCAACATGAAGCATACACGTACGGATTGATTTTGACAGATACTGAAGAATATGGATAAAATTTATGAATTGCTCATTAATTTACAGCAATAACAAGCATACGAATTTAAGGAAAGGATCCAGATTAAGGAGTTCCAAGCAAAGAAATCCAAGCAAAGAAATCCAAACAAAGGAATCCAAACAGAGGAATTCAAACAGAGGATCGAAAAGGGAAGAACTCAAAGGAAATCGCAAAAGAAAAAGGAAATCAGACACAGAAAAATTCAAGAAAAGACCGGGACTAAAGCATGAAGTTTAAAAAAAGGACACTATATGTGTTTGTCTGTGTGTGTGTAAGTGTGTGTGCATCTGTGTGGATTTGTTCGTGAGTGTGTGTGTTTGCGTGAATGTGAATTTGTGTGTGTGTGTGTGTGTGTGTGTGTGTGTGCATCTGTGTAGCTTTGTATGTGAGTGCATGCATGTCAGGCACAATAAAAACCTGAATCACAAAACAAAGATATTTTCAGTTTCTTGAGTTCGTGTCCCGAAGATTTATAAAGTGCTGTTCGAAAAAAAGAAAAAAAATCCAAAGAATGAAATTAAAAGGAAATTAAAGAACAAAAAAAAATCAAGTGAAGGAAATAAAACAAAGGAAATAAACCAGAATAACCACAAGAAAAAACGTTTTAGATAGTGAACTTAATTAAGCAACGGAAGTCAACAGTCAACATAAACATAGGAATTCAAATACAGAAACCCCGAAGAAATAACCCAAGCACAGGAATCCAAAGAAAGCTCTTGACTTCAAACAATGAACCCAAAGACAGGACCTCAAGCAAACGAAGTCACACCGAAGGAATTCAAACAAAGGAATCCAAAGAAAGCTCTTGACTTCAAACAATGAACCCAAAGACAGGACCTCAAGCAAACGAAGTCACACCGAAGGAATTCAAACAAAGGAATCCAAAGAAAGCTCTTGACTTCAAACAATGAACCCAAAGACAGGCCCTCAACCAAACGAAGTCACACCAAAGGAATTCAAACAAAGGAATCCAAAGAAAGCTCTTGACTTCAAACAATGAACCCAAAGACAGGACCTCAAGCAAACGAAGTCACACCGAAGGAATTCAAACAAAGGAATCCAAAGAAAGCTCTTGACTTCAAACAATGAACCCAAAGACAGGACCTCAAGCAAACGAAGTCACACCGAAGGAATTCAAACAAAGGAATCCAAAGAAAGCTCTTGACTTCAAACAATGAACCCAAAGACAGGACCTCAAGCAAACGAAGTCGCACCAAAGGAATTCAAACAAAGGAATCCAAAGATAGCTCTTGACTTCAAACAATGAACCCAAAGACAGGCCCTCAAGCAAACGAAGTCACACCGAAGGAATTCAAACACAGGAATCCGAAGAAAGCTCTTGACTTCAAACAATGAACCCAAAGACAGGACCTCAAGCAAACGAAGTCGCACCGAAGAAATTCAAACAAAGGAATACAAAGAAAGCTCTTGACTTCAAACAATGAACCCAAAGACAGGACCTCAAGCAAACGAAGTCACACCGAAGGAATTCAAACAAAGGAATCCAAGAAAGCTCGTACCTGCAGAAGATGAGCTCAAGCCAAGAGGGGTCTTCGTGCACTGTCGAAGGAAGCCACGCTCCAGTTGCTTTTATCTGCATTGCGAGGCCTTCCTTCTGCATCACCACGCCCCTCCCTCCTCCTCCTCCTCCTCCTACTATAATTTTCTCCGTATTCTCCTATCTCTCTCTATCTCCGATCTGTCTCTCTCTTTCTCTCTCTCTCTCTCTCTCTCTCTCTGTCTGTCTGTCTGTATGTCTGTCTTTCTTTCTCTCTCTCTTTCTCTGTCTCTCTCTCTCTCCCTTTCTCCCTCTCTCCCTCTCTCACTCTCTCCCTCTCTCCTTCTCTCCCTCTCTCCCTCACTCCCTCTTCCTCTCTCCCTCTTCCTTTTCCTCTCTCCCTCTTCCTTTTCCTTTCTCCCTCTTCCTCTCCCTCTCTCCCTCTTCCTCTCCCTCTCCCTCTCTCGCGATTCTCTCTCTCTCTCTCTCTCTCTCTCTCTCTCTCTCTCTCTCTCTCTCTCTCTATATATATATATATATATATATATATATATATATATATATATATATATATATATATATATATGCATATGTGTGTGTGTGTGTGTGTGTGTGTGTGTGTTCGTGTACATATGCATACATTCAAAATAATCTGTGGATGCGTACACATACATACACGCACACACACACACGACACACACACACACACACACACACACACACACACACACACACACACACACACACACACACACACACACACACACACACACACATACATATATATACATATATATATATATATATATATATATATATATATATATATATATATATATATATATATATATATATATATTATGAGATGTAAGGTCAAACAAGAAGAGACCCTCGTCGAATTTGGTGGCTCTCTTTATTGTGGTAAACCTAGAAAAAAATCAGTTTCGTAATATTTTTGTGAACAAAAGGTAATGATTTACATTTATAAAACTATTCTAATATGCGAAGAAATGGTTTAGAATTTAAGATTCAAACAATATCAATAAATTGGTAATTAGATTATTGTAATGAGAAGGAGGTAAGATAACAGGTTGTATGATAACATGTCTAATTATGCACAGAATTGAACGTATGATTATCAGTAAAATGTCAAAAGATGTCTTAAGCTGAGAATATTATAAAAAAAGAATAAGTTTCTTCAGAGTCACAAGAG
>NW_028234409.1:9628347-9630847 GCF_977035675.1 Penaeus japonicus | reverse complement strand
ATTGTTATCATTATCATCATTAGCATTAGCATTGTTATCCTTTTTGTTATCATCATAGTTATTGTTATTATCATCATTATGATTATTATGAATATAATTGCTATCATTATTTTTATTTTTACCATCGTTATCATCATCATCATTATTATACTTTATATCATTATTATCGTTATTTTCATCAGTATTATCATTCTCACTCTTGTCATTATAAATACTATAATGATTATGATAATTATATATATATCATTATCATTATGTCACTATTACCATTATTGTTATTTTATTATTATTACTATTGTGATCATTGTCGTTATATTTTTTTATCGTTATTGTTATCATTACCATTGTCATTAATATTGTCATTATCATCATTATTAAAGTCTTCGTTATTGTTATTATTTCTATCAACATTAATATCATCATAATTTTCATTATCATTACTATTATTATCATTGTAATCATCATCATTATCAACATCACTATCATTATCATCATCATCACCATCATCATCACCGTCACAATCACCATAAGCATCATCAGTAACAGCAGTAGCATCACCACCACCTCCATCATCGTCCTCATCATCACCATCATCATCACAATCACCACCATCACCACTACTACCTCAGCCTTTACACCATCAACGTTACATGGCCACCAGTGTTATTATTATCAATTATTCTTACACTTGGTTAGCACTATCAACAACCGAGAATTCCTGTTGTTAGCCTTGGTGACTTTTCTTGAAGGAGGAGAATGCTGGTGAAGTAGGGTGGGAAGAGGGGGGAAGAGGGGGAGGGGGAAGGAGGGGGGAGGGAGAGGGGGTGGGGGTGGGGAGAGGAAATGGTTGGTTGGTGGCGCGTGTGTGGGTAGGTAGGGGGAAGGGGAAGGGGGAGGGGAAATGGGGATGGTAGGGAAGGGGGAGGGATGTGAGGAGGGAGGTAAGGGAAGGGGGAAGGGAAGGAGGGGAAGGGAAGGGGGAGGGAGGTAGTTGAAGGGGGAAGGGAGGGTAGGAGGGGAAAGGAAGGGGGAGTGAGGTAAGTGAAGGGTAAGGGGGAAGGGAAGGAGGGGAAGGGAGGTAAGAGGTAAGGGGAAGGAGGTAGGGAATTATAGGTGATGGAGGAGGGGGGGAGATGAAGTGGGGGGTAGGGGGTATAGTGTGGGGATGGGGGAGGGAAGTTCTATAAAGTGGCAAGCAATTTTCATCGTACTGTTACAAATATTTGTGTACTGAGCGTGTGACCAAATCATAGATCTCTTTCCCAACCCCAACCCTTTTTTATGCGGGGGGGGGGGGGGGAGGGGGATTTCTTATATATATGTGTGTGTGTATATATGTATATATGTATGTATATGTATATTTATTTATTTATTTATTTATTTATTTATCTATTTATTTATTTATTTATTCATGACATCTATGAATGAGGAAAAAGCAAACCATAAACATATCTCCTTCAAAAGACATAAAAAGATACAAACAAACAAACAAAAAACAAAACAAAACAAACGGATCCAATACTACAAAAACATTCCACCAAACAGAGAAAACGCAGACACCAAAGAAAAAAAAAGAAAAAATGAAACGAGGAACAGACAAAGTAGAAATAATAGCGACAGTTGTAAAAATTGCCAGTCATCAATGGGCGATTAACGTGTAGTTCGACCGTCGAGCAATTTTCCTAATATGGGTAATAGTGATGATGATGATGGTGATGGTGATGATATGATGGTGATGATATGATGATGGTGATGATGATGATATGATGATGGTGGTGATGGTGATGATGATGATAAGGTGGAAGTTGTTTTTTTATTATCATTGTTGTTATTATTGTTGTTATCATCATTATGTTTATCACTGTTATTACCGTTTTTGTGATTATCGTTGTAGTTATTCTCGTTTATGTTGTTATCATTAAAACTATCATCATCATCATTATCATTACAATAATGATCATTATTATTATTATTACATTATCAATGGTGATAGTAGTAGAAGGAGAAGGAGTAGTAATGATAATAATGATAATGATAATAGTAATATGATTAATAGCAGTAGTAATAATGATAATGAAAATGATAGTGACAATAAAGATGATAACAATTTGAATAAGAATCATGATAAAAAAGACATTACTATTATCTTTTCTGTCATTATTATTATTATCATTACTTTCATCACTATCATTTTCATTATTATTGTTATTATCAACAATGATAATAAAAGAATAAGAATGGCGTTGATGATGATAATGATAATGATATTAACTGATGCTATGATAATAATCATGATAATGATAGCAATAATAATAATAGTAAGAATAACAGTAATAATGAAAATAATATTGATAATGTAAATGATAGAAATGATAATCATAAGGATAATGATGATAATAATTATGATCATAATAATGATAATGATGATGATAGTAGCAGTAGTAGTAATGATAATAATGACAGTAATAATGATAATGATAAAAGTCGTGATAATGATGAC